>NC_090443.1:14785735-15088771 GCF_031143425.1 Pleurodeles waltl | reverse complement strand
GAAACCATTAAGCCAAAACACAGGAGAAGTTCAATGTTGAGAAGTCTGTTGATGTGGTGGTATTAGGGAAAATCGACATCAAGAAGTCTGTTGATGTCGAGACACTCCAGGCCTGTGGAGAGAGTCAGAAAAACAAGGTTAAGATGTTTACCCCTAACCTCTGATTCTGAATACTCCAGGGCATATTTAACATCATTGCCCATCTTGCTTCCATACTCTCCTCCACCTCCGCAACCTCTTCTGGCTCCTCTTGCACAATCAGAGATTTCTGTGGAATCACCTCTGCAAACGAGGCCTCTTGCTTCTCCTCGAAGAGCATGATCTCCCCACTCCAGATCTCATCATAGGTCAAGAGCACAAGTGCCTTCAAGACATCACCACAGGTCTCGGCATGCCTCTTCATGACAATCCACTTGTCACATGCATTGTCATGCGTGCAGATCTAAATTCAGATCAAGGTCAAGATGTATGTCTCCTTACTCTACCTCTCCCTTCAGTGCTGGAAGATACTCACCAACTCTGACCTACTTTCCCCAGTCAGCATCCTGAGACCTGTTTCAGGGTATCACTCATCATCAGCCAGGCTAGCTTGAATCCAGTGGCACAGTGACCATGGGACCCACCCCTGGGCATACTCTTCCCACTTAGGGGGACAAAAGCAATAAGAACCAATGACAAATGGAATGCTGAACAATGCAAACATTCACCCCCAGTCACAAAGATCTGGGTTCAATCCATTGTTTTTTTGACCACCATGCCACCCCAGGTTGGACCCAGCCATATGCAAACCAGTCTTGACCCTGCTCTCCAGGGGAAATGTCCAGCCTGAACTGCCTGGCCAGGTCCTCACTGGACCAAAAACAAGCATCTTGGGACCGGTTTCAGGATATCACCCCTCATCAGCCAGGCAAGCTTGAATCCAGTGGCACAGTGAGCACGGGACACTTCTGGGGATACCCTTCCAACTTAGGGCATCAAAAGCAAAAAGAACAGATGATGGACTGAATGCTGAACAATGCAAACATTTACTCCCAGCCAGAAAGATCTAAGTTTAATCCATCGTTTTGTTGCCCACGAAGCCACCCCGTTTGGACCTAACCATATGCAAATCAGTCTTGACCCTGCTCCCCATGGGAACAATCTAGCCCAAACTGCTAGGCCAGATCCTCGCTGGACCAGAAACAAGCATCCTGGGACCAGTTTCAGAGTATCTCCCCTTATCAGGCAGGCTAGCTTGAATCCAGTGGTGCAGTGAGCACTGGACCCATGTCTGGGCAAATCCCTTGCCATGTAGGGTGACAAAAGCAAAATGAACAGATGATGGACTGAATGCTGAACAAGTCACCCCTAGTCACAAAGATCTAGGTAAAATCCATTGTTTTTTTGGCCACCAGGCCACTCCAGTTTGGACCCAGCCATATGCAAATCAGTCTTGACCCTGCTCTTCATGGGAACAGCCCAGCCCGAAATGTCAGGTCAGGTCCTCACTGGACCAGAAAGTATAGCCCCTCAGACCAGGACCCATTGTTCCTTCGTTCGGATCTTCTCCCTGATTCAGTAGTCAATTTAGCATCAAAAAAGTGCACTCTACTGCTTCTTTGTCTACAGTTTCTCTGGACAAAGAGAGTAAGAAACTTGATTCAGTGGGGCACAAGATGTGTGGTACAGCTGCCACCACCATGAAAGCAGCATGTGCATCAACCCTGCAGGGCAGATATTACAGGGCCTCATGGGACTTTTTTCCAGCAGTTTGCAAAATACCTCCGAAGAAAGCAAACAGAGGACTTCCTGGAAGTGGTAAAGGAGAGAATGATGGTTTCCACCCAGGTCATTCTTTGCTACTGGCAGCTCACGGGTACTGTTAAGGGTTAGCCTTACACGGCCCTCTTGGCTTTGTCTAACAGCCCTAAAACAAAATTCCCATCAGCAAATTCTTATTCTTTTCTTCTCTGGTAACACCTTATTTGTCAGTCATAGTGACGGTGAAATGGCTAAAATGAAGACAAAGATGGAGACCTTGAAGGCAGTGGATCTACAGAGACGTGTAGAGCAACCCAGACACACTTACAAGCCTTATGAAAGACATTCCTGCACGCATAAGGTTCAAACCCCTCAATGGTTACAAGGTCATCACCAACAGCAAAGACCTGTCCTGCAGCACCAACAACATCAGCTCAAAGGAAGAGCGTGCCACCAACCCCCCACCCCTCAAAGCAGGGATGCCTCCTAAATGCTCCAACCAATGAGTCTCTGCTACCACTTCTTCCGTTACCTACTCTTAGGGGGAAGTGCCTCACAATATCTGACAGAGTGCAAATCCGTCACAAAAGAAGCCTGCGTTCAGAATATTATACAGAATGGTTCCTGTCTCAGATTCACCAGCCCTCCACCAAATATCCCACCAAAACTATTAATTCAGCATCTAGAAATGCTCAGATCAGAAGTGAACATCCTTCTGAAGAAGTAAGTGGTGGAGATCGTTCCTCCCAACTAACGAGGCAGGGGGATTTATTCCCGTTATTTTTTGGTGAAGAGAAAAGTTCAGAGTGCTGACATTACAGTAAATTTATCCCCAAATCCATCATGGAGACTGACTCTGCTCAAAAGATTTCAATGATGCATATTTTCACGTTCTGATAGCCAGGAAATATTACAATTTTCTGAGATTTTTAGCAGGTCAAGACCACTACCAATACATGGTACATCCCTTTGGCCTCAAATCAGTCCTTAGAATGTTTTCAAAGTGCATGGTAATGGTCACCGCACATCTCAGGAAACTCCAAATATTCGTCCTGTCCATACCTAGATGACTAGTCTATCAAGGCATTAACACAGCAGAAGGCACAACTTCATTATCAGATAACAATCAGTACTCGTCACCAACTAGGGCTCCAGGTCAGTCGCAACAAATCGACCTCCTCTCCAGTCCAGTTGCTCCATTTTCTAGGTGACACCATCAAGACCATATGAGAAACAGTGAATCCTTTGGAGGAGAGACTATTAAAGAATGTCACTCTCTTGTGAAAGCTTCTCATCCCAAAGTGAGAAAAGTGTCATCTCTTCTGGACTCAATGACATTATGCATGTTTCTGGCACTGAACGCCCGTTTCCACATGAGATCACTTCAAGAATGTCTGGAGGATCAGTGGGATCAATACTAAGGCAATTGGGAGGACAAGATCACACTTTCCCTCAAGGCGAAGGAGTGCCTGAAATGGTAGTGCATGCAGAAAGATCTCTTTCAGGGGATACCTTTTCACCAGAATGTTCCCTCTCAGACAATAGCAACAAATGCCTCTCTATTAGGTTGGGGGGCACACATGTATCACCTTCGACTCCAAAGAACATGCTGCCCAAAGGAAATGACTTATCACATCAGTCCCCTAGAGTTCCAAGCAGTTTACATAATGGTGAAGGCTTTTCTTCCATCCTTCAAGACGAAATCCCTTCTTGTTCAGACAGACAACACAACATCAATGTACTATTTGAACAAACAAGGGGAACATGATGCAAAGTCTTGTCTCGCAAAGCCCAGACAATTTTGAATTGTTTGATAGCCAGAAACCTGGTGATCACTGCATCCTATCTTCCAGGGATACAATATGTTCAAGAAGACAACCTCTGCAGGATTCTTCAGGAAAACCATAAGTGAGTTCTTCATGATAAGGTCATACAAAGCATCTTCAGCATATGGGTTTTTCCTCACATAGACTTATTTGAAATCACAGAAAACAAAATATGCCCAAACTTTGCCTCAAGGTACCACCAACCAGGGATGCTGGGAATGCCCTATGGATCGACTGAGCTGGCAAATTTATCTACACTTTTCCTCCATTTCCCATGATTCCATCAGTACTCCTCAAACTGTGTTACTCAAGGACCAGAATGGTCTTGATTGGTCTGGAGAGGCCCCAACAGAGGTGGTTCACAGACCTTCTCCACAAGTTGGAGCATCCATTCATGAAACTGCCATGTAGATTGTACCTTTTCATGAAGTTCGGAAGCCAGATGGTTCCTCCCAGTCTCTCTTCTTTGAGTTTTGTAGCATGACGCCTCAGCTAGCACAATATTGGTGTTTGAATCTTCCACAAGACTGCATGAACACTGTTAAACTGGCTAAACGTTCATCATCACGTTCAGCTTATTCTTTTAAAAGGAAGACATTCTGTATTTGGTGTCCTGACAATAACGTGATCCTACAAAATGCCAAGAAGAAGCTGTTCTTCCATATTTGCTGTATCTGACCAAATTAGGTTTACAGTGCTCTTCTATTAAAGCTCGTTTGGCAGCAATTACTGCATACTGAAAATGTCCTTCAGAAACCTCTTTTTTCAACGTATGTTATTAAATGCTTCTTAGAGGGTTTGAAAAAGATTTTCCCTCCAATACGTTGTCCATCTCCTCTCTAGGAGTTGAATATAGTACTTTCACATGCAGGCCCCTTTTGAGACCATTCAGAAATCCTGATTACAACACCTTTCATAGAAAGCTGCTTTCCTCGTCGCTATTACATCCGCACATAGGGTTAGTGAGATTCAGGATTTAAGTTGTCGCAAACCATATAGGATGTTCCATTGTAGTAAGGTGGTAATGAGGTCTCATCCACAATTCTTACCAAAAGTTATTTTGGGTTTTTACATTAACCAGTCCATTTCTTTGCCTTCTTTTTTCAGCACCCTTCCACACCAACGGAAAGGATTCTCCATACTCCAGATGTCAGACGAGTCTTAAAATTTTATCTGAACAGAACAAAAGACAGCTGCAGTTCTGACCAGTTGTTCATAAGCTATGGACCGGTCCGTATAGGTTTAGCCACACCTAAACACTCTCTATCCCAATGGATAGTAAACAAAAAAAACTAAACTCAAGGGAACACAAAGATATCCAGAAAATTCTCTAAACTTTCATATTGGTCAAATTAATCAAACAAATTTTTCTTTCAGTTCATCATGAGACGGGAGCCATAATACGGTATCCAATTTATTTTATTATTGTTCTTCAAACATCACAATCCTGCTCAGCCAATGCATTTCATCCTAAAACAGACTTTATCAGGGTTAAACATATCTTGGATTTTTTTTTTCTTACCTAAACTTGTAATAGACTAGAGCAGTAAACCGTCTGACAGTTGGATCACTCCCACGTGAGTCCTATAAAATCTGGCAGAATATGTGCACCGCAGCATACGCACACCGCAGCACTGACACAAATATGCCAGATTTTGCAGGACCCACTTGGGAGTGATACACTTTTCAACCGGTTTAGTACTCTGGTTTATTACCAGTTCAGGAAAGAAAAAGAAAAATACAAGATATGATTAACCCTAATGAAGTCCATTTTAGGACAAAACATGTTGGCTGAGCTGAATTGTGATGTTTGAAGAACAATAATAAAATCAATTGGACACTGTGCTATGGCTCCCGCCTTGCAATTAACTGAAAGAAGAATTTGTTTGTTTTTTGGATTTTGATGAACTTTTGACCAATATGAAAGTTTAATAACTTTTCTGGATATCTTTGAGTGTTCTCTTGAGTTTATGTGTTTTTTGTTTATGATTAATGGTTTCCAAGCAGTGGAACTATAAGAGGCTGAACGCTATACTTGATACTTAGAATTACTGGCACTTGTATGGCCGTTCAGGGCCAACACTGCTCTTCTGTAAATGTGTTGTCCCAATGGACAGTGTCTTGCATCCTGTTATTCTACCAGAAAGCAAATAAGGTTCTGTCCAGTAAACCTAAAGCCCATGCCACTAGAACGAAAGTGGCTACAGCTGCTTTAATGAGGAATATACCCATTGCTGATATACATAAATCAGCTATGCGAAGAACTGTTCACACCTTTACCAAACGCTATTGTTTGGACTTGGATGCCAGAGCAAACAGATGCTCAAGTTGGACAAGCTTCCTTGAGAAATCTCTTTACTTAATCTGTTCTATGGGTTGTCTCTTTTCCTTTCCACCTCAGTTTACAGAGATGGGCTTGCTACTCTATTCAGTGCTTATAACTATCAATCCCCTGAGAGAAAAGGAATTGTTTTATACCTGTAACTCTAGTTCTTTCTCTGGGGAATCTCCGTTAAAGTCATAAGCAACCTGTCCCCCTCCCCGGTGGAAGAAACAGACACGAATATTGGAAAATATTCCTTCCTAATGCTTCCACTGTCTCCATAAAAAAAACTGAGGCAACTGCCATCTGCCGGGCGTGATGGGATACTGATAGGCTGTGAGCTCTTAAAGGCACAGTCTCTCTTTTCATATCTACATAGCTGCAGCCTATGGGACTACATTGTTCTTGCTGGCTTCATCTTTTGCCTTTTAAAAAAGGTTTTTGAATGAGATTCAAACACTCCAATTATGCAATGTCAATCAATTTGCCTATGTGTGTATATATATATATATATATATACTGTATGTATATATATATATATATATATATATCTATATATATATATGTGTGTGTGTGTGTGTGTTACCCTTTTTAAAAATGAAATCTGAAGCAATTGGCCAATACCCTCTTCCTTATAGGCTGCTAAACTTTAATGTCTTAAGTGTTTCTCCAAGCCTTTCTGAAGAAACGCGACCTTTTACACTCAAGATGATATACTGTATTGTAAATAAGTGTTCCAGAATCCCCGCACATGAGTGGAACCTTTCAGTGCTTATGACTTTAATGGAGACTGCCTTGAAAGAGAACTAGAATTAAACCATTCCTTCCTTTGAGAAGTAATACATTCTTTGTTAGTACAGACAACCAAAATCATTTCTTTACGTTTTGTATCCTGACTTTGTGTTACACCCGACAGTTCACTCTTAGTATATAATGTCTACAAGTATGGCTGATATGTGATTACTACACCTTATAACCCTTGTTGTCTTATGTAACATTTCCTGTACATTGATTTACAAACATGTGTGATTTGCTCTGCCTCTGAGTGTGATGTTAAGTGCTCTGATACCCTACAATGGGATGAGTAGCACCATAAAAAAGTTCAATGAAAAAAGTAGTAAGTGCCATTTAAATCAATTTTTGCGTAATTACCCATACAGATAGATAAAACTTGCATTCTTACAGTGCAAGCACATCTACATAGGGAGTCGAATGAAGTTAAAACCTGTGTCCCATAGTTTCTCCTACATATATTTGACATAATATGCTGTGGCCAGTTTTTTCCTTCCATTGCATTGGTGTCCAGGACTGATGGCTCTTTATATAAGGACCTAGGTTTTGGCCCAGCTGGATGTAAAAATAAGAAAGCCCCATAGCTGCTGCAGGTTACTGGCCTGAACTGAATGCAGACAACATGAGGATGCTGATGAACTATGCCCCAGTGTCTGAAAATGTCACCAGGACAAACTCACCATGTTTTCCTGAGTCAGCCGGATGCCAGAACTAGCCCAGATAAGCTGCCAGAACCAAGGTCTTCCTACTTTCCAGCACTGGATATGGGAGATTCATAGGCAACTCCTCACAGTTTGTGGGGGGGGGGGGGGGGGGGGGGGGGTGCGCCATCATTTTGCATTATGCTACTCGTCCTTTGATCCAACAGCGCACCTCTTGAGGACAGGCCCTTGGTCCAACAGGGCTTTGGGTGCACAAAAGTTGGTGCAACCTATGATACCAAGCACAGCTCAACCAAAATTGAAGTTCTTCAAATCCCTTTTTGTGAAGATTCAACCAATGATTGTTATGAGCTGTATCTATCACTTTCAACATACATCTGACCATCATGTCCTTTCCAGTAAGTACCTTTTTTGTTTTGTAAAGGTGTGTTGAATTGATTAGAACCAAAACTTGAATTAAAGGCTTTTGGTGGTCAGGGTCATTACTTAACTAGCCTTGATAAAGCCAGTAGATCTTACTTTTTATTAAGAACACTTTATTAAGATGAGTATGAAGATGTTCTGTGTGTCTAGCTGTTAGCTTGTATACCTTTGACAGTGCATTCACTTGTTGGTAGTCTCTAAGCAGAGCCATGTGGGGTGTGGCCAGGGCGAGAACCCAGCAAGATGTTCTTCTGATGAGCTATGGCTTGGGTCATGGCCAGACATGCAAGGGCAAATGGGAGTCACTGAAAATACCCATAGAGGCTCCCTTTGGCCTCCAGATATGATAGGGAGACTGAGTGCTCCAGGCAGCTTTGCCTGAAGGCTCTCAAAAGCACCTTTTTCTACAATTGGCTGTGATGATGAGGAACTCGTCTAGTGAAACTAAGATGGCGCCCGCCATGAAAGCTTCAACACATAGGATACAAGGGTACGTTGGTAAAGACTAACAATGGAGCTATGTGGAACTGGGACCCCTGGCAGCAGTCCTGACCCATCAACCGAACCTCGAAGAGGAAGAGAGTAGTGCACAGTGAGGCCAGCAAGGTACCAGCACATGCACTCAGAATAGCTATGCCCTCAGAGACCTCCATAATTTAGAGAATGCTTGGGTAGTGAAGATGACCAAGTGAGGGTGGGGTGATAGCAGGGCTTTCGTGTGGTCCTGTGTCTTCAAACTTAAAGACAAACTCATAGCTATTGCACAGTCTATAAGGACAATTCACCTTAGTGGGGATAATATCATGCTCTTTCATTTTATTTTAGAGGGGATAACATCATGCTCTACCCAAGATGCCTCAGTGGCCACACGGATATGGAAGAAACTGTTTCGAGGTGTCACCTTCATCAGAAGGCTATCTTCTAAAACTGTGAATATCCATTGTACCCCTCCTTCATGTGGGAGGAGAAAGCCAACAGAATCTGTGATCCTAACGAGGACCAAAAGTTGCACGGGCTGCAACTAATTGAGAGGGAATGAATCGAGATAACAATGAGGCAGGTGCTGTCACATTCAGAAGAGAAGCGCTAGTGTGAATGAAAATTTGTAGGGAGTGTAAGGAGGAGAGACAAACCAGAACTCTACCCTGATTCAAAGACGGAAGATTAATGGACTTCCACTACTCCTCAATATCTGATTGTCCCTCTGTAGAACTTTGGAATTTAATTTTGACTTCAGAGAAACTCCCAGAACTTTCTGAGATCTGTAGTATGCAAAGACAACGTATTCATAATAATAAGGGCATGTGCAGGGCCTCCTGAATGTTTTTGGTTGTTTGAACGGGGCACAGCCTCCCGGTGAGCTCTGGCTGGGCTGCCACAAAATGAGTGATGCAGGAGTTGCCCACTGCTGTTTTATGCATGATAGGGCACCCGTGGTTATTCAGTGTTTGAGAAGTTTTATATCAACATATATGTTGTTGTAGCTATGTTATAATACAGTATGCTTTATTTTCATAGTTTTTAGGAACACCTTTAAGATCGTGAGAAAGGAGACAAATGGGCAGCCCCCTAATGTGCAGGAAACCTCATAGAAGCCAGAGGTCAAGCAAGAGTCACATCTGTTGCATATATGATGCTTAGATGACTTTACATACATTTACATACTATCTAACCTCCTCATTTTGTCGTTAAATGTACAAGGCGAAGGAGAGCGATCTTCCAATGGGTTTATGATAATGAGATTGAGTTGGCCTTGCTGCAAGAAACTCATTTACTGGAAAAAGGCATAGTGAGGCTCAATTTCATGTTCTTGTTGTCTTCAAAGCTAGGGAAGTCTCAGTACTTTTTAAAAAGAGGTTTGCAATGTATACGTGATGCAACAATGAGAGATGGAACTGAGAGGATGATAGGAATGATGGGCCACCTGGGGGGTCTAGAGGTCACAATTTTTTCCATTTACTGTCCCAAGATACTTTTTTTATGCAGGATTATTCCCAAAATGTGCTGCTTTCACGAGGGGTTCTGTGGTGCTAGAAGGTGACTTTAATAGAGTTTTAGATAACCAGTGGAATAGGTAGATCAGCAAGTTCACTACATCACATCTGCCTGACTGATTGAAGGGGTATATGGCAGATCTGGGCCTGTATGGTGTCTGGTGTGCACAGCTTCCCCGAGAGAGGGACTACATATTTTATTCACAAGTTCAAAGAACACATTCTAAAACTGACTATTTTCTGGTGTCCATGGAAATCCTTTCAATAGTTCAGGATAGCAAAATTAGGGTTGGTGTGCTTTCTGAATACTCCCTGGTCTCTAGTTCGCTAGTATTGGAAGCATCCAAAATCACTTTAGAATGACTTTGGGCCCTGAATGGAATAGCATTTAGGGATCTGGTATTGAGAGTGTTGCAGAGACCATCAGTCATTATTTTGAAGAGAAAAAATAACATGAACTGTCTTACAGTACAATTTGGGATGCAGCTAAGGCTGAGGTGATATGGGATTTGCTTTCTCACACCTCAGCTTATAAGAGGAGGGTTAATGATAAGAAATCGTAATTAGAAACCACAGGCAGAGAGCTAGACATCCAGTACAGAAGTAAAGAAATAGCAGAACATACAGAGCCTTGCACAAAGAGAGAACTGAATTGGAGCATCTTTTAATTGGTGAGACAGCAAGGAAAATGCTATTCGTAAAGTAAAAGTACTATAAGAATTGGAGTAAGGCGATCTGGAAATCTGGACTGAGGGAGGCAACATGGCAGCTGTGTAGGACAGCCACTTACGCGATCCTCCAAGCCGAGCCTCACTTTGGGCCAGATGTAGCAAGCAGTTTTTCCCATTCTGTGTCTATGGGAAAATGTGTTCGTACATATGGCCCTTGTATGTTTTCAGCTTGATTCCTACACCTTAAAATGACAAGACTAGGCTCGGAGGTGTAGCTGCATGTTTGGTAAGCACTGAGTGGCAACAGATGGTGAAAAGCTTGGCGCAGCCATATTGTTTTACCTTCTTTATGATTCCCAGAGCGACTCATTGGGTGTCTTGCAAGGCAGTACGTCGCTCTACATATAGAGTTACCAACATGCCTGCCAAGATTGCAAGAGGATTGAAAACTTCTGGCAGTGTTCAGAGAGCGCTGAGAGTGGGAACGGGGGCTCCCCGCTTGGGGGTATCCAACGTAAAGAAAAATGATAGTGGTCACAGCCCAGAGGTGCCTACGTCCATAGGGGCCGTAGAGGCTGCCAAAAATCCTAAAGCAGCAACTTCTTTGACAAGATTCTTCACGAAACCGCCCCTGACGTCTGACTCTAATGGAAGTTTACACAGTACCTCTCTAGAAGTGACACAGGAGACAGGAGCTGCGATGGCAGAAGGAAATACAGGAAACATGCAAGAGGTGGGTTCAGATCAGCACCCGACTTTGCAGCAGGCAGGTGAGAGAACTCTTGACACTCTACTGGCACTGTAAGGAAAAAAACAGGGGTGATGCATTCAGATGGTTCTAACCAAGGGGAAAAAGAGTTTCTTTGGGACTGTCCTTCTATCCCTAGTTTGGAAGGGGTGGCCCTGGGGGGTCTGAAGCCATTCATACTGCTCCAGGTGCAATATCATTGGAAACTTTCTATCAAAGTATCATGGCACACTGGGACGAGACAAGAACAGAGAGCCGAAGAACGCAATCAGCCTGCCACAAACTACAAAGCGCCATCCATCGTGTAGCAAAATCATGCTCTGAATTTGCAGAGAAAATGGGAAAAGCAAACAATAGAATTTCAAAACTGTAATATGACTCAACTCTACAGAAGGAAGCAACAGGCATGCTGAAGGCTCATGTGGACGACATCCAATGGAAGTTGGAGGATCTTGAGAGTAGACTGAGGCAGAACAACCTCAGAGTCCTGGGTATCCCCGAAGGGGTGGAAGGAGGGGAATACCCACAGGTTCATTATGGAACTCTTTATGGAAGTGTAGGAAAGTACCATCCTGCCTGGCATGTTACCCCCGTTTATACATGTATGTAAGATTGTTTTTGCCTGTCTCACTGGGATCCTGCTATCCAGGACCCCAGTGCTCATAGTTTGTGGCCTGAATGTGTACACCTGTGTAGTGACTAACTGTGTCACTGAGGCTCTGCTAATCAGAACCTAAGTGCTTATGCTCTCTCTGCCTTTAAATTTGTCACTATAGGCTAGTGACCACTTTTACCAATTGCAATTGGCACACTGGAACACACTTATAATTCCCTAGTATATGGTACCTAGGGACCCAGGGTATTGGGGTTCCAGGAGATCCCAATGGGCTGCAGCATGTCTTTTGCCACCCATAGGGAGCTCAGACAAACCTTTACACAGGACTGCCACTGCAGCCTGAGTGAAATAACGCACATGTTATTTCACAGCCATTTTCACTGCACTTAAGTAACTTATAAGTCACCTATATGTATAACCTTCCATTGCTGAAGGTTAGGTGCAAAGTTACTAAGTGTGAGGGCACCCTTGCACTAGCAAAGGTGCCCCCACATAGTTCAGGGCAATTTACCCGGACTTTGTGAGTGCGGGGACACCATTACACGCGTGCACTACATATAGGTCAATACCTATATGTAGCTTCACAATGGTAACTCCGAATATGGCCATGTAACATATCCAAGATCATGGAATTGTCCCCCATGCCAAATCTGGTATTGGGGCACCAAATCCATGCACCCCTGGGCTCCACTATGGACCCCGGGTACTGCCAAACCAGCTCTCTGGAGTTTTCTCTGCAGCTACCGCTGTTGCCACCCCACAGACAGGGTTCTGCCCTCCTGAGGTCTGGGCAGCCTGGTCCCAGGAAGGCAGAACAAAGAATTTCCTCTGAGAGAGGGTGCTACACCTTCTCCCTTTGGAAATAGGTATTAAAGGCTGGGGAGGGGAAGCCTCTGGAAATGCTTTGAAGGGCACAGATGGTTCCCTCCTTGCATAAGCCAGTCTACATTGGTTTAGGGAACCACCAGTCCCTGCTCTGGCGCGAAACTGGACAAAGTCCACTCCCCTGTCCATCACCACCCCAGGGGTGGTGCCCAGAGCTCCTCCAGTGTGTCCCAGACCTCTGCCATCTTGTTTCCAGAGGTGTGAGGGCACTCTGGAGGCCTCTGAGTGGCCAGTGCAAGCAGGTGACGTCAGAGACCCCTCCTGATAGGTGCTTACCTGCCTAGGTGGCCAATCCTCCTCTGAGGGCTATTTAGGGTCTCTCCAGAGGGCTTTTCCTCAGATAATGACTTGCAAGAATTCACTAGAGTTCCTCTGCACCTCTCTCTTCGACTTCTGCCAAGGATCATCTGCTTACTGCTCCAGCACGCCTGCAAAACTGCAACAAAGTAGCAAGAAGACTACCAGCGACATTGTAGTGCCTACTCCTGCCAGCTTTCTTGACTGTTTCCTGGTGGTGCATGCTTTGGGGGCTGCCTCCCTTCAGAAGGTGGAGAAGTGTGGCACAATGGTTAGAGCACAGATCTGGCCCGGGACCAGGGTTCAATTCCCGCCTTGGCGGGTCTTGGGCTTCATTCCCTGGGGCCAGATAATTCTCGCCTCAGTGCGTAATCTAATTAATGGGTCCTACTCTGTAACTCTGGGCAATAGCTTGCTTAATCTCCACAACAACCCTGACATTGCTTGGATGCCTGGCTTCACCCTGGGGTTGCCCACAAGTGGGTGCCTCACAGGGAAAAGCCAGGAGGGGGTTCCACAGCGGTATGCGTACAGCACCTTGAGACCCTAACGGGTGAGTAGTGCACTATACAAGTGCGAAGTTTACAATCCTGCACTGGAAGCCACGAAGAATTCTCCTGTGGGTCGACTGAATCTTCCCCCTGCTTCAGCAGGCACCAAACTTCAGTGTTACCAGTACTCTGGGACCCCTCTCATCCTGATGAGCATGGCCCCTGGAACACAGGTGGTGGACCCAAGTGACCCAGACTGTCCAGTGGCCTAACTTTCCAAATTTGGAGGAGGTAAGTCCTTGCCTCACCTCTCCAGACAGTAATTCTGTGAACTGCAGCTACAACGGCTTCTGTGCACATTTCCACAAAATCCTGAATGCACAGCCAAGCCTAGGCCCCCAGCACTCTGTCCTGCGATGCTCAGCTCCCTGAGTTGATGTCCGGTGTCGTGGGACCTCCTTTTGCAGTGTTGAGATGACCGCCATGTTCAGACTTCTTGAACCCATGTTCAAGGACTTCTGCGGGTGCTTCCTGCTTGTGCATGGGCTCTCTATGTTGCTGAGGGCCCTCTCTGTCTCCTCACCCAAGTGGCAACATCCTGGTCCTTCCTGGGACCAGGGCAGCACCCTTTTTCTCTAACTGCGACTCTTGCTGCTAGCAAGGCCTGTTTGTGGTATTTTGCCAAGAAAACAACTCTGCATCTTCTAGCACACCGTGGGACATCTTCTGAGCAAAGGAGAAGTTCCTAGCATCTTTCGTTGTTGCAGAATCTTCAGCTTCTTCCATCCGGAGGCAGCCATTTTGCACCTTCATCCAGGGTTAAGTGGGCTCCTGCCCTCCCAGGACACTTTCGCAACTCTTGGACTTGGTCCCCTTCCTTTGCAGGTCCTCAGGTCCAGGAATCTGTCTTCAGTGCTTTGCAGTCTGTTGTGGTCTTTGCAAAATCCCTTATCACGACTTTTGTGTGTTTCTGGGGAAATAGTAGTACTTTACTCCTACTTTCCAGGGTCTTGGGGTGGGGTGTCTTGGATACCCTTAGTATTTTCTTACACTCCCAGCGACCCTCTACAGACTACACTAGCCTAGGGGTCCATTTGTGGTTAGCATTCCACTTTCATGGTATATGGTTTGTGTTGCCCTTAGACCTATTGCATCCTATTGTATCCTTACCTGATTTTGGTTTGTGTGTATATTTTGTGTATTTTACTTACCTCCTAAGGGAGTATATCCTCTGAGATATTTTTGGCACATTGTCACTAAAATAAACTACCTTTATTTTTAGTAACTCTGAGTATTGTCTTTCTTATGGTATAGTATCTAAATGATATAAGTGGTATAGTAGGAGCTTTGCATGACTCCTAGTTCAGCCTTGGCTGCTCTGCTATAGCTACCTCTATCAGCCTAAGCTGCTAGAACACTACTAATCTACTAATAAGGGATAACTGCATCTGGCACAAGGTGTAAGTACTATTGGTACCCACTATAAGCCAGGCCAGCCTCCTACAGGAAGCCCTTCTGGAACTCTCCCACTGGAATTGGGGTGTCAATGGGCAGAGAGCCCACATGTTCCCGTTCAAACAGAAGTCTTGAACTGGGCAAGAAGAACTAAAACCTAGACCAGTATTGATCTGTTTGAATAACTTTTTGTTTCGTCAGGACTTTTATGACTTGGTTCGTCCGGATCAGAAGCGGTCTGCCAAGGTACATGAGTTCTTTGTCAGACCAGACCATTGCCAGGTCACAGTTGAAAAAGGATGCCCACTCCGTCAACTGATACCACTGTTTCAAAATAAGGGGGCTCTGGTTTTCTTATTGAATCCAGCCAAACTCAAAATGGTCATGAAGGATAAGTTTCACTTCTTCACCTCTGAAGTTCAGGCAAATGGGTTTTTGGAAACTTTGAGACTTGGTTAATTAGATATACAGTGAATGGGGAAGAGAAAAGGGAAAATTGAATAAGAAGATTTAGCTTTTTTATGATAGCTGCTCTGGGTTAAGGGAAATGTTCTATGATTATCTTCAATGATTGAGATTAGAGTCAATGGGGCTCACGGTTGGAGGATCGCAATCCATCATGAATGGACCAGGTTGGTCCTATTGGCTCTAAGGGGTGGTGTGGTAAGTGGGGGAGTGCAGGGGGGAGCATAGGATGGGGGTGGGACGGGGATGGGGGATCACGGAAAGAAAGAGGATAACATGGATTGGAAGTAGAGTTAACAAGTTATGATCACAATAGATTTAAGCAAGACAGCAGAACTTTTCTTTTTAAGGCACACAGCACAAAGCAATTTGGAAAACAAAGTCCTATGTTGAGTGGTTTACTCTGTTGCAAGCTCTGTCAGGGGAGGTGTTTCAGATGGGGCATTGTAAGGTGCAAGACTAGTCATGTGTTGAAAGGTAATAAGACAAAGCGGGTCATTATGACCCCAGCGGTCGGTGGTTATGTGGGGTTGCACCGCAAACAGGCTGGCGGTACACACCCCCACATTATGACATTGGTGGGTTGGCTGGAGGCAACCCGCCAATGTACCACTCCGACCGCCATGGCGGTAGCAGCCGCCGGGCTGGAGATAAGAATCTCCAGCCCGGCGGCCGCTATTGTACCACCTCAGGCATTTTGACCCTGCCTACCGCCATGGTTTTCGTGTCGTTCGTAATGCCACAAAAACCATGGCAGTAGGCCCTATCAGTGACAGGGAATTCCTTCCCTGTCACTGATAGGAGGCCCCCTCCCCCCCAACAACTCCCCTGACGCCCCCACCCCCTCCATCCACGCTCCCCCCTTCAAGTCCCCCACCCCCGACACACACACCAGGCATACACACAAACACACAGGCATACACGCATACATACATGAATGCATCCATTCATTCATGCAGACATCCGCACCACATTCCGCACACAGACACGCATTCACATATCCATACTTACATGCATTTGCATTTATGCACACACTCATGCACACCCCCCCACACACACACACCACCCCCCCCCCTTCCCTGTTGGAAACCCGACTTACTTGGATCCAGGGGGTCTTCAGGCAGGTGGCGGGATGGGGCTCTGCTACCGCCAGCAGCGCCCGCCAGCAGAACCCTGCCAGGCCGTATTATTTTTCATAATACTGCTGGCAGTGGTCTACTGGCGTGGCGCTGCTGGTGGTAGCAGCGCGACCTTAACGCCATCCGCCAGCATGGCTACAGACAGATTTCCACCCTCCTTGTAGCAGAAATCCGGCTGTGGTCATTCTGCGGCAGATGGCTGTTAGCCGTGGCGATGGTCTTTTGGCGTCCGTCGCCACGGCGGTAGGCGGTACTTACTGCCAATGTCATAATGATGCCCAAAGTTATTAGAGATGGCATTTAGTAGGAAACAAAATGATTGTTCATAAGCTGCGAATCTGTTAAATTAATATTTGTGTCTTAAATGATAGAAACAAGAGGAACAGATTTGCGCTAGGTTTAAGAGTAATGCAATCAGATGTAGTATGTATGCAGGAAACTAACATCCATTAGGGACACCAGGAGCCTTTCAGTGATCTGGGCTTGACATTGCTAGCCTGTATGCAGGAGGGGCTAACATCTCAAGGGGTGGCAGATCTGGCAAAAAATTATATCTGCTCTTCTGGTTGTACCCTTGTGGATAATTTGGGTTGAAGGGTCATTATTGAATGTTGCGTGGGATCTGCCCAGTTTACACTATGTACAATGTATGGGGTGAATATTTTTGATGCTTTGAATATTGAATTGGCATCAGGGCCTTTATCTTGTGTATTCTGAGGGGTTTAAATATTCATCTCGATGTTAACAACAAACAAACCGGGGAACTGAATTATTTAGGAAGGAAACCAATGGTTTTTAAGGGCCTTGGAACGATTAACAATGGACCATGGTCTTATAGATGTATGGGACAAGGACAAGCCTCAAACCCTGATTTTACTGATTATTCTTTCCCACATAATAAGCTGGTTCGATTAGATTATTTATTTATCTCCTCAGCATTAATGTCTGAATCCAAAATAGAAATGTTCTCTAGAGTATTATCAGATCACAGCCCTTTGGTCCTTGAAATCCCTGTAGCAGGCTTTGTTAGACCTCACATTTGATAGGAAGTTGTTATCAGAACCATTATATCTAGATCATATGAGACTTTGGTCAGAGCAGTTTTTAGCGATCAATAGGGGGACGGCCACCACTGGAGTGGTGTGGGATGCTTTAAAGGCAGGAGTAAGAGGGGAGGACCTTAGGGCCAGATTTAAGAAAAGTGGCGCTACATTACATGTAGCACCACTTTTCTTGCGGCCCCTTGTGCCAGCCTACTGCCACCATATGTGGGCCATATTTAAAATATGGCGCACCAAGACGCTGGGTAGGGGGCAATAGCATCCGAATTTCTGACGCTATTGATGTACTGTTCAGGGTTAGCGCCAAAATGTTGGCGCTTAACCTCAACAGTACATAGGGGCCCATTGAAAACAACGGAATGCCCCCTTTTAACGCCTGCTCTAAGCAGGTGTGAAAAATGCCAAAAAAGAATGACGCAAATAAATCTTTTTCGTTCCACCCCCTAACGGCACAGGCATAACGTGGTGCAAGGGGTTACAACTTGGTATAATGCATGCATTGCGCCAATTTGTAAATCTGGTATGGCAATTGTGGTCTCGTTGGGCCACATTAGCATAAAAAAATGACGCGAAAGTGGCGCAAAGAGGCGCTAGGGGCTCTTAAATATGCCTCTTAGTTTTGGCCTACATCAACAGAAAATGAAGCAGACGGAGCTCCAGGGCCTCTATAGAGAATTCACTTTGGCTGAGGGAAAATTGACTCAAGGACTAACCAGGGGTTAAGCTGTGTTTGAGACGCAATAGGAGATAGCTGCCTGGAAAGCCAAAATCAACCAGTATTTCAGTAAAGAGGTGGCAATGACATATCATACATATAGATCAAAATTCTGCGAATGTGGAGAGACTACTGGTAGATTGCTAACTGAACAGACTAGGCAGAAAGTGATGGGAAGGGGAATAATGGCCATTAATGATCCAGAGAGAGAATGGTGGTGGCCCTGGCTGATATTATGAAGGGTTTTGGAGATTTTTATGAAGATCTGTATTCAGAGGACGTAGAGCCTCCGGTGGAGGGATAGGGTGATTTTTTTTACTGGGTCTTGATAGGTAGGTTGAGTAAAGAAGATCAAAGTATTCTTTACTCCCCAATTTCAATGGAGGAAATCTTAGAAGCTGTAGCTTCCTTGGCTTCAGGGACAGTTGCTAGTCCCAACACTCTCCCACTGGAAGGCATTTTTTTCAGAACTAAGACATGATATGCTGCTAACATTTCAAGAGGCACAAAAAGGGCAGATTTCTCCCTCCTGGGAAACAGCCAACATAGTGATTTTTAAGAAGGAAGAAAAGACATCTCTTTCTCCCAGTTCCAATTTCAGGTGTTGACCAATTTCTTTACTAAATTGCAATGGAAATATCTATGCCACAGTTTTAGCAAATAGATTGGGTAAGCTAATTCCCCCCCTAGTTTCACGTGGGCAGCATAGTTTTATTCCCGGCAGAGGCACAGTAGATCACATCAGGAGAGTCATTACGCTATATGACTTTGCTGAAGTACAAAAGATGCCTTTGGATTGGTTTTATTAGCTGTCGAGAAGGCGTTTGACTGCATGTCATGGGGATTTTTATGGTCAGTTTTGGAATGGAAAGGTTTTGGGAAAGGTTATAAAGGTGCCTAGAATTCTATATATGTATATATGACCCCGACTGCCAGGATTCGAGCAATTGGTTTGGAATCAGATATTGTATGCATTTCTAGAGGAACAAGACAGGAATGTCCTTGCTTGCCATTATTATTTGCACTTTACATAGATCCATTTTTGGCCAAACTTGAGAGATGCACTGGTATTAAGTCGAATATAGAGTCTTTGTGTATGCAGATGATGTGGTAGTGGTCACTGTAGATCCTGCTATTGCTCTATCCGAAATTGAAAGGCTGGCAAAGCAATTGAGGCATATTCAGGATACAAGTTAAATGAGGATAAAACCCAGATACTACGCACGGAGCAACCCAAGATCAGGGATCAATGGGTAGTCGCTGATGCAGTGTACTTGGGGATTAGAATGACCATCACCTTAGATCAATTGGTGGAGTTCAATATGGCCCCATTGCTGGTTAAGGTCAAATGTGAGCTGGACAGAATTGATCATCTACACCTTTTGCTACTTGGCAGGTGTAACGTACTAAAAATGAATGTTTTACCTAAAGCACTATATTTCTTTTGGTCTATTCCATTGGAGATTAGTTAGGCTTGGTTGATGAAGCCAGAATCACTTGGTAATCGCTTTTTGTGGGGATATAAACAACCAAGAAGAGCACTGAAATATATCACCTTTCCAAGATCACAAGGTGGATGGTCGGTACCCAACTTTACTTTATATTACTGGTCATGTATTTTACAGCACATGGGAATTTTAATAACAGGTGAAGTAGACGAAATAGTTGCCGCAGAAGCCCCGTCGATTTATGAAATTGGCTAGGAATTGAAGCAAAACTTTTTTAGGGAAGGAGATAGAAGCAAGTTATTAAAAGAAAATTAGATTTAAGGTACTAAAGGCAGCTTATAAGATACGGACTCAGGTAAAACATCGCTTAGAGAGTGGCAAGATTAACTTTTATACACCTACTTCTGCCTCATCGCTGCTACCTTCTATTTTTCAAGGAGCAGTGATGGAAAGTTGGATGCAGAAAGGTATTATGACAATAGGTGACTTCTGTACTGAATCTCGGCTCAGCTCCATTATGGAATTGCAGGAATATTATGGCTTGCCCAGGCGGGACTTTTCCAAGTTTTTACAGATTCTGGAATTTTTGTCAAAAGGAAAAAGGATTTAGAACTTATGAGCAAGGCCCTTTTAATAGAGGTGGTTAGACACGAATAAAGAATAGGCTCTGTATATGAGTTACTGGTACACACTCAAAAGAATGATCTTGAAGCCCAGAATGCTAAGTGGGGTCTTCGACTTGGAAGGGAGGGGCTGTGTCTCCAGGACTCAACTGAACTCAGTGATAAGGTCTTATTAACTGCCAGTCTCAGGAGCCAACACTTCAAGACAGTTTTTAAATTATTCTATACCCCGGCCAACATTTCTAAGTGGGGAGGTGGCTTTGATGGCAAATGTAAGCAGTGTGGTACAGAACAGGCCGAAATTATTAATATGTTTTTTACATGTCCTAAGTTAGAGCCTCTGTTACAGAGGATTGGCGGATTCCTGAGTCTTATCACGAATGGACAGGTTTGTCTTATGTCACTAATGATGCTACTAGGCCTGGTGGATAAGACAGATGACAATGTGATACTACGGAAAGAGTCTCACCTGGTATTTATTGTCATGGCAGTACTCCGGCTTTCTATTGCATCAGACTGGCTGAAACCAGATCCTCCAACATTTGAAATGTGGAGAGTTAGATTAGTGGCTGTATGTAATATGGAAGTTTGTATAGGCTCAAGTGACATAAGAAGCAATGTTCGGGGGGGGAGATCTGGTCTGCAATGACCAAATGGATGGAAGATCAAAGTACTCGTTAGAGGTAAAGTGCAATTAGGATGCTGGCTAGCGAGTCAGTAGCTGGACGGGACAACAGACCCAGCACCGTATTTCAAAATGTGTTACAAGTATAACTATATTCCTGTCTAGTTTGCTTGTTCCTATTGCACTAGCACTTTAAGCTAGCACTTTATAAAATATAATGAAATTTGCTATGGTTGTTCTTAGATCTATTTATATGATTCTCTAAGATTTGAGTCTATTGCTTGCATTATGCATTGCGCTTTTTTCAGCTCTTTTACTAAATCTGATGAAAAAATGTATTTAACGACTGGCTATAGGGTTGTATATCTGACTTCTTTGCCAATTGAGTTTGCTTTATACTTCATCTGCACTTTAACCTAGCACTTTATCAAACCTAACATTTTTTTTATCTGGTGTTTTGGATTAGATGTGTCCTCTGTCTGAAATGAGCTTGTTTTTATATACACTGTGCGTCAGCACTTTAAAAGAAACAAAAGATATCTCACTGATGTGCATCAGATGGGTTCAATAATTATTTTTCAATTGATTTAAATATGTCTACTTTTTTATTCTCTCTTGCTTTGGAATGTTATGTAAATTGTAGATGCATGGGGATGAAAATCAATAAAAATAATAAAAAAGAGAATTGGAGTAAGGTAGATCACATTCTGGCCTCCAAATTAAAAGCGACCCCAACATGTAATCATATAAGAGAAATATGTGATGAGATGGCTACTGTTCACACCTCAATGGAAAGTAGCATAGACATCTTCCTAGCTTATTTCTCCTTGTATAAAAGAGCCACTGAATGGAAATCTTCAAGACTCCTACCTTGTTGGTTTTACCCTTCCTCTGATACTGCCGGAATATCAGGAGGAACTTGAGGCCCCTATAATGCCACAAGTCCAAAAAGTGATACAAGAATTGCCACACAACAAGGCCACATGATGGATTTTCTCTCCCTTTTTGTAATCCCTTTAGGGATCTGCTCGTTGACCCTTTAGCCAAATGCTACAAATATACAGGAGCCACAGAAATGGTGACCCACACTACGAAGGAATCTGTGATCTCAGTACTTCTAAAACTTGTAAAGATCTCCTTTGGTGCACGTCCTGCAGACTAGGAGCCCTCATTTACCAGGATGTTAGGATTTTCATGAAGATCTTGGCCTTCCAGTTGTACCCAGTCTAGCCAGGTATCATCTCTCCCTTGCAGTCAGGCTTTGTCCAAGAGCAACAAACAAAGGATAACATAAGTCTGGCTATAAGTTCAATTTGTATAGCCAGTAGAGGAAATGTTCTGATGGTTCTTCTCTCACTTGATGAGGAGAAGGCTTTCGATAAAGTAGTTTGGAATGTTTTGAAAAAAGCATTGGGTAAAACAGCCTTCTGTCCTAAAAAACAGTCAATCTTTTCAACAAACTATGTCTGTCTGGTTGCCCACATAAAAATGTGATTAGTGAGGGGAACTAGGCAAGAGTGTCCGCTCCTGCTACTGATATTTGCCCTCATTAGGGAACCAATCAGGAAATTAAAGGATTACCCATGAAAAGCAGGAAAGATAAATTGCCATTATTTGCTGATGAAATAATCTGTTTTGTGACGGACTCAGCAACCTCTATGTCAGTGCTGGTGGAATATCAGGAAAAGATCTCACAGATGTTGGGATTCCAAATTAACTATACAAAATCCTTTGGAATGGCAATGGTTGACCCCCTACACATACTTACTCACCATATCGACACCACAGTTTCAAGGAGTGTGCAGCTCTCTCCCTTACTTGGGGGTTTCCATAAACATCACCAAGACCTATAAGATGCTCTATAGATGCAATATCCTTATGCTACTTGACACTCTTGTTAAAGACCTCTATGGATATAGGGCATCTGGTTCTGTTGTGAAAGCCTCAACTAATTCTGTTAAAATGTACTTCTTACCTTGCCTTTTATGTGCAGCTCAGACCTTGCCACTTAAAATCCAAACCAAGTCTTAAAGGGCATCCAGAAATGTTTTTTTCCACTTTCAATGACAAGCAAATCTCCAAGGATAGCTAAATCAAGAACGTACAGGAAACATTATGGGGGTGGTGGAGTGGAGTTGGGACTCTCCTATAAGTCAAGCATGCCTGCTAGTCGAGAAGAGATACACCTCAATCCCTTTGAGTCATATGCTGCGGCTTCCTCTTTAATAGAAGGTTAGCTGGGAAATACTCACTGCCATGGGGAGTTTGTTAGACCATTGCAATAACCTGACACAATGTAAATCGGCAACAACCTTCTCATCATCATTAATGCTGCTATCTTTCAACCCGGGTTTTCCCACGGGACCGGGTGATCCAAACTCTCTGGTATCTGAAGGGGAGAATAATAGATGGCTTGGAGGCTTTTCTGTAGGGTACAAGGTCAATGAAAGAGCAGATTGCAAAACACATTTAAAGTTGACCCCCAGGGATAACTATAAACTAACTCAACCCCTACCATGGGTGATAACAGAGGTTAGACACACATAAGGGGGTAAGAATCAATTGCCATTAGAAATAGTCCTCCCCCAAGCTTCCACTGATCGAGGAATAGCTAGACTATATGTGGCTTTGGTGGGTTGTCCCCCAGTCATTGGACATAGATACAGAGCAAAGTGAGAAGGTGACTTAAAGCACAAATTAACATCTAAAGAATGGAATAGCATATAAGAGAGTGGCTCCAAGAAGGAATCTATAAGCTGTCAGTATAGAGAAAACACATTTCAATGTCTCAGTCAGGGGAATTTAATGCTATACTCTGTGTAATGTTTGCCTGCTCTGATATGTGCAGGAGACAATGTAACAGAGGACGTTCACTATTTTGCATTTGATGGTCTCGTCCTAACCCTACTGGGTCTCGTTGATTCAGCCTATTGAAGAAATTGCAAGAGTAGCTCTCCCAAAGGACCCTGTAGTGATCCTGCTGAATCTTCCTGGACCACCAGCATATTTAATTAGGCACATTTACAACACACTTTCTTGTGGTGGGCAGACTAATCTTAATCCAGCTATGAAAACCAAGACCTAGCTTTCTGCCAAAGTTAATATAAATCCACTCAGTGGTTTGGGCTCTAGCTTTGTCTAAACTTCCCCTGAAAAATGAATGGGAAAAAGCAATTGGAATACCTCCCTTTTCTCAGCCCCCACTTGATGGACCACCCCTCAAACTTTCCATATGCAAATCAGTCAAAAAGTAGCACTTTTGTGGAAAGTTTCATTAAGATTTATTGAAAAGTGCCAAAGTTATTAGTGAGAAAAAAAACGCATTTCCTATGGAAGCACCATCCTAACTATAAACTATAAATATATACCCAGTGGCGACTGCTGTACATATATATATATATATATATATATATATATATATATATATATATATATATATATATATATATATATTAAATATGTATTCATTTTAACAGAGGGACAGTTTCTGCTGCCTTTTGTGGTGGAGTGAACTGTGCTTTTAAACTGATAGTACCAGAGCTTCTTCAACAAAGAATGGAGCAGTAGCAGGAATTCTTTTCATAGGATCGCTGTTTGTTTAAATCAGCAGTAATGAACTTCCCAGCAGGCTTCCCATACTTTTAATAGTACAGTACTGAGTAACTGTTTAAAATCTCAGTAAAGAGACCTATAATTGAATTAGCATGAATTGTGTAGGCCATTTCTGTGGTCCAGAACCTGTGCAATTGATAATAGTATGTTAAGGTACACAAGTCATTGTTAGCATAGCTTAGCTTTTCTTGCTCACAGAGGATACAGACAGCTAGTAACAGTACAAGAGTCGGGCATTGAGTGACCGGGCAAGATGGCGGTCCATCTTTTGTGAGGCTCCATTCCAGAGGGTCAGGGAACCCACAAGAATGCTGCCATTCAGGCGCACCTCCCCAGCAATCCTTCAGGGAGGGTGTTACATACCGCTGCGATACCATTTACCACCTTTACCGCCCTTCCAGCCAGTGAAGACTGACATCCATCATTGTTTGGCCCGGGGGGGGGGCTTGTGCAGTGGCCCATTTTTGGTTGTGCCGCGAACCAGGCGACTAGGAGGCTTGGCTCATCACGCCTTACAGCCCTCCAGAGGCACAAGACTTTATTCTGCATTGGAGCCTGTGGACAAACACTGACATCAGGCCCGGGAACCACCCGCACACGTCCTGAACGGGCGCACCCCTCCACCCGGGGCATAGCATCTTGACACTTGTTGGAGTGGTCTGCTATACATGATCTCTGATTTCGCAGCCCTCCTAGGGATCTTGGGACCAGTGGGTATCAGCGTCCGCGAGGCGGTGTCAATGCGGGGTCTGGGGTTGACCATCTGCAGCCAAGAGCCGAGGTGAGTGTCCCCCCCCTTCTAAGGCTTGCACTGCTGGGTAGCGGCTAACCAAGCAGCCCACCAGAGGCTACTCTCTCCATCTCCGTAGTCCCCCAAGGAGGGACTAGCGGCCCCACCCCATTATTTGGGCCATTAATCAAGGCAAGGCAGCCCAATGCAATTGTCGGCCCGGGGTAACTTGGCTCCTTATTGTCCCGGAGAGGCACCCACCAATGGACCACAGGAAGATGCACAAGAAGAAAATTCTCCATTGTGTTCACTTCCCAGCACAGTTGAAGCCCGGCTCCTCTATTATTAAGACAGAGACTCCATCCTGCAGGCAGCTCGACGGGTGGGCCTGTTGGAGGTTCAGTAGAGTATCCATATTCCTGGACTTCACCATGACTTTTCATTGACAGTGCTTATCCTTTCTAGGGGTGAAACGTGAACTGTGTGACATAAATCTTCAATACTCACTGCTGTTCCCCGCAAAACTCAAAGTCCTATAAAAGCATGCCTACTTCTTTACTGTCCCTTCACCAGGGTGTCCCATGCACCTCTTTCTCCAATGGGACCAGAGCGAGCCCCTGGGCCCAACCGCAGCAGGGGCATTGTGGTCATGGTCGAGGATTCCCTCTCAATAAGAAGTTGTTGAAAAGATGATTATTGGAAAGAGCAGGTAGGTACCTCCACTTAGCAACAGGTCACTATCCTCCACTTAGGTCCAGTTAGGTCTCACTAAATTAAAACCAGCTCAACTCTTGGTAGCCTAGCAATGAGGTTTAACTTAGGAGACGTGTGTAAAGCATTTAAAAATCGCAAAACAGTAAATAAGTAAGATACAAACACAGTAAAAATCGAACACCAATTTATAAAAATATGCTATATATTTACCTTTAATGTGACACCAAGATGATTTAAATCGGATAAGGGGAATCGGAGATATGAATTTTTAAAGAAATAATGTTTTCTAGTGCATATAAGCAACTAACGCTCAAAGGGTTAAATAAGGTCACACTGGAAAGGGACAAAGTCAAGAGTTCAGAGTTCGGGCCACCCATGATGTAACACTGTCACACTTACTTTCAGACTTGTTTCTTGATTCAGGAAAGTGATCCACAGCACCAGCCAAGGGTTCAGGGGCTCTGGTTTGCCTCTTGGGGTCTGGGACTACAAATCCCACAATGCTCCTCTTCATCCTATGGAGTTGCTCCAAACATCTCCAAACGTCTGGATCCTCTTCCAGAGGTCCTTTCTGGGTTTTTGAAGTGTCCACAACTTGACTTGATTCAAGGTTCCAGAAACTCTGAGTTGCTCCCTGGGAGTTATGACTACAATTCCCAGAATGCACCTGGTCAGAATCCTCAAATGGCCTCTGGACACTGGTCAGCTGGGCTCTGCTTGCAGGACTTGATGCAGGGGACTCTGGGCAGCTCCTTTGTACCTGTAGCAGACAGGAAGTCCCTTCTCAAAGAAGTAGAAGTCATTTTAGTGGTGAAGCCCAAGTGTGCAGCTGGTAGAGTCCTTCAGAGTGTAGTGTCCATGTGCAGGTCAAGGGTCCAGCAGAGCAGTCCTTTTCTTCAATGTCTTGGTCCTTGTAGGGATCTGAGGCATGGGTACAGCTCTGCCATATTTATCCTTGCTCGTGGGTGGAAAGCAAGGGGTTCCTCTGTATCCAATTACAGGCAGGCTCCTTCCCCCTTTGATGACCACTTCCTGGGAAGAGTGGCAATAATCAATCCCAGGGAGCAACATTCTTCAAAAATCTAACATGGCTGAAAGTGAGTTTTGGAGGTTAGATCTGGCTGAGCCTACCCACTGGCTCAGAAATGGCTAAAAATCCTAAACACTCTCCTCTTCTGCCCTCTCCCAATCTAATCAAGAGGGCACCTAATTGTCTGGGGTTGCAGGAGGTGAGGGAGGTGCTGAGCTGCTCCAGATGTCCTTCCCTCCCTTTGCAAACCAGTTTGGCCGCTCTCCCTCTTCCTGCTTCACCATTTGCTGAGGCAGATCTCCTCCCCCAGGCACATCCTTTGTGTTCAGCCCAGGCCACTTCACACCTCATCAAGGCAGCCTGGCCAGGCTGGCCAATCAGCGAAGGGCACTACTGAGTTGAAGTTGGCAACTTTCAGGCAGAGTTTTAAAACTCTTTACCCGAACTGGTTACATTAAATCCAACAATTGTAAATTGTGGGATTTATTATAACAATTAATTTGATACCAAACTCAAGGTATCTGACACTTAAGGGGACTTTATTAATTAACATAAAGGGGGTCATTCTGACCCTGGCGGTAAAAACCGCCAGGGCCAACGACCGCGGGAGCTCCGCCAACAGGCTGGCGGTGCTCCCATGGGCATTACCGCCGCGGTCAGAAACGGAAAACAGGCGGTGGACCGCCGGTTTTCCGCTGCCCTGGGGAATCCTCCATGGCGGCGCAGCTTGCTGCGCCGCCATGGGGATTCCGACCCCCATTACCGCCATCCTGTTCCTGGCGGTCGTGACCGCCAGGAACAGGATGGCGGTAAGGGGTGTCGTGGGGCCCCCGTAACAGAGCCCCACTAAGACACTGAAAATCGCGACGGGTGCAACTGCACCCGTCGCACCCTTCCCACTCCGCCGGCTCCATTCGGAGCCGGCTTCCTCGTGGGAAGGGGTTTCCCGCTGGGCTGGCGGGCGGCCTTCTGGCGGTCACCCGCCAGCCCAGCGGGAAAGCCAGAATACCCGCGGCGGTCTTTTGACAGCGCAGCGGTATTCTGGTGGTCCCAGCCAGGGCGGCGGCTTCCGCCGCCAGCCGGGGTCAGAATGACCCCCAAAGTCTCTCCATTTTAGCAGATGGAGCCCATTCACTACATTGAGGGAAAGACAAATTTGTCTATTTTACTTCACCGGGGTGTATAAAACAATTTTTATAAGGTCCCTGCTTATAGTTACATGGCACCCCACCCTAGGGGCACACAGGGTACACCTTAAGGGTGACATGTAAAAATAAGGCTGTTTAAGACTTTGGAAGTACTTTTAATTCCAAAGTCGAATTTGCATATAACTTGGCCTGCCTTTAAAATGACACTGAGCATCTCAGCAGTGCACCTATTGGTGTACTAACTATGCTGGATTCCCTAAACCTACATGCCCTACCATATTCTAGGGACTTATAGGTAGGTTGACATAATCAATTATAATTAGCCTAATTTGCATACTCATTTTACACAGAGCGCGGGCCCTCAGACTGGTTAGCGGTACCCAGGGCACCATTAGAGTCAGGAAACAAAATGGGGAGAAAAAGTTAGGGGGCCTCTGCAATCAGCCCTGTTTTCTCACAGAAGTGCACAAAGGTCAACAGTCAGCCATTGCCATGGCTATGTCGTTCTGCCAACCTGTGATGTCCTCCGATTCTGACTATGTGTCCTCGGCTTGTGATGACCACACCTACGTCTCCGGGATCTGTGACAGACCCGTAGGTAACTATGTTGTTGTTGACAGATAACAATCAGGATATGTAGCAGATTAGGAGAAAGATGTCAAGAGACCCAAGTAATCAAAAAGTATTAAACAGAAAAAGGGCTAAAAAGGTGTTGTGCACATCCACACAATAGAGGGAGTTTCCCAAAAAAAAACCTCGACATAGAACTAACTGAGGACATGACTCTCAGGTTCTGACCCGCGCAGTGTGTGACCAACAAAAGATTGTGACCCTTTGCGGGGCCTGTAGTACATTGCAGCGCTGGTCCTACGAGGAGCAGCCTGATGATGAAGCATGACATCTCTTCCTGGGATGTATGAGGGTACCAAGAACTATGGGAACATTTCCCTTACCACTTGACCAGTGAAAATAACCAGTATTATCTTGGTTAGGAACAGTATCTCCCTGTTGTTGTTTGACAATTTTATGGAGCCTGGATACTGGACCTTTTGGGCTCCCAGTCCCCTTCTCTGTCTTTGTTTGAGTGTTGTTTAATTTCCACCCCTTTCAAATTGGCAGGGGCATCTATCAGGGCTGCCCCTTCCCCCTGTCTTATTCGCCATCGCCATGGAACCCATTTGTCCTTCGCCTCAGGGCGGAGGCCACACATTGGGGGATCCTGGTGAGGGGGAGGGTCCATGCGATATCACTATGACCTAACGATGTATTACTCTACCTTCGTGATAACTGTGTAGGTACTGACCCCATTCACACCACGATCCTCGAGTTTGAGAGGGCATTATGGTCAACTGGGCAAAATCCTATGTGTTCTCCCTTCTTCAAGGCAAGCCAGCTCAAGATATGCAAATGTGTGATTCCACCCTTAACTGTGCTAGAGAGACAACTTGTTACCTAGGGATGCAGCTTTATCACACACAGGTCAATCTTGTTGAAGGGAATCTGAAACAGGCACCCACCTCCCTCAAATCCAAGACCCAGTTTTGGAAGTGCCTACCATCAGCGATCATAGGTAAAGTTGAGCTCTCTAAGATGATAGTCCTGTTCCATCTGTTATACTACTTTGTGAACACCCTGGTATACCAGTCCAGAGCATTCTTCTGTGATTTGGATGTCATGCTAAGAGCACTACTGTGGCATGAAAAGTGCACCCGGGTGGCCCTCATCAAAGTCTCATTACCGGTGGGATAGAGGGAGCTAGATGCCCTCTCGTTTGAGTCCAGCTCCAGTGGGTATCACACTGGTTGGCAGGGAAAGACCTGTATGAGATCACTGAGGAAGTCGGTTCCCTGCCAGGAGCTGTCTTTGGCAGCTATTACTCTCCTCCATCAGAATTTACCAGTCCTGGACACTGCTTACATGGGTAGCAGGCAAGTGCTTGACATGGGTGTTTCAACAAACACCCCATATCCTACCATGTGCCCCCAAGATCCACCTCCAGGGGCTCCCTCACTTCCCAGGCGGGTTCGTGTCAGAAGATCTGACCCATTGGAAAGAAAAGGTCCATCAAAACTTTGGGGGACCTGTCTTAAGACCATCACCTACTGAAATTTGATCAGCTGTACCAAGATCATGATATTTTCCCAGGCCAGTTCCTCCTGCACGCCCAACTACTAGGGATGTGCTGCAGGCTGTGGCATACAGTAGATGATGAGTCCCCCCACTCATGCAGTCAGCGATACATTATACCTAATGGGCACCGGTCATCATCTGATTATTTGGCTTTATAAATCGATCAGAGAGCATACTGGGATTTCCCTAGTTCCACTGCTAAAATGCATGTTCTCCACTGCTAACCTCACCTGCCTTAGATGCCACTCTGATGGCGCAAACTCCCAACAAATGCTATGAGAGTGCCCCACCCTCACCACCCATTGTCAGACAGTTGATGATACCCTGACTCCTGCACTGAATTCACACACCTGAACACGTGGGAGGCGACAGCCTTAGGGGTTTACAAGAGGAAACCAAAACATATAGGAGCAGTACTTCAAGCACAGGAGATAAAGGAAAGGCAGCAGCAGAGTATGCTTAAGCACCCTGTCAGACATGAGCAATTCATCTTTTCTTGCCCTTCCACTTTAAAGACCCCTTAACCCCTTCGCTGCCAGGCCTTTTCCCCTCGTGGCGAGCTATTTTATGGCTATTTGGGGAAGTTCACACTAAGACCCTCATAACTTTTTGTCCACATAAGCTACTCATGCCAAATCTACGTCCTTTTTTTCCAACATCCTAGGGATTCTAGAGGTACCCAGAGTTTGTGGGTTCCGCTGGAGGAGACCAATAAATTAGCCAAAATACAGCAAAAATGTTATTAAACAAAATGGGGAAAAAGGGCTGCAGAAGAAAGCTTGAAGTTTTTCTCCTGAAAATGGCATCAACAAAGGGTTTGCGGTGATAAAATCACCATCTTCCCACCTTTCAGGAACAGACAGACATGAATCAGAAAACCACATTTTTCAACAGAATTTTGGCACTTTACTTTGACATACCAAATTTGTACTATTTTTTGTGCTTTCAGCCTCTTCCAGTTAGTGACAGAAGTGGGTGTGAAACTAATGCTGGATCCTTGACAGCTAAACATTTCTGAAAAGGAGAAAACATTCTGAATTCAGCAAGGAGTCACTTGTGTAGATCCTTCAAGGTTTTCCTACAGAAAGTAACAGCTAAAATAAAAACATATTGAAATTGAGGTGAAAAAAGAGCCATTTCTGTCCATGCTTTCTTCTATAACTTTCTCCAGCTATGGCAGATTGTTTAAAGCAATATACCGTTACATCTGCTGGTCTCTTCTGGTTGTGGGGATACATAGGGCTTGCAGTTTTATCAAGAACCCTAGGTATCCAGAGCCAATAAAGGAGCTGCACCTTGCAATGGGTTTTCATTGTATACAGGGTATACAGCAATTTATTTGGTGAAATATAAAGAGTGAAAAAAAGGTATCAACAAATCTTTTGTATTTCCAAAATGGGCACAAGATAAGGTGTTGAGAAGCAGGATGGTTCTTTGCACATCTCTGAATTATGAAGTCCCCATACTAGCATGTGAATTATAGGGCATTTCTCAAATAGACATCTTTTTACACACTGTCTTACATTTGGAAGGAAAAAATGTAGAGAAAGACAAGGGACAATAACACTTGTTCTTCTATTCTGTGTTCCCCCAAGTCTCCCGATAAAAATGATACCTCACTTGTGTGGGTAGGCCTAATGCCCGCGACAGGAAATGCAACATGAACACATCACATTTTTACATTGAAATCTGGCGTGTTTTTTAGAAAGTGCTTAGCCGTGGATTTTGGCCTCTAGCCCAGCCGGCACCTAGGGGAAACATACCAAACCTGTGCATTTTTGAGAACTAGATACCTAGGAAAATCCACGGTGGGGTGACTTGTGGGGCTCACGCCAGGTTTTGTTACCCAGAATCCTTTGCAAACCTCAAAATTTGGCAAAAAACACTTTTTCCTCACATTTTGGTGATAGAAAGTTCTGGAATCTGTGATGAGCCACAAATTCCCTTCCACTCAGCATTCCCCCAAGTCTCCCGATAAAAATGGTACCTCACCTGTGTCGGTAGGCCTAGTGCCCGCGACAGGAAATGCCTCAAAACACAATGTGGACACATCACATTTTCCCAAAGAAAACAGACCTGTTTTTTGCAAAGTGCCTAGCTGTGGATTTTGGTCTCTAGCTCAGCCGGAACCTAGGGAAACCAAGCAAACCTCTACATTTTTGAAAACTAGACACCTAGGGAAATTCAGAATGGGGTAACTTGTGGGGTTCTCCCCAGGTTTTGTTACTCAGAATTCTTAGCAAACCTCACAATTTAGCAAAAAAACACTTTTGCCTCACATTTCAGTGGTAGAAAGTTATGGAATCTGAGAGGAGCCACAAATTTCCTTCCACTGTGCATTTTCCCAGGTCTCCTGATAAAAATTGTACCTCACTTGTGTTGGTAGGCCTAGCGTCCGCGACAGGAAACGCCCTAAAAGACAACGTAGACACATCAACGTTTTACATTGACAACTGACCTGTTTTTTAAAAAGTGCATAGCAGTGGATTTTGGTCTCTAGCTCAGCCGGCACATAGGAAAACCTACCAAAACTGTGCATTTTTTTAAACCTAGACACCTAGGGGAACCCAGGATGGTGTAACTTGTGGCACTCTCACCAGGTTCTGTTACCCAGAATCCTTTGGAAACCTCAAAACTTGACAGAGAAAAAAATGTTTTCCATATATTTCGGTGATAGAAAGTTCTGAAATCTGAGAGGAGCCACAAATTTACTTCCACCCAGAATTCCCCAAGTCTCCTAATAAAAATGGTACCTCACTTGTGTGGGTAAGCCTAGTGCCAGCAACAGTAAATGCTCCAAAATACAACATGGACACATCACATTTTCCCAAAGAAAGCTGACCTGTTTTTTGCATAGTGCCTAGCTGTGGATTTTAGCCTCTAGCTCATCCGGCACCTAGTAAAACCTAGCAAACTTGAACATTTCTGAAAACTAGACACCTAGGGGAACCCAGGATGGGGTAACTGGTGACGCTTTCACCAGGTTCTGTTACCCAGAATCCTTAGCAAACCTCAAAATTTGGCAACAAAAACACTTTTTCCTCATATTTCGGTGCTGCAAAGATCCGGAATCTGAAGGAAGCCACAAACTTCCTTCCACCCAGCATTCCCTAACGTCTCCCGTTAAAAATGGTACCGCACTTGTGTGGATAGGACTAGTGCCTGCAAGAGGAAATGCCCCAAAACACTATGTGGACACATCAAAATGATCATAAGCAATACTACTTGTTTTTGCGGGGGCACCTGCGTTTTTGGTCCTGGGCTCAGCAGCCATCTCAGAGAACCTACCAAACACAGACATTTCTGAAAACTAGACACCCGAGGGAGTCCAGGGAGGTGTGACTTGCATAGATCCCCCAGTGTTTTCTTACCCAGAATCCTCAGCAAACCTCAACTTTAGCTAAAAAATCGGCACACATTTCCTACCACCCTACCTTCCCATTAGTCTACTGATAAAAATGATACCTCACTTGTGTAGGTGGGCCGAGTGCCTGTGTCAGGGAAGAGCCAAAAACATGTTGAATTTGAAGGGGAACCAAAGCGGGTCCAAAAGGGTAGTTTGAGAAAAAATGTTTTTAGGCTGACAAGTGGGGCAGAATTTTTATCGGTATAGATGCGACAATGCTAGGTGGTAGGAATTTTGTGGATTCTTGCAGATTTACGGAAGGTTCCATCACAAAAATGTAGGAAAAATGTGCGATTTCAAGCAAAGTTGGAGGTTTGCAGGGCATTGTAAGTCAGAAAATGGTGCAGGGTGCATGTGAAGCACACCACCCTGGACTCACCCAGGTGTTTAGTTTTCAGATGTGTCTAGGTCTCATAGAGTTTTCCACACTGCAGCGTCCCAAAGTCCAAAAAGTGCAGCCCTCACCATTCCAAGTGGGACGATTTTGAGAGTTAGACATGTTCTCATGGCCCAAATGCAAAACCAAAGCCCAAAATATTCAAATGTCCTCTTGCTTGCCGTTAGGATAAGATATTTTAGTGTGCGGGGATGAGCTAGAAGACTATTACCCCATTCAGTTGGGGTGGGAGCATAGCCATGCCCATACTGGTTGGTAGACACCACCCCACTATTTGTTTTTTAATTCCCTGGCATTTAGTGGGTTTTCTGCCCCCCCTCCCGGGAAGTGGATCGGAGGTAATTTGCCCTATCTGCCCAGTGGTGGGCAGAACACCTTTGTCCCCATTTATTTGGGGTGGGGGTATGGCCATACCCCCACCCTCTTTTTTTTTTTTTTTTTAATTCCTTGTGTCTGGTGGGCTTTCTGCCCCACTTGGGGGCAGATGGGCCTTACAAAAATAGGCCGATCTGCCCCGATAGGGGGCAGAAATGGCCAACAGTAATGTGCCCCCAGGGAGAGCAACCCTTGCCCAAGGGGCTGTCCCCCCCAAACAAAACACACACACACACAAATCCCTGGTGCCTAAGTGGTTCCTGCCCCCAGGAGCAGATTGTATTAATAGAAATAGGTCAATCTAGGGCAGAAATGGCCTAAAATATTTTTTTTCCCCAGGGGAACGACCCTTGCCTAAGGGGTCACTCCCAATCTGTAAAAAATCATTTTAAAAAATCCCTGGAGTCTGGTGGTTTCTGTCCCCCTAGCGGGCAAATCGGCCTAATTAAAATAGGCTGATCTGCCCCGAAGGGGGGACAGAAATGGCCTAAAATAAATTTGCTCCCCAGGGGAGGGACCCTTGTGTGAAATTGGTACAAAAACTAAATACCTGATATCTAGTGGTTTCTGCCCCCCATGGGGGCAGCTTGGCCTAAGGAAAATAGGCGTTCTGTCCCCAATGTGGACAGAAATGGCCTAAAATAAAATTGCCCTCCAGGGGAGAGACCCTTGCCGAAGGGGCTGCTCCTCATCTGTAAAAAAATGTTTTTAAAAAGTCCCTGGTGCTTAGTGGTTTCTGCCCCCCTTGGGGGCAGATTAGCCAAATTAAAATAGGGCAGCGATTCCCCTTCCAACCCTGCCCATGTGAGGTGGGTGGGAGGCCCATGGGGGAGCGCAAGCGCTTCCCCATGGTTCGGGTGCAGGACGAGCTCGTCTCGCCCTTGGCTCAGAAGGGGAAAATATTGCAGGACTACAAATACCAGAAAGCAGTGTCAAAAAGCCAATTTGTTAAGCAACCAGATCTGTAAAGCAGGGGCATAGCTACCATTGGTGATGCAGGTGCAAGGCACCGGGGCCTAGAGCCCTGAGATGCCCATTGAGCCCTGACAATGCTGTATTTTACTACCCCAACAGCAGTCAAAGGGGCCATTTTCCTTGCTTTCACCAGGGCCCATGGCATTATTAGTGCGCCTGATCTTATTCGGTTCTTATCTTTAATTTATAGGGGAACGTGTTATAGTTTGGATGGACCTTTTGACTGAGCTTAGAATAATTCCCATCACAAATCCCAAGTACAACAACAATTTAATTTTAAACATCAATAATCTACATTAATAACCTTTGGAGTCAGTAATCTCACGCACCATGACCCCTTTGGCCATGAATAACCATGCCTTTATATAAAGTTAGAATGTGTATTTCCCTATATTAACTATTCTAATATCACGTAAATTAATCTCAAAACCAAATGGTGCACATACAAAAACAAAGGTTTGGTTGATCAAACCTTCTAAAGAATCTCAATTTAATTAGAGCATTGATCACTAAACATTTTAGAGTTACAGTACAAATCAATAGCAAGAATAACTGACCAATAGAAATAGCATACATTTAGGTTCAGCAACTAAGCAACATCAAATTTTATCAATAGCAACCTGTTAATATGTCAGGGTTTACCTTACTAACCTGCTGATTAGAATAGCATGTTTGGGCTTCATGCAAAACAATTTTGTCAACATGAATTTGGAAAACATCTAGTTAGGGCTCTATCAAAATAGCAGTTGGTACCTAGAAACAAAAGACAAACTTACAACAAAAACAATAGTATTTTGTGATACCTCTCCTCATATAGATCAGCAAGCTTCGATTATCTTCATCAGTTGGACATCTGTTCGGTCAGCATCAGCAACCGACCATGAAAGGGGCTGGTTCAGAAATGGGAACTCTAAGCTATCCGAACCATTAGGAAAAGCAATATCTAAGGGGTCAGCATTCAGCATCAAAAGTTTAAGCAATAAGTTAAAGACAGAATGCTCTCAGGAGGAAATTGAAATAAGAGTGAGCACACCTCTTCCGCAGAAAAATAGGAATGAGCATACTTCTCTCTGTTGCAGTCAGGCTAAGTTAAAATCGTCTAAAGGACTTCCCACATTGCCATTGGTCAAAGAATCGTATGTTTACTCTTAGTACAATAAGGATTTATATCTAAATCTAAGATATAACTAAACTGTCTTTCGCATGTCAATGATTGGCTCCTCTTCTCCTGTTCCCACCATCAGGCTTGTCAGGTAACATTTTTGTATCCATCTGTACTCCAATTAGTGCATCCATTGTTAGCTCCTGGGAACATCAGTGTCTCACATACTAAACTATACAATGTTTCTTCCACTAGTGCAAGACATTCTAGCAAGCAGTTCTCATGAGAAAGTTAAAGACATCTGCTAAAGTTTGGTCAACTCAGTAAAAAACAATACACATATTAATTTATTCAAGCATATATTTCTCACGGTATTATCTGAACAGTGAAGCTTAATATGAGGCTTTACAAACTAGGCCCAGACCTTGCTAACTTAAGGCCTAAAATTCATTAAGCAAATACATAATGTAAATTCATTAGTATAATACATTACAACATTTTCATAGTGAAGCACTTCAATTAACATTAATATGCATTAATAAGGACATTTCGTGATTGATGACGGCCACTCAAGTGGGTACATTTTCCAAGCCGCACATTACTTTCTATATTAGTTGAATTCTATGCAGATTCATAATTCAAAATTCATGAATATTTATTAAGCAGGTTTGCAAGGCATAAGGCAGACAGAGTTTGAGCATAGTGAAGAGGACCACAGTACGCTGTCTCCAGAGGCCTATCTCAGCCATGTTAGATGTGGCTAGTTCACCCAGTTCTGCTGTTTCTTTACAATCTGCTACTTGCAGTTTTATGTGCTGCGCAAGAGATATAGGTATCGTGGTGCAAAGAAATAATACAATACAACGAAGTAGCTGTGGCATCACCAAACATTCGAGCGTCACCCAAGGTTGGTGCTATAAAGTATTGTCCCGTGCGTCGTGTGTATATTACTGTTAGTGGCAGAAATATCCAAAGTACTGTGTCCTTGACTGATCCAAACGAGGAGAAAAAATATAAAGTGTATATTATATATGATAGCGTTTGTATATGCCTCGGGCACCCTGCCAAAGCGTCTTCGTGCTCTCGCGTCGAGTGACTACTGGGTGTGAGAAACAAATGGATATGAGAGCGTGACACAGAAAATATAAATATGAGGAGGCCTTAGAGAATGGCTGTGCACTAGGCCAGCAATGAAGTCACAGAGAAACTAACGCAGTTTTCTATGGCGTAGACTAGACTCCGTGCAACCTCCATGCCTGGACGCAAGTTGCTTCTGCCTGGTTTGCCCATGAGCAATGCAAGGCCAGCCACCAGAACTGGCTACCATGATCTCTATTTCTCTCTGTCGTCGCCCCATCTCTTGTGTCAATCCCTTGTCCCACTGCCCATCGGTGTCCTCTCCCCTGTAGTCTTCTTTTTTTGCTCGTTGTTTGTGGCTTTAATCTTATCCTACTGCTAGATACACCCTTCGAAATTAAATTGTGGCCCTCATTCCAACCCTGGCGGTCATAGACCGCCAGGGTGGCTGTCCACGGAAGCACCGCCAACAGGCTGGCGGTGCTTCATGTGGTATTCCGACCGTGGCTGTAAAGCCGCGGTCGCCAAGCCGGGTCCGGCGGTTTCCCGCCGGATTAGCCCCGGCTGGGAGAATCCTCCATGGCGGCGCTGCAAGCAGCGCCGCCATGGGGATTCCGACCCCCTTCCCGCCAGCCTGTTTCTGGCAGTTTTCACTGCCAGAAACAGGATGGCGGGAACGGGTGTCCTGGGGCCCCCTAACAGGGCCCCAGCATGATTTTCACTGTCTGCATAGCAAATCGCAAACTGCACCCGTCGCACCCCTGCAACACCGCCGGCTCCATTCGGAGCCGGCTTCTGTGTTACAGGGCCTTTCCCGCTGGGCCGGCGGGCGCTCTCTTTGCGGGCGCCCGCCGGCCCAGCGGGAAAAGTCTGAATGGCCCCCGCGGTCATTTGGTGGCGTAAGTTTGTCGGGCGGCGACTGCCGCCCGCCAAACTTAGAATGACCCCCTGTATCTTCTACAGTCTCCTGGACGGAGGAGTATAGGATCGTTTCCAATTAGTGAGACAGGTGCGTGCCCAAATTTTTATAGGGACGTGTCTTTTTAAGTTTGTGATTTTGACCTCCTTAATGTATATTTTTGAGTATATTTTAAAGTCTGTTTTTCAATAATCTTACCACCCTTGCGTAATTTGTATTCATCGACAAGGTTATTCATGTTTATGTTTTTCACATCTTTAGTGAAGATTACGAAGTTATACAGTTTACCTAGACGCATGCAACGTGCTTGCCAAGTTATTTTTCTCTATATGGGAAGATACTTTTCACTGTAGTCGAACACAACTCAGCGGAAAAACGCCAGTAAACTTATTCTGTGTACGTTTCCCCTTTATTTCACTTGTCTATGCACATTGGAAAACCTGTCAAGAATAATTTCTGTAAAGTTGCCTTGTAGGGGACTTTTCTTTGCAAAATAGTACTAAACAAGAGAAGAACTTCTTTTTGGGCCCAGTTCTCAAACTGCATTTTGCAGTAGATAAAGTAGTACTACCTAATTACTACAAAATGCAATTCACAAACCTAGCAGTGTAAATCTTCACCTCCATCTTTCCTATCTTTTATGGGGCGATCATCATACTTTTAAGTTTACTACTAAGGCCCTGATTATGAGTTAGACGTTGTGGTTATTACCCTGTGGCATGGTAAATAGTGGATGAGGTTAAGAGATTGCCTGATCAGGATTTAAAAAGGTGGAACAGCCTAAACAACTCAGGCTAACATACGTTTAGCACGCAAGCAGAACAACACTTGCCTTAAACACCAATGTCTACATGTCTGCCTTAACCACACATATGCCTAAACCATGCATATGATTGGTTAAGGCAGAGAGTGGTCTAGTGGAGTGAATGGGCGAAGTAGGAAGAATCAGGAGAGGATGTGGTGAGGTAAGTGGAACTGGGGCAGCGCTTGGGGTAGCTTTTAGGATGGGGTGGATTTAGGGCTTAGGGTGGGTGGGGGGTTCAGGTTTTTTTTTTTTACAGGGGGCACTGTTTTAGGGTACAGGGAAGGTCTGGGGCCAGGTTTTTTTTGGGGGGGGTTTGGGATGGGTGAAGGTTTTAGGGCTAAGGGTGGGTGGGGGGCCGGAGCTGATTTTTGATAATAGGGGTCTTTGGGGGGGGGGGTCAGGGTAGCTTTTTTTACAGGGGCCTGGTTTTAGGGCTCAGGGTGGAGAGGAGCTCGGATCAGATTTTGGGGGGAGTTTAGGGGTGGGGAAAGTTTTAGGGCTCAGGGCTGGTGGGGGAGGGTAGTTTTTTGTTAACAGGGGCCTTTGGGGGGTCAGGGTAGTTTATTTTTACAGGGGCAGGGTTTTAGGGCTCAGGGTGGGGGGGGAGCTGGGATCAGATTTTGGGGGGAGTTTAGGGGTGGGGTAGTTTTAGACATCAGGGTGGGTGGGGGGGTCAGGGTGGTTTTTGTTTTGTTAAGATAGGGGGGTTGTATAACACAACCACGCATGCCATTACCCCAGTTTCCTTTACTGAGCATGCTTCTACAGTGAAATTCACTGTAAAGGCATGCGTGGCAAAGGCATGCATAGTAAAGATGCAGTTGAGATTCTGACTGCAATGTATAGACATGCATGGTTCTTGCATGCATGGTTGTCATACAACCGTTAAGAAGTGCATGTTATATTTAGCATATATGCTTGACACCGAAATTCTCTGGGCCATACTGTTTAATGCACACAAAAAAATGTGAAAAAAAGCATGTGGTAAATAATTCCCAATTACAAGCATTAGAGCTCTTTAAAGCCAGTAAAAATGCCAACCTAAAAACAGCCAATCAAAAGCATGTGGCAAAAATTCCTGAAAATGTAAGGAATGTAAGAAAAGCGGTAAAACAATACAAAAACAAATAAGACAGACACAATAATGAAAAAAAAACTAGTACATGCACTGTTAAAGATATACATATACACATTATTTGCAATAGCCACTGCACAGCACACAGTGGGATTGGTGCATGGCATTTCTCAGTCAACCTTTAGCAAAATACTCTGCTAAGTAGTAGATACTTTGTGGAGAGTGAGTGGCCAGAATCTACAGTTCTCCTTGAACACTCACATAGCTAATGCCAGCAAAGTAAACATCTATGCTACAGCAGGATTTCCTGGCATCCTATGGTCAACAGACTGCACCCATGTCCACCTGGTGGCCTCACGCAGACAAGAACAAGTATGCTAAAACCATAAAATAAAGCACACTATGTATGTGCAAATGCTGTGTGATGAGGATTTCTGCTGATTGAACTGCTGTGTTAGGTGCTCTGGACGACATCACAAGGTCACCATCCTGACACAAAGCAACACTACTCATAGTGTGGTAAAACATCACACTTAAAGTATAGGGTAGACAAATCAACCCCTCATCATTAAGATGACAATGCATTGTGATTGTTGTAGTCCAAACTCAATACACATCAACAGTACCACTAGAGAGCTGTTAGCCCCTATGATATTGCATACATGGGGCAGTGTGAATATGTGTAAGAAATTACATCAGTTACTCTTCACAATGATGATGATTCTTAGCCAAGTCAACCTTTTACCAACCACATGTACTTTCATTACAGTTCTCATGTTTCTGACGTTGGATTCCTCCGACCTCGAGACCTGCTTACATGTCTTCCCCTCCAGACATGTTGAGGATGGTCCTAATATTTTCATCCTGCAACTTGAGGTATAGCTGAGGTGGAGAGCTACCATCAGTTGCCATGCTTTAGTGCTTGAGCTTGATATGCTATTTTCCTAGAATTTCAAGGTTTGGAACCTGTTTTGAGTGTTCTCAACATCATGTGGATATGTTGAGTTAGAAGTGATTTTGTTCACTATCTCCTCCCACAGGCATGTTTTTCGTGGCATCTTCAGCATGAGCTGGCACATTAGACAGTTTGTGATGTTTTACCACCTCCTTGACCAGGAAATCCAGGTCAGGATCTGTAAACCTGTACTTCCTTTCTCTGCCTGGGGCGACAATGGAAACGTCTGACAGGGTTCTGCTTATGATCACCGAGTGATATTAAAGGATGGAAGTGGAGCTGCTTGTTTTGATTCATGGTCCTTTGTCCATACAAAATGAGCGCCTGCACACCCCCACACATGAAGGAGTTGTTGGTGTACTTTAGGGGTGTCCTAATGTCCTTTTTTGTGTTGTTCTGACTGTTTCTGTCCTCTAGGGATTCATTTCCTCATTCCGGGAACTTCCAGTGTCTGAAAATGGGCACTTCCTAATGTCTTGTGCATGCAGTATTTATCAACTGCAATATTTATCACATGCGCTAAATAACTCACATTTGGTAAAAACTATTCCACGGTACATGGTAAAATGCATTATCAGTGGTATTTACAGAATTGGTATATACCTTATGTGCAAGCTTGGTGGTTTTTACCACCATTTTTTAAGGCCTTAGTAGTATGGGAAGGATTAGGAGAATGCTTGGAGAAAAGGGAATGCTTACTACTAAATGGAATGGGGTTAGGGAGGAGTAATGAGGGTTTTAGGCAGAATTAAGGAGACATTGAGAGAAGGACATGCACCCACCCACAAAAGAGTAAGCCATTGCTAGTCACAGTTTGCACCAACAACTGGCAAAACAACCACCTCTCTTAGAATATAATGGAGGTAGGGTGTCAAAATAAAACTTCATCGGAATTGTTGTTAAATTAAATTATTTAAACTAGTTATAAATACGCATACATTTAATTTAATGCTAAAACACTTACTTAAAATAAATCATTTATTTTATTATAGAATATTTTAATAACCTTGTTTAAAAGTAAAAATTAGTGTAACATTAATTATTTTAAAACTATAAGTAAATTACTTTTAAATAATTCTACAGATCGCTTATAATGATATTTAATACAGGATAAAAACATTACTTTAGGCGGGATTTTATTTTAATTTAGTCCTCCTAAACGTAATTTCAGGCAGAGACTTTCATGTGATAAAAAAGTATATTAAACTTGAACGTAATTAGTAAAAATATTTTACGTTAAATAGTAATGTAAATTAAACATATATACTTATTTTATATGTATAACAAAACTGAGAAACACTATCAGCTATTTCACTATTTTAATTATTTTAACTTAAATTAACATTATTGTTTTGAGATTTATTTTAAAAATCCCCTCTTAAAAACATGTTCAGAATTATTAATTATGTATTAAAAATTAGAGCCATGTTAGGAATTAATTTAAAAGAATTGCATTATTTTAAAATAAATTATAGTCCTGTTTATTGTAAAATTAAGAAAATGCTATTAAAATATGTTATCATAAAATACTAATTTTTTAAATTAATTTTACATTTCTTAACATTACATTACTTCAGTGGCTGACCATGTGTGATGCTGTACTTGCTAATGCTCCTTTTGGTAGTATTAGTTTGCACTAGTTTGGTTAGATACTTTATTGTACAGTTAAGTAAAACGATTACAAAAAAGTTTTTTACTAGGTGTGTATAGAAAATCATCCTAACTCATGCCTCTAGCTCTGCTTCATTATGCTCCCATTGTGCAATTAAGAGCTGTGTTTTTAAAACTGTTTTTAGATATTGTATAATTGAATATAAAAGCCTTGTGATTCATAGGCTGAGAGATAGCATCAATAGTTCTTTCTTACTACACTGGTACAGTACTGTATTTTTGTTAGGAAATGGCTGGCCAGAGCCATAAATGTAACAAATTTGCAATTCAGGTGTGTGTTTTCACTGGACAAACATGTTATCAACACTTGCTGACAACTTCTTATATGAAGGTCTAAAAAATGCAGCACTAGTAGCAAAGGTAGGCCATATAGTTTTCCATTTCGGAGTGAAATCTTTCATAGGAAAAAAAAATGTCTGTATGCCATTAATGCTATCTTTGGATGTAAAGAATGGTCTTCTAAATAACTTGGCTAACTTACACTCATATATTTGGCTCCACCCCCTGTTTCAGAAGTTGCAGACATGTACATCTACACTTTTGAGTAACTTTACACTCTTAAATGTGAAATAGCCAAAAGTAATAACGTTTCTTAAAGGTGTAGGAGAAAACCTATATATGTAACTTACTTGCAAGTACACATTTGTAAGTTACCTTTGTGAATAGCCTCATATATCTGTGGATTATAGAACTATCAAAATATATGTTTTTTTTTGTAGATTATATGTTATTAAAAATTGTGTAACATTTTTACAACATGTTTGACATTCTTTACTTACATTTTTGTTTCTTTTTTTGGTTTGGTTGGTACTGTATTGTCTGAAGGGTTGTTCTTTTTCTTCATTTCGTTTTTCTTTTTCACTATACTTATAACTATAGTTTTTAACTATTCATTTGAGACAGACATTTATTTATTATTTTTTTATGTTTATATATTTTCTTGATTTGTACTCTTTTGGCTATTTCTATTTTTAACTGCTTAGCTGCTGCAGCTTTTCCACCCCATGTGCTAAGCCCATTTTTTTGAGATTTGGAATAGTTCACGCTTAAGCCTGCATACCGTTTTTTCAACAAAAGTATCCATGCCAAATTTGTGTCCTTTATTCCTCCAAATCCTGGAGATTCTAACGGAACCTGGGTGCCTGAATTTCCCTGCAGGTAACCGATGAAAAAGCCAAAGAATAACTCAATGTTGAGATTTATTTTTTAAAAAGTGGTGTGCAAGAAAGTGCATTTTTACATGAATATGACATTACTGAAAGGTTTTCAGCGCTAAGATCATTAATTTCCTAGCTTTCAGGAACATGTACCGTTGCAAAAAAGGTGGTAGTTAAATTTTCCTTTTTTGTGGGTTTGCTCTGCTTGCAGATTGAGGTAGAAACAGGTATACAGTCTATGGCTGAACCCAGAAAGCTATACATGTTTGAACACAAAAGTTCAAATTCAGCAAGTGATTTATATAGATTGCTCATGGTTTCCCCAAATAAACTAGTTGTTAAAATGAAAATAATGGAAAAAAGAACTGGGAAATAAATTGAAATAGCTGATGTTTTCATCTGTAATGTGTTGCCTCAATGGCAGATTTTCAGAAGCAATATACTGCTATGCCCATTATATCTTGTTGGTCCTAGGAATGTATTGTGTTTGTTGGTTGTCCAAAAACTTGTCACAGAGTCAACAACTGAGCTACAGCTTACAATGATATTTAATGATGTCCTGACAATGCAATACTAACAGCAAAATATAAATGAAAAATGGGTATGAAGAAAACCCAGACAATCTTATATGTGCCCTAGATACTGATTTTAGGAATAGTAGTTATTTATAAGACTTTGAAATTCTGGTTACCCATACTATCATGTAATTCAGAAGGCAATTTGCAAAATGTGATTGTTCTTGCACACTGAGTCATATTTGAAAGACAATTATGCAGAGAAATTTAGGGGCATATTCATTAGCCCCAAGCACCATCTTGTGCCACATAGCATAATTATTTATGGTAATGTGGCCCAAGGAGGTCAAAATATTCGCGCCATATTTACAAAGTGTTGTAATGCATGCGTTGTGCAACTTTATAACCCTTTGCACTACATTACGCGGCGCTAGGCATAATATAATCAAAGGGGGGTTCCCCCATTAGGGGGGCCGAATAATTGGTACAAGGAAATCTAACAGATTTCCTTGCATAATTTTTTACTGCGTTTTTAACGCCTGCCCAGAGCACGCGTTAAAAAGGGGTTTCCATTATTTATAATGGCCCCCTCTGTACTCTGCAGGAGTAATGCCAATATTTTGGCACTACTCCTGCAGAGTACATCAATAGCGTCAATAAATATTACGCTATGGCCCCCTACCCTGCGCCATGGTGAGCCATATTTTAGATACAGCGTCACATGGTGGCGGTAGGGGGCGCTATGGGGTGCTAGGAAAGTGGCACTGCACTAGGTGCAGCGCCATTTGTCTTAAATATGCCCCTTAATTTGTAACAACAAATGTTCTACTCTTCTGTGCTCCCCCACGACTCTCAATAAAAATGCCACCCTACTTGTATAGCTCAGCCTTGTGACAGCTATACAACATGCCCAAAAACACAATGTGGAGATTTCAGCATTTCAAATAAAAAAATGAAAAGTTTTAAAGAAAGCCTGAAACACTCCTTTCTACTAAGAGATACCGTAATAGTAGTAACCTAATATAGGTGGGAAAAAGAAAAAACACTCTTGGGTTGAGAGTTAGGGTGACCACATCTCTTGTCATTTATTTATGCACATGGAAGATTGTGTATTCCCTTTTATTCCTTGTTTGGTCCCTTTATATGAACATTAAACAATCACTCATAAGCCATAGGTTTTCATGACAATACAGGAGACATTTTCATCTATGACAGGGACCCATTAATGGGTGAACACAGATAAAAAGGTATCAATTTGCCACAGTTGGTTAAGAACTCACTATATATTGAACAATCTTTGTGCTTTTGCATCACTAATTTTAATAGGACAATCAGCCAGAAGGAATGACAATGCATCCTATGCATGCCTTACCAAGAATTACTTTTAAAAGATTACTTCAACATCACTTTTATCATAAATCACCACATTCCATCACTATTGGAATACTTTAACAATCATGTGATTAGTGTTTAAACAGAGTGTGATGCACCTCTCCAAAAGTTGAAATTGCCAGTTGTGACTTGCTTTTTGAATGTGCTCCGTACTTCAGTTTAAAAATCCTCAGGCTTGCAGGCCGTGAGGCATGAAACACTGTTGGCTGCGTATGGATTAATACAGAAATCATTACAAAAATATGTGCAAACCTAACCCGTCCTTCATGGAAAATAAAAGAATGATGGACAAAGTCTACAATCAAGCACATGGGAATTATTTATTTCAATGATTTGACAAAATATGGAATATATTTACTGAAATGTGCAAAGTATACCCTAAAATGCATTTTTGATGAGTAATAGTTTATTGTGAATGTAAAGGAACCACCAAGAAATAAATGGGAATATACTTCCATAGGCAAAATATTACCTCTTTTGGCAATGGGGGTAGCAGTGGTATTTAGGCTGAAGCTCTGCTACCACCCAGGAAAAAATATCAAGCCCAGACATTTTGAAAAACTAGGCACATGGGAGGCTTCAGAGTGGTGTGCCTTTCATGGATCCCACAATGGTATCTTCCCAAAGAACACCCTGCAATCCTCAAACCTTGTCCCACATAAGACATTTTCTCACAGTTCAGTGACTGAAGCTGCTGGTTTCTCCGGGGATCCACAAATTCCTACCACGAAGCATTCCCATACTACTCCTTATACAAATGGGGTAACTGTGGTTTTTAGGTCCAGTCTCAACTGTCACCCAGGGAAACTACCAAACGCAGACATTTTTGTAAACTAGATTCTCCGTGGAGTCCGGAGCGATGTTATTTGCCTGGATCCCATGACATTTTTGTACTCAGAATGTCCATTAGTCTAGCATGCGTAACACAAAAGACCCCAAAACGCATGGTGGCAACATCATCATTTCATGTCAAAGCAATGACCTGTTTTGGTGATGGGGAAAGCTGCAGTATTTGGACTCAGTCGCTCAGCCACCACCCATGGCAACCTCCCAGACGTAGATATTTTTTAAAACTAGACTCCCAAGGGAATCCAGGGTAGTTTACCTTGTGTGGATCCCTTGAGGTTTTCCTACTCACAATGATTTTCAAGCTGCAAATTTTGCATAAAACACACACATATTCCTCATGTCTGTGAGAGGAACTTCCAAAATCTGTGGACTTCACAAAGTTTATACCATGCAGCATTTCCACACTGAAAAAAACTTTATTCCACTTATGTGGCAAGGACTAGTGTATGCAACATTAAAGGCCCCATAATGCAATATAGAGACATCAACAAAAAATAAATTGACTGTTTTGGTGATGGGGGTTGCTGCAGTATTTAGACCCATACTCAACCACCTTCCAGGGAAATCTACCAAAGAAAGACATTTTGGAAAAGTAGACAACCAAGGGAGTCCAGGGTGGTGTGATGTTCATGGATGCCACAATGTTTGAAAGCCCTGAAGACTTCACACTTAGCCCAAATATTCGTATTTGCTCACATTTCTGTGATGGAAACTTCTGGAATCTGCGGGATCCATAAAATTCTTACACACAGTGTTTCAACACTTCTCCTGATAAAAATGGTACCCCACATGTGTTGGTGGGCCTTGTGTCTGCAATAGGAAAGCCCCTAATTTCAGCATTGAGACATCAACAGTTTCTGTCAAAATAATGATCTGTTATGGCGATTAGGATATTTGCCCCAGGACCAGCCACTGCCAAGTGAAACCTACTTCTCAAATTTCTGTAACAAAAATTTCCAGACACATTTACTTCACATTCACACACATCTCCCTATAAAAATGCTACCCCATTTGTGTAGTTCGACCTAGTGCCTGCAACACAGAGGCCCAAAAATGCAGCATGGACCAGTCAACATTTCCTGTCAAAACAGTGACCTGTTTTGGCGATGAGGGTGGCTGTGGTATTTGGGCCCAGTCGTGGCTGTCACCCCGGGAGATGTACCAAACCCAGCCATTTTATGAAAACTAGACACTCATAGGGAGTCCAAGGTGGTGTGTTGTGTTGTCTTACCAGAATTCCCTGCAGACCTCAAACTTTGCCTAAAATAATGCATTGTCCTCACATTTCTGTGCCAAAAACCTCAGAAATTTGCAGACATCTACAGAAGTCCTACCATGAAGTATTTCTACATTTCTGATAAAAATAATACCCCACTTATAAGGCTGAGTCTAGTGTTGCTACAGGAAAATCCGCAAAACAAACACAAAATGGAGACATTAAATTTTCCCCATAAAAATCGACAGAGTATGGTGATGTGGGAAGCTTTTCTAATTGGGCCTGGGCATAATTGGGCCTGGGCTCGGCAGCCATCCAGGGAAACCTACCAAAACCTGACATTTCTGAAAACATGCCACCTAGGGGAACGGTGTGACTTGTGCAGCTCCCACTACGTTTTCTTACACAGAATACTCTGCAAACCTAAAACTTTGGTTAAATAACACTTTTTTTCTTGCATATCTGTGAGGGGAAGTTCCGGAATATGTAGGGGTCCTCTAGATTCCAACCAATCAGCCTTTCCACATTTCTCCCAATAAAAACAGTACTCCATTTTATCCTTTCCTGGCTTTATAGCAAAAAAAAGTCAAACTCTGGGCACGAAGGAGGCTTCTCACTGCATCCTGGCTTTGATTTTAGAAAAAGAAATCTTTCTAGTATTTTTGTTGGAAGAATTTTCTTTTTTTGGTGCAGTTTCCAACACATTCCTGATGGCTGCACTATAAAGGTAGTGCAGTCGTCTGGAAAGTTTTGTCGGGCGATTTAAGAAGTTAAGGAAAAGGGGTCTTAATAATTAGTTTATCATGGGTCATGTTGCATTTTGATTATTTTTTTTATTATACTTACATGTTTTTGTCTTTGTTGTAATTTAGTTTTGCAACAGTTTTTGGCTTGGTTTTCTTTTTGTATTGTTGCCTGTTGTATTTTAGCAGTCTTGATACTTGTGTTTTGCAGATATAATTTTTTTTAATGTAATCAATTTGTATTCAAATATTTAAATTAATTTTGTACTTACGTTTAGTAGGTTAAAATTTGTTGCTTACATTGTAAGTAGAGGGGCTTTATTTTTTTAGAGTGTTACAGATTTTTGTTTGTAGCTTCAGTTCGGCAGAGTGATGCTTTCCAGCGGGGTGGTGGCTTTCTTCTTTACATTTCCTTTTTATAATATTTTGTAATTGGTAAATTGAGAAAGTGTTTCTATTTGTTATCTGCTTTTAAGAAGAATTTCGTAGATTGCTGTGGTAGTAGTTTTATTTTTTCTATTTTCTTTTATTTTGTAACCTTGCACACCAAACACTAATAATGTTTTTCGGCATGTGGCCATTTTTTATTTCACATCTATATATATATATATATATATATATATATATATATATATATATATATATATATATATATATATTGTTATAAAGAATTATATACACATAGATATATTTTAAATGATTTATAGTGAGAGTTATGTTCACAATATTTTCCTTTTCTCATTTTGGTCATCTTTCTTATGTTTTATTGAGAGGAAGATAGTTGGAATTTCTTTGTTGTTGCATTTGATATTTACTTATTTTTTATATTGTTTTAAAGCTGTGTTTTTGTAGTTGATATCTATGTTTTATGTGTAAGGCAATATTTGTTTCCGGATTTTTTATGACATTTATATGTATCAAATTTAGGTATCTTGATATTATATTTCGGAGAAAGCCAGGAGAAATACAAGAGGAGTAATAGGCGAAAGGATATAGAGAAAATAGTAAAAAAATATGTAGTTTGAAAGATGGGAAAAGATAAACAGTTTGAAAGCTAGGAATTAAGGGCCAGATGTACAACATTTTGGGTTTGCGACTCGCAAATTGCGAGTCGCAAACCCGGATGCAGGATGGTGTCCCTGACACCATCTGCGAATCGCAAGGGGGTCGCAAAGATCCACCTCATTAATATTAATGAGGTGGGTCGCAATTTGCGACCCCCTTGCAATTCGCAGCACTCACAGGGATGGTGGCCTGCTGGAGACAGCAGACCACCATGTCTGTGACTGCTATTGAAAAAAGCATTTTTTTTTTTTTTTGTATTGCAGCCCGTTTTCCTTAAAGGAAAAAGAGTTGCAATACAAACGAAAAAATGAAACGTTTTTGTTTAATTTTTTCAGAGCAGGCTATGGACCACTGCCTGCTCTGAAAAAATATTTTCAGGGCCATTCACAAAGGGGAAGGGGTCCCATGGGGACCCCGTCCCTTTTGCAAATTGGTTACCACCAGTGTGACACTGGTGGTAACTGCGAATTGCTTTGCAACAACGTTCGCGGTCACAAAGCAATTCTACATCGCGATGCGAATTGCAAATAGGAAGGGGAACACCCCTTCCTATTTGCGAGTCGCATTCCCATTTTGCGAGTTGGTAACCAGGTTACCGACTCGCAAAATGGGAATGAGCATCGCAATGTGCTTTTTGCATGGAGCAAACAGTGAAATTCGCTGTTTGCGCCATGCAAAAAGCTTGCTATATCTGGCCCAAAGACACAAACATTTGATTTTCCTGTATTCCTCGGGCTGGATGAAGAAGACAAAAAGTGATGTGGAAGAGCCTTATTGAAATATCAGTCTCCAAGAAATGTGCAATTAATATAAATTTGATTAAAATAGTCGCTGTTGAGTTCGTTTTGCATTCAGAGTGCATTCTCCTCAAGAGCATCACTCTGACACTGGGCTGGCAAAAATTCTGGTGCAAAATATAGTAATTGACTAAATGCAGTTACTGCTGATGTGTTAGAGCTTTTTGAGGCATAGCATTGAATTTACTCATGTTTTTGTAAAGTGCTCGTACAACCAAAGATTCCTCAGATTGCATGTGACAAAAGGAAAGAAGAGGAAAAGTTCAAATAAGTAACTAATCAGGCAAAAGCCTTCATACCACTTGGAAATAAAGAACTTCAGTTATTTACAGAATTTCCTGAAGACTGCTGCATGTTAAAAAGGTAAAGGCAATTATCCCATTAGGCCAGAGCCATGAGAGTGGTGGGGCTCTAAATCATACATCTTACACATTATTAATAAAAATAAGCTTTGCTTGAATACTGATCTTCTTACATGACTGATTTGGGAGCAGGGAACAAACAGTTGACACTCGATATACTATTCTGAATAAGATGGGGGTTGGTTCTGAGTGGATAGATCTTGTGAGTTGTGGAGAGCTTGGTTCAACTGTTGCGCTCACCCTCTTGACTTAGGTGGTGAAGTTGCCTCTCTGTCTGTAGATTTCAGAGGGATAAAAAAGAGATATAGCAGTGTCCGCATTCATACTTACAGATCCTGTAGTTGCTCAGATCCTACATGTATGGCCAGTGCGGTCATTTCACACCTCAGGCTTTATTTCTAATTCATCTTCTTCCTCAGCTGGTAAATAGAGAGTTTTCTGACACAGCCAAGGACCAGTGATTCAACATTATTAATGGCACATGGTCGCATCTTTTCCTACGCTCAGTCCTGCCAAACCTAGAATGTGTAAGTACCACATGAGAAGGCAAGATCAGTGATGGCTATTCTGTTATGACTTCATAATTGAGACAGGCAAACTAGTGCTAATTAATATTTGAGCTTTGTTTGGCAGCATTAATCCAAACCTTTAAGGCACAAAGCCACCCTCAACTTCGTTATATTCATTATTATATTTATATATGATGCTAGCAGTTTCACTGTGCTGTACTTAACAGAATTGTAACAATAAAGCTGCTGACAAAACGTAGGGTCTGATTAGGAGTTCGGCGGACGGTATGAACCAACAACTGAACATCTCACAGGGAGGTTGCGGCTACACAGGCTACGTCCCTACGGGACCCATTACGGGTTTCCTGCTGGGCCGGAGGCAGCATTGCCACTGGCTCGTAATCTCGTAATCGAGCCGGGGGCAATGATGCCGCCACAGGGTGCACCAGCACCCTTGCAATGTCCACTGTCTGCACAGCACAGCAGACAGTGAACATTGCGAGGGTACTGGGCAGGGGAACTCCTGCACTGCCCATGCCAAGTGCATGGGCAGTGAATGGGCTCCCCAGTGTCCCCCTACACCTGTTCTCCGCCAGCCTTTTCGTGGCGGTAAAGCCACCATGAACAGGCTGGCGGAGAACAAGCAGGGTGGTGCTCAATGCAGCACCGCCCTAGCTGATTTCGACCTCCATGATGGTCAGCCTGTCAGGATCATGGGTCCTGGCAGTGTTGGCGGTACCTGGCGGTCTAACCACTAGGGTCTTAATGTGGCGGTCAGACAACCACAGCAGCGTTGGTCCTGACCACCACAGCGAGGTTGACAGTCTCAAGGCTGCCAGCCTCGTAATGAGGCCCTAAGTGTGCACATTATGCAGTTTCAATCAAATCACTTCTACCAGTAGATCTTTAATGTCCTTGGGAGGCGGCAGATGTCTTCAACAGCTGCCATACACTCCAACCATATAGAAGAAGACAGAAGAAATGTGCTGTGTTGACTTTGTTTAGGAGAAAGAAGAGGCACTATACTGAACACACGTGTTCATCAGAGAAGTAATTTCTACCTTTCTACACGCACAAGAGAGCAGTAGAAGCCATCTTACTCTCCCACATCCATGAGAGCGCACCAGAAGCCATCTTACTCAAACGTTCATGAGAGAGCATTGGCAGGTAAGGCAGAGCAGTGGAAAGCATTATACGCTCCAACATTCATGAGAGAGCAGTGAAAACCAACCTACTCTTCCACATCCAGAGAGAAGAAGCCTTGTTACTCTCTCACATTCATGAGAGTGCAGTGGGAGCCAACCTGCTCTCTCAAATACCAGAGAGAGCAGTGGAAGCCATGTAACTCGACTCCATCCAGGAGAACATAGTAGAAACCATATTCATATTTTTTTTCATTAGCCAAATCCATGATATTTCTCAACAGGAAATACGTGATTTGCTTATTTTGTTTCTCACTTTTTTCTGATGGCTATACAAAAATAGAAAAGGCATATAGTGGAAACCAGTATTCAAACTTAATACAAATATGCACCAATAACACGGATACAATAACTTGTATATTATAAATTTAATGTTTCAAGGAAGAAAAAATATTTTTCAAAGATAAACAGGAATTATTCATGTGTAGAACCACACATATAGGGCCTCATTAAGAGTCAGGCGGTTGGAAAAGCATACTGGCAGGCTCCCTGTGAGGAGTCTACCACAGAGCTGGGGGTCTCCCCACCAGACACATTACAAGGTTTCAAGTGGGCTTACCGGCGAAAACCAAGGTTTCTGCTGGTCAGCCCAGTGGAGCCTGTGTGGCGGCATTGGTCTCAGCTGCATGTGCTGAGGTCAATGCCGTGGCACAGGCAGGGGAGCACCCACACTATGGCTCCTATGGCCCCCCGCACTGGCTTTCTGCCAGCTTTTCATGGTAGGGTCCCAGCCATGAAAAGGCTAGTGGAAATTGGGGTTGTAATCAGTCAGGCGGTGCTCAGTGTCACTCTCTCCTCCTCCCACCTCCCATCTCCCGTGGCCTAGCCCTGCCCCTCCCTGCACTGCTGGCTGAGCCAGCAGCTGAAAAATAAAACAACTATGGTTTTATTTTTCTGCTGCTGACTCAGCCGGGGGGGGGGTGCTCCTTCGCCATAGCAGAGGGCCCACCCCGGTATTCTGGGACGTGAGATTAAAGTTTTTAAATCTTCCACTGGGCCACTAGAATTATGTGGCAAGGGAGGACCAAATTATGCTGCGGGTTCACTAAATTATGTGGCAAGAAAATACAAATACACAAACACAAAATTCCCTTTATAGATGTTTTAATGTCAAGCCCAAATAAGTATTGCTGGCACACCCCTCTTGTTTCTCAATTATAATTTAAAAAAATTATAAACATTTGTATATGAGCAATTTTATTTTGCATATATTTTTTTAATAGTTTTTAGCTAAATGTTTTATGGAAAAAAACCTAATAAGTATAATTTTATATAAAAATACCGTATGGGTGTTTGTAGTTTTTGTGTAAAATTTCTTTTAAATATTTTTAATAGGAATATTGTGCAATAGGATCTACAAACAAAGGTTTAATGTGAAAAACGAATGAAGTAGGAATTAAGAGTACTTAAGGATTATTTGAATAATTTTGTGAACATTTTATATAAGCATACAATAAATCAAAATGTTATTAAAATAAATAAGAAAAGGACTGTATCAGGTTTGTTTTTTACCTGGAATATAGGTTTAACACGGCTAGAACATAACCACTATATCATAATTAAGAAACAAGAGGGGTGTGCCAGCAATACTTATTTGGGCTTGACATTAAAACATCTATAAAGGGAGTTTTGTGTTTGTGTATTATAAATTAGCACCATCCCTTTATTGGTTTTGGGGGTTTCGCTCTTAAAATTCTTTGGAAGAAAATGCAAATGGCATGGCATACTGTGGAACATTTTGTGATACTGTCAGGTCACTATTTTGTCATTTTTACACATGACAACTGACTGGACAAAGGTTCCACTGTATTAGTACAAGTTTAACACCCAAATGCAACAATATTCAGCTGAAAGGTGAACATTCAACCTCTCCAAAGTGCTTCCGGTGCACAGCAACACACACTGCTGCATTTTCAGAAACTTTTGACCCGTTTGATCTAGCAACAGATTTTTTTGTTAAAAACTGCAATTGTGCAGCAAATTATGGATTACAGGAAAGATGCAGCAAATCCATTATAAATTAATGTGAAAAATGCCATGGCCGAAGAATCGCATAATTTCACGGGCCCTGGTAATATGTTTTACAAATCCAAATACAAATACAAACAACAGCCCACTGCTTTAGCTTGCAGGCCATCGATCTTAAAGCAATAGAAACTTAAGGAACTCTTTTCTGTTGTTTTGTAGATTTTAAGTCTGCCTTTAACCTTGTCAGTCATATACTCCTGTGGTCTAAGCTGTGAAATATGAGTATTCCTCGAAACCTCCTTGCCATAATGGAAGAATTACATCAAGAAAATTGGGCTTAATTGGAGTTGGACTTGAGTGGTGCATTATCAAGGAGAATCCCACTCAAAAGTGGACTGAGAGAGGGATGTGTATTAGCTCCCATGTCGTTTTTTTATGTTCCTTGCAGAATCTAAAGCCTTTTGACAAAAATGGGGAGTAGACTTATTCAATGCTTCCTATATGCAGATGACCTGTCAGTTATTGATTCAATCTAGGTGGGCCTCCAAAGAAAATTGGAAATGTCCAGTATGTGAATCAGCCTATCATTAATATTGCTAAAACAAAAATAATAAACTTCGGGGAAAAATCGAAACCTTATAAATTGTGTTCGGGGATAAATCTTCAGCGGTGGTAACCTTGTATAAGTATTTGAGGATGATATTGATAAACTAAATTGGTCCCTTCACAGAGAAATTGCGTATGCTCAAGCATTCTCCACAATCGGAAGGCTGGCTAAATGTAAAAATGCGTTTGGAGGGACGCCCCTGACTTCGGTACTTACTGCTTATAAAGCTATGGTCTCTGCACAATACTTATATGGGGCCGAACTACTATACTTCAGCTTCGGTTTATAGTGGGATAAGTATGAAGGTAAAGGCCTGAAAAAACTGTTAGGGTTACCTAAAGGTGTAATGAGTCCGGCAATAAGACTCGAAGGTGACTTACATGTCTGGAATTTTATAGCTTGTAAATCTACACTTCTGGGATAAACTTTGGGATGCAGAGGAACCAACAATTTCAGTCTTCTGTGCCACATAAGTAGTAATTAGTGAGTTAAAATGGGCAAAGGGGGTAACACTAGATTAGAAAATATAGCACCAAACTGAAAATTAGGAACGTTAAGATCGTGGAGCCACTTCATCTCTCGGAGGGGGACTCGAAAGATGCTTGTAAGAGGGAATCAAGGATTGCTGACTTATGCTACTTATCTATGCAACCTTCAGCAAGTTATATGATGGAGTCTTGGAACAATCGACGGGTGTATCTATATATATCCACATTTCCAAGTCCCCACTTATGCCTTTTCTCATTGTAATTTTGTGTAGCCTTAAACTTTTGGTTTTTAAAATATGAGAAATGTTGCACCCCTTTAGACACAGATAGTAACTGTACTTGTAGTTGATGGTCCAACAAATTCAATGTCCATTTATTAGTAGACTGTCTGAATTTTCGCAGAATTAGATGCCTGATTTTGAAACCACTCTTTTGAATACACAACATTCATAATCCTAATGAGGCGATCTCCCTACTTTAGACATGGACTTTTTAGACATGAAGGGGGTTATTCCAACTTTGGAGGAGGTGGTAATCCGTCCCAAATGTGACGGATTTACCACCATCCGTATTACGAGTTCCATAGGATATAATGGACTCGTAATACGGCTGGTGGTATATCCGTCACTTTACCGTCACTTTTGGGACGGATTACCACTTCCTCCAAAGTTGGAATAACCCCCGAAGTGTTTATAGGGGAAGGATTTTATAAACAGTCTTGGCACAGGAAGGTCCGTTGTACCTGTGGTTTATGATTTAACCCTATTATTTTCCATGTCAGTAGTCTGCTAGCTTTTGTGTAGTGTAGAAGTTGTTTTTAAAACTGTTCTGTTTAATTTATGAAACCTAATTTTAAAGAGGGTTCTCCGTATTTTTAATGTGGAGTTCGTGGAAGTGACCTGTATAATGGCTAAAGTTTTGAAACAATGTTTTTGCATGGTTTTAATAATGCATATGTTGTGTATTTATTCAGTATGATAGGCAAGAGTCTAAACAAAACACATTTATTACTAGTACAGTAATAATACACTCGCATATCTTAGGTCATATCTCTCAAAATGATTTATTTTACTGAAGGAGGCTAATGTTCATATTAACCATGAATGTATGATGGAACCATGCATGCTTTAACAACGCATTCACAACAACGACCGTGTTGTAATCATGCATGCATTTACCACACATGCCTTTACAATGATTTTTCGTTGTAAAAGTATGCCTGTGTGGGAACGGCATGCGTGGTTCTATCATACAAGCCCCTCACCCGCCCTGAGGCCCAAAAGTACCCCTCCCTTAAAACCTAAAAAAAAAAGTAGCACTACCCCCACCCCAAAATACCCAACCCTGCCCCAAAAAAAACCAATTGGCCCAACCCCCACCCACCCCAAGCCCTTAATCCACCCCCACCCCTAAAACCTAAGAAAAAATAGCGTCACCCCCACCCTAAAAAGCCCAAAAAAGCCTGTACTCCACCCCACCCCTAAAACCTAAAAAAAGATAGAGTGACCCCCTACCCTAAAATACCCCCCTAAAAAATGAATTAGCCCAACCTCCACCTACCCCAAGCCCTTAATCCACCCCCCCCTAAAACCTAAAATAATAATTGCGTGACCCTCCTACCCTAAAAATCCCAACCCCCCCCCAAACCCTAGCCCTTAATCCACCTCACCCCTAAAACTTTTTTTAAAAATAGCACAACCCCCTACCCATAAAATACGCAACCCCCACCCCACCCCTAAAAAAGAATTAGCCCAACCCCCACCAATCCCATGCCCTTAATCCACCCCACCCATAAAACCTTTAAAAAATAGTTTGACGTCCTACCCTAAAATGCCCAAAGCCCTTAATCCACCCCACCCCTAAAACCTAAAATAATAATAGCGTGACCCTCCTACCCTAAAATGCCCAACCCCCCACTCAACCCAAGCCCTTAATCCACCCCTAAAAACTACCCCCACCCTAAACCTTCTTACCTCACCGTGTCCTCTCCCGATCCACTCTGCCTTTTTCTGTGCTTTTACCACGCATATGCGTAGTTCAGCACATGTCTGGTTAAGGCACAGAAAAAGGCAGTCGCTGTTCCGGCAAGCATGCTAACACTTGCATGGGAAACATCAATGTTGTTCCCAACGTGTTGTTTACGACGTTTCCCATTAACCATCCACAATGGCCTGTATTGGTAGAATCTATTGTCTATAGAATGGTACTACAAAATAATAGCTTCCACTGCTTAACCAATAATTCTAAAGCAAATTCTAAATTTGGCCCCAAATTTTTTTTTTTAAATGATTGCACATATTTGCCATCTGTCAAACCTTCTATTCCAGTGCATAGTAGAGATTTAAAAAAAGTGTAGAATTTGACTTCCTGCCCCTTAGTGGCAATGTCAGCATCGGGGAATATAGTAAAAATGGTAATCATCGGTATGTAAAGCACTTCTTCTTGTAACAATATGCATGTGCCATAAAATTACAGTATCACCATAAAACGCCCTCTTCACTAGCATCTAATGCCCTCTAACAGATTTGTAAAAATTATTTAATTCAAAGTATCCATGAACATTGAGGGGGTGATTCTGATTCTGGCGGGCGGCGGAGGCAGCCCGCCAGAATTCCGCCCCCATTATACCGCTCCGCGGTCAGAAGACCGCGGAGGGTATTATGAGTTTTTCCCTGGGCTGGCAGGCGGTCTCCAAAAGACCGCCCGCCAGCCCAGGGAAAAACTCCCTTCCCACGAGGATGCCGGCTCGTAATCGAGCCGCCGGAGTGGGAAGGTGCGACGGGTGCAGTGGCACCCGTCGCGTATTTCAGTGTCTGCAAGGCAGACACTGAAATACTTTGCGGGGCCCTCTTACGGGGGCCCCTGCCGTGCCCATGCCATTGGCCCCGCGACCCCCCCTACCGCCATCCTGTTCATGGCGGCTTTCCCGCCATGAACAGGATGGCGGTAGGGGGGGTCAGAATCCTCATGGCTGCGGAGCGCGCTCCGCAGCCATGGAGGATTCAAACGAGCAGCGGAAAGTCAGCGGGAGACCGCTGACTTTCCGCTTCTGACCGCGGCTGAACCGCCGCGGTCAGAATGCTCGTTGGAGCACCGCCAGCCTGTTGGCGGTGCTCCCGTGGTCGGTGGCCCTGGCGGCCACCGGCCGCCAGGGTCAGAATGACCCCCTGAGTCTGGGGCACAGCCTTATGTGTCTCTATTGCTAGAAGACCTATTAGTAACCGCCATCTTACAGCGCTTATTCATACTTTATTTTTAATTTCAAAAAGGGATGTAAACATTATCACCATATTAAAGTGAGTGGTATCTTAGTGTCTATAGAGTGTAAGACAGGGGATGTGGAAAATAGACGACTTCATATTGGCCACATTTGGCTTGCTCTTATTCTTGGAAAGTATGCGAATGCTGCAATTACTTGCCTGTAATAACATTACTCTGAGTCCTGTTCCTCACTTTCATTATTTGCTTAGCAGGCAGTCCTGCTTCACCAGACTGCCAATCACATGGAAGCACAGAATCATATAAATTGCTCCTCCTTTTGCTGCTCCTCCAGTTTGTTCCAAGCCTCAACAGTATTTGTGTCCCATTGGTAGCAATTGGAACATTATCTCTGTGTCCACCCTCGTTTATACTTTTAAAGATGTACAAAGCAGAAATCAGGACAGCTCAGAATTGCATGCTCGAAAAAGAAATATTTTAATAATGAAACACACAACTCTGAAGCAATAAAGCTTCTATTTCTTCATAAAAGGTAAAGCACTTGATCCAGGGAGAGTTCCGAACTCTGCCTCCAGACCAGTCCCATAGTGGTTCACAAAGGTGGAGGAGAAGCCTGTGAAAGGGGGAATTAATCTTAGGGACAAAAAAGGGATGGGCCAAAAGATCACCCTGTCTTCAGAAATACAATATTACAGCAGAACAGGTGTATTTATGACATAGCCCCCAACCCCCAGCCTTCTTGCGAGGTGATGACACCAAGGAAGGAAGTCTTGAGAGTCAATGTCTTAATGCCTATCTTGTCCAGTGCTTCAAACGGAGGGTTCTAGAGCCTCCAAAGCCAAAAAAATTGAGGGTTCCAGAGCCTCCAAAGCCAACAAAATTTACCAGGAACAAAAAGAAGACGAGGAGCTCCTGGGATGAATGTCTGATAAATCCTTAAAAATTGGTACACCAAAACTTCTTTATCAACCAAATTACCCCAAGACCTTCTAAAATCCCTGATTTGGGTCCACTGGATCTTTAGGGTAGAAAGCCTAAGCAGCTCAATCCTGCAAACATTAGATGACTTGACATAAAACTGTTGTAGTGGGATTTAGCACTCTTACACTACATCACTTACTAAAACGTCTCCAAAGTCTAGAGAAAGTTCTCATGGTTGAAGACTTCCTGGAAGTCTGTAAGGTGGTAATTAGGTTGTCTGGTAGCCTCCTTCTTTTCATTCTCAGACTCTCAACCTCCAGGCTGCTAGTCTAAGTTTCCCTAGACCCTCCTGCTGTAGAATTTAAAAAGCAAAGTTAGGAATCTCTCTTTCTCCTCCTCCAATATGGAGCTCATGAGAGGAAACCAAGTGGAATGGGACCATGTTGGTGCTATCCCTATCACAGAAGCTCTCTCTCTCTCTCCTCACCCTGAGAACAAAGTTAAGACGAAGGTGAAATGGAGGAAAGGTTTGCAGGAGACCTTATGGCAACCTGCATAAAAGTACGTACAGCTCCTCTTGGAACAAAACCTGTTCACCAGCAAATCTGTCCTGGACACAAATCAATGATCGGAGTTCCCCATTTCTGGAGACAACCTGGGAGAAAATCGAAGGATGTAGCTGGAAGTTTGTTGATGATAGATCTTTCTGCTGAGACCGTCCACCAGTATATTCATTCAACACTGATTGTAAATGACCGAGAAAGACACAACCCATCTCTCTGAAATCTTAAGAACTGGTCTGAAAATTTTATCAGAAAGGCAAATCTGGCTCCTCCATTATTGTTTATGAAGACCTCCAAGGTTTTATTGTTTGTCCTGGTTAGGGCCACTTTCCCAATTGATGATGAGAGAAGGTCCTTAGGGCTAGTTGTGCAGATTCTAGTTCCCTTGAATTTGAAGAACGCTGGCTCTGGGATTGGAGGCCAAGGTCCATTATTCTGTTAGACACCCAGCCAGACCCTCTAAACTGGCTGGCATCTGTGGCAATGGCCATAGGTGTTGAAAGTGAGAGAGTCCAGCCACCAAAGGAGACCCTGATGCACTTCCCTGGTCATAGGCCTCTTAGCCAAATTCTTTGGGAGCAGATTCCACAATGCTGGGATCTATCTCATTAATAGGTACAAATGGAACCATGCCCTGGGTACCAGGTAAATGGTAGCTGCTATATGGTCATGTACCTGATGCCAAGTGAATACTTTAGAAATGACTAGTAAAGAGGGTTCTATATGTGAGATGGAATTTCCATCACTCTTTCCTCTGGGAGAGTCACCAATGCCTTGTCTAATCGTAATTTTACCCCAAGGTAGGTCTTGACCTCTGACGATGTTAGTCATGTTTTTTCCCAGTTTATTAGTTAATCATGATCCTGTAGAAGGGATAGAACTCTCTGCATCTGAACCTGAGCCAGCCCTCAAGAGGGTGCATGGATGAGCCAGTTGTATGGGTAAAGAAGCAGATAAATCCCATCTTGATATAACAGTGCACCCAGAGGAGCTAGCATCTTCGTGAACACCCTTAATGATGATTTTAAGTGGAAGGGGAGTACAGTAAATTAGAATGTATGACTTCCCACAGTGAAGCACAAGAAACTTTAATTAGAGGCAGGTATCTGCAGGTATGCATCTGGCTACTTTATGGTGGTTAGAAAATCCTTCTCCTTTACCATGAGAATAATTGAGTGTAACATCACCATTTTAAAAAGTAGAGGCCTCACCCACAGATTCAGGTCTAAGATCTCTCTGATTCATCCCCTTATCTTTTGAACCAGAAATAGGATGGAATTGGGCATTGTTGTCTTAGTCTTAATTTGATTATGGCCTTCTTCAGCAGGTCTACCTGTCCTGCCCAAAGCGATTTTCGCTTTGCAAGGTTTTTAAGAATAGGAGTTGATTTAACATCTTTTTCTGAGGCAGCTTCTATGAAATCTTTTTAATAACCGTTGCAAACAACACTGAATACCCACTAATCTGTGACGTACAGCTTCCAGGTGGGCCTCAAATTCTGGATTCTGGAGAAGACTTGGCAGGAGAACTGTGGTTGTTAGGAACTTGTCTTGGAAGATACTGGATGATGAGTAGAGTTCTTTTTGCCATATTGCTTTTTAGGTTAACACCTCTTCCTTTGGTAAGATGAAGACCTGTCATCTCTCTTAGAATAGCTGCAAGATGATTGACCCCAATATCTCTGGGAAAAAGAAGGTGAAGAATAAGAAGACTTTCCAATTTATAGAAGGGCATCATTTTTACCCTTGGATGTTTTTATTATCATTGCTTTCAATTACTCCCCAAAGAGCTATTTACCATCAAAGGGTATCTTCGCTAATTGTGTCTTCTCTGAGGCATCAGCGTTCCAATCTCTCTTCCATAAACTACATCTAGAGGCCACAATGGCCCCTGTAGCAACTGAGGAAATCATGACAACACAAGGAAAAATGTAATGTGGGTTTTTGTCCTGTAGTTCCATTGCTACCAAAATCTCTGAGCAATCTGTTACTCCTTTATTGTTGCTGCTAGACCACTGAAGCCCCAACCAATGGTGAAGTGGCATAGCAGTGTAAGTAATAGCCTTAAAAGCACCAGTTTTGCACAGAGAAAGACCTTTTTTATCAGTTGCTTCTGCTGGAGCACAGTCCTCAGGATTCAAAGAGTTCAGCCCAGTCATTGTCACAAAGACAGCATCACCTTTTAAATTATGTGGGAACTACCCCATTAGACTTCTCCAGTGTATAAAGCTTCTGTAGAAATCTGTGAATAGAAGTTCGATCCAATTCTTTCCACTCTTAAAATATTAGGGCCCATATTTATACTTTTTGACACCGGCTAACGCCATTCCTACACGCCAGGCGGGCGCCTTATTTAAGGAATGACGTTAGCCGGCGCTGCTGACCGGTTTGAGTAAAAAAAAAAGACTCAAACCAGGCAGCGCTGGCGTAGGGGAAAATGGGGGTTGTGAGTCAAAAAATGGTGCAAGTCAGGTTTGAGGCAAAAATCATGCCTCAAACCGGACTTGTGCCATTGTTTGACGCACAACCCCCATTGAAATGACTCCTCCCTTAGCAAAGACAGGATTCATGCCCCCTTGCCCAATGGCCATGCCCAGGGAACTTCTGCCCCCTGGGCATGGTCATTGGACACAGTGGCATGTAGGGGGGCCCAAATTAGGCCCCCCTATGCCACTTAATTTTTGTTTTTTTAAACACTTACCTCAACTTACCTGTACTTACCTGGGATGGGTCCCCCCATCTATGGATGTCCTCCAGGGGTGGACGAGGGTGTCAGGGGGTGTCCCTGGGGGCAGGGAAGGGCACCTCTGCACTCCTTCCATGGTCAGAGACCATGGAAGTGAGCCCACAGGTCCCTTAACCCCTGCCCTGACCCAGGCATTAAAAAAACGTGCACATCAGGCTGTGCGCCGTTTTTTAAAGCCTGCCCCCTCCTGTGTGTCAAAAAGACGCAGGAGGATAATTAAGGCGCACAGGCCTTAAAGTCATTTGTTGGGCAGGAACGCCTACCTTGCATGTCATTAATGCAAGGCAGTTTCCTGCATCCAAAAAATTACGCACACAGAGGAATTTTGACATCCGCGGGCTCGGGCGTCAAAGTTTAAATATGGTGCACGGTTTGCACCGAATGTGCGTCAAAACTTTTGACGCACATTTGCGCAAACAGAGTATAAATATGCCCCTAGGTCTCTGATCCTCCTTTGAAATGCCATGGATACCACCAGCTGCTTGACATATTCAGACGAGCGCACAGTGCAATATCACAAAAGTAGTTTATAAGCAAGGGGCAATGCTGAAAATAAGCATGCCTGCAGGGTTATATTGTGTTCAGCAGATAATACACATAAAGTGTGGCACCCATGGTTGTACCTTAAAAAATGGTAGCAAGTACAAAAATAGGTAAACAGAGTAGTTGTAAAGATTGGAAGGAAGTGTTGCCTGACCTCCAAAGCGTAAATATGAGATGAAGCTGAGTGAGTGGGAGGAGTCTCGGGACAAGGAGTTGCCAAGGGAGGAAGAAGAAGTACCTGGAGTGTCATAGGGCCTAGAGGGCAATGTTGCTGTGTCAAGCTCTACCAATCAGTGGGACATATAGCCAAAGAGTTGATGTGTCCTGAACCAGGGAGGCGTAAAATAAGAGTATTCTAAACAGGTAAAATTATCAATCAGTTGTTGCCAAATACAAGTGAATTTATTATCGGTATGTGCTATCTTGCAAGATAGATGTTCCATGGACAAGACATGTCAAAGGCGCGTGAACCATTGGGCGATTGGAGGGGCAGAAGATTTCTTCCAATGCAAGGCTATGAGTCCCTTGGCAGCGCCTAGCAAATGGCTAAAAAGGCACCAGCTGGTATAAGTCATCATCTCTAGTCCCAGGGGACGAATGCCCAGGATGACTGTGTTGCAGGAATAGGGGAGGGGGAAACCCACTGTGCCTTTGATGTGGCCAAGGATTTCCTTCCAATAGGTCGTGATTAAGTTGCATGACCACCATATGTGGCAAAAATCCCCAGGGGCTAACTTGCATCACCAGCAAAGGTCGGAGGTAGCTGGGTAGAGAGTATGAAGGGCATCATAAATTAGTACGTTGTCTCGCACTGCGGTATGCTTCTGTAAATTTTGGGAATGACCTGTCAAAGAATTTCCTATTGTTTCTGGGAGATGCCCTCAGTGGTGTCGCAGTCCCATTGTGTTTGATACATGTGTGGGTGGAGGGGCTCAGAATGTTGGATTATGTGATAGGTAAGCGGTATCATCCCCCTAGTACCATCATAGAATCAAACTGGTCTTTTAAAAAGGGTATAATCCCGAGTTACTCCCTGAAAATTAGTAGAGTGAAGTGCCCAGTGGCGCAGGTGATAGTATTGCAGCTGGGCAGTTTCCGGTACCTTAAAGAAGGTTTTGCATTGTTCAGAGTTCTTGTTGGTCCCACCCTCAAATAGGTTGTGCGCGGTACTGCATTCACCTGCTTTCCAGCTGGGGAATGAATGCACCTTGAGGATCGGTGTGAAGTCCGGGTTTTGAGCAATTGGGGTGTGCAGGGAGGAGAACTTGGTGAGACCCTGCTTCTGCCCAATCATGTCCCGAATCTCAAGGACAGTCCTAGTTGGGGTGGTGATGTAGGTGCTGCGTGGTCTAGCATGCTTGAGGAGCCAGGCACAGTCGCAGAAGAGGCGGCAAGCTATGGCCATGTCCATATAAAGGCAATGTTTTTCACTCTCATGGGTGGTCCATTTGGAAAGGTAGCGGAGATGCACCACCCAATAGTATTCAAGTAGGTTAGGGCAGGCCAGTCCCCCTCTGTCTCTGGGGAGCATGAGCACGGTGTTAGAGAGACTGGGGCATTTACCGTCACTCCGCCCCCCCCCCCCCATATGAAGGTCGCTGATGGCGGACAATTTTATCATGTGAATAGGATTTGGGAGGGTCTGAAATAGATAAAGGACATTGAGAAGAATTGTCATTTTAAGGGCTTTATCCGACCTAGCCAGTACACATGTAGTGATTTCCAATGGCAGCGGTCCTCTAAAATGGACCTCTGATAACCTGATCAATTGACTTAAGTTCAAGATGTCAAAGTTGGGGTCAGGCTAAGCCCTAGGTACCGAATGGTACATGGGGCCTATTGAAATGGCACCAGACACTGTAGAGCAGGAAGTTCTTGCTTAGATATCGCAAGGTTCAGGGCGAGTGAGTTAGACATGTTGACCTTAAAGCCAGAGACTTTCTCAAAGGATGTAAGTACACTACCGACTGTCGGGAGGGAGATGGCTGGCTGGGTAAGAGTTAGTAGGAGGTCATCTGCAAAGAGACTCAGCTAATGAGTGCGTCCACCAAAAGGAATGCCTACTATGGACTCCTTCTGCCAGGTGGTGATAGCCAGAGGCTCCACTGCCAAAGCGAGCAATAGGGGACAAAATGGGCACGCCTGCCATGTGCCTCTTGCCAGGTGAATTTGTTTTGTGGACTGGCCATTAACCTGAATTGTCGCAGTTGGATAGACATAGGGCGTCTGTGCCCAGGCCAGTCTTTTTAAGTACCGCCGTAGGAACATCCTGCTGCCTTTGCCTTGTCAAACAAGAATACAGGAAGGGATGTTATTGTGGTGGGATTTTTCCACCAGGTGTGAAATACGATGAATATTTTCCACCCCCTGCCAATTACGAATGAAGCCCACTTGGTCCGGGTCGATAAGGCCTGGGAAGTATTGCTCCAACCGATTTGCCAGAATCTTGGTGAAGATCTTGGTGTCCGTATTTAAGAGGGCAATCGGACGGTAGGAGGTGTAAAGGGTGGGATCATTACCGTGTTTAGGAATTAGGGCAATCGCTGCAGTTGCCATCATGGGGGTAAGGCCTGTGTCTGAAGTGAATGAATAATGTGAGCAGACAGTCTTGAAGGAGGGGAAGGAATACTCTATAAAAAGTGACCGGAAGTCCATCCGGGCCTGGCATCTTGCCAGTGTGGAGGCCCCACAGGGCACGGTGCAACTCAGCAAGGGTGATAGGGGCTTCCAAGAGCTCAGTTTGTTGAGGATCAAGGGGGCCCCATTCACGGGTGCTTAAATAAACGCCTATAAGGTCTTGGGGAGCACCTTCGCAGTGTAGAGAGCTTGGTAAAAGCTATGGAATGTCTGTTGTTTAGCTTGTTCGGTGGTTGCCCATGTTGAATCCCTTGTCTGTATTTTAGCTATCTGAGCCCGAGCTTGCTGCTGGCGCAGCTTTCCAGCAAGGAGCGCACAAACCTTATTCCCCCTCATAGTATTGCTGCTTCAAGGCAAGTAGCGATCTTTTGGCCTTGTTGGTTTTGTGGGCCCTCAGCTGTCCCTGCAATATGGCCAACTGCCTCTTATTGCGGATCAAGGGGGTCCCATTCACGGGTGCTTAAATAAACGCCTATAAGGTCTTGGGGAGCACCTTCGCAGTGTAGAGAGCTTGGTAAAAGCTATGGAATGTCTGTTGTTTAGCTTGTTCGGTGGTTGCCCATGTTGAATCCCTTGTCTGTATTTTAGCTATCTGAGCCCGAGCTTGCTGCTGGCGCAGCTTTCCAGCAAGGAGCGCACAAACCTTATTCCCCCTCATAGTATCGCTGCTTCAAGGCAAGTAGCAATCTTTTGGCCTTGTTGGTTTTGTGAGCCCTCAGCTGTCCCTGCAATATGGCCAACTGCCTCTTATTGCACCTAGAGGGGGTGGATTCATCAATGCGCTTTAGATTCTTAAGTTAATCAATCAACCAATCAATCCCGTAATTTATAAAGCGTGCTACTCACCCGTCAGGGTCCCAAGGCGCTGGGAGGGGGAGCTACTGGCCGAATAGCCATGTCTTGAGGCATTTCCTGAAAGTCGGGAGGTCCTGGGTCAGGCGTAGGTGGAGTGGTAGGGAGTTCCAGGTCTTGGCAGCGAGGTGAGAGAAGGATCTTCCTCCGGCGGTGGTGCGGCAAATGCGGGGGATGGAGGCGAGGGCAAGGCTGGCGGAGCGGAGCTGGCGGACGGGGGTGTGGAAGGTGAGTCTGTCATTGAGGTAGGCCGGACCTGTGTTGTGGAGGGCTTTGTGTGCGTGGGTGAGTAGTTTGAAGCTGGGAGGAGGGAGGGGATCCGCAAATGGGAGAGCGGGGGGGCGGGCCACAGGGCTCAGCGGCGGGAAAAGAAGGTGAAACAGATGTGGAGGGAGGGGGCGGGGCCGCGGGGACGCATCGGCTGGGGGCGAGGAAAAAACAAAACTAGAGATCAGAAGAAAAAGAATGGCACCTGGAGTAGAGGAGGCAGAGGCGGCGATGTAGGGAGCGACCTGCCTGCTTGAAGCAGGGTCAAGGGTCGCTCTTTTCATCATGCCGCGGCTGCCATAAGAGGGGAGGTGGGAGGGAGTGGCAGCTGGGAGGAGGGAGGGGATCCGCAAATGGGAGAGCAGGGCGGGCGGGGCCGCAGGGCTCAGTGGCGGGAAAAGAAGGTGAAACAGAAGTGGAGGGAGGGGGGCGGGGCCACAGGGACGCAGCGGCTGGGGGTGAGGAAAAAACAAAACTAGAGATCGGAAGAAAAAGAATGGCACCTGGAGTAGATGCGGCAGAGGCGGTGGTGTAGGGAGCGACCTGCCTGCCTGAAGCAGGGTCAAGAGTCGCTCTTTTCACCGTGCCGCGGCTGCCATAAGAGGGGAGGTGGGAGGGAGTGGCAGCTGGGAGAAGGGAGGGGACCCGCAAATGGGAGAGCAGGGGGGCCGGGGCTGCAGGGCTCAGCGACGGGAAAAGAAGGTGAAACAGAAGTAGAGGGAGGGGCGGGGATGCGGGGATGCAGCGGCTGGGGGCGAGGAAAAAACAAAACTAGAGATCGGAAGAAAAAGAATGGCACGGGAGTAGAGGCGGCAGAGGCAGCGGTGTAGGGAGCGACTTGCCTGCCTGAAGTTCAGTGGCCAAACCCATCTCCACCAGTCGAGATTCCTGTGCTCGTGGTATAGCAATAGTGGATACAACCCCTCTAATAGTGGCTTTGAAGCCATCCCAAGTTGTATAGGGTGAGACATCCAGGAGGTCGTTGAGAGCAAAGTAACTTGTGATCCGTTTTTGGATTTCAGCCACGTCGACCGGGTCCCTCAGCAAGTGTGGAGGGAATCACCAGGGTGGAGGGGGATGTCCTAGTCCCCTATCTTGGGTCCTTGTTAATTCTACATAAGCGTGGTCCGAGATGGATATGTCCAGGATGATTAGAGTCTCCAGGGTCCGAAGGAGAGAGCGGATAAAAAAGAACATGAGTATAGTGTGTGCATGTGCGAGTAAAAAGAATAGTCACACATATCAGGATGTCTATAGAGTTATGCATCTACAAATCCCAGATCAGTAAGGTCACTTTAAGGGCAGCAGACATTGCCAGTACCCTGGAACACTTATAAGGTCTTGGGCAGCATGTTCTGCAGTGTAGAGAGCTTGGGGAAAGCTATGGAATGTCTGTTGTTTAGCTTGTTCGGTGGTTGCCCATGTTGAATCCCTTGTCCGTATTTTAGCTATATGGAACTCAAGCAGGAGTCCTACACCAGGTTGAAGCCACCCATCACTATGTCACCCGTCTCAGTCCCCAGCCGGTCGCGCAGTACGTCTCTGAGAAAGGCATCCTGTGCCTAATTGGGGCATAAATGCTAAGTAGGATGAGTAAGTGGTGTCTCCTTTGATAGTTAACTTCAAAGAACGACCATTGGTATCTCAAACCTGTTTGCTACCTTAGAGCAGAAATCTACCTTGCAAATGGTTGCTACCCCACGGTTTTAGTAGAAGCATGAGCCCAGTAGCGAATAGGGTATTTCAGATGTGACATGCAATTTGAGACCTTTTGAAGAAGATGAGTCTCTTTGAGAAAGATAACGACAGGGTCCCATAGGAGGAGGTAACCCCAGACCTGTCTTTGTCTATTCAGCAAGTTTAAGCCTTTAACATTGAGGGAGAGTAGTTTAGTGTGTAGGGGAGCAGCCATAATGTGCAAGGGGGAAAGTGTCAGCTATGTTGGAAGGAGAGTTCATGGGTGTATTTATGTCAACATAGCCTGAAAGGCTCATCTGAAAGGTATCTCCCTCCCAAGTGGGGGCTATTGTCGAGGGTGGGAGCAGGAGAATGGCATGATAAAGAGGGTGGAAAAGAGCTGTACATGTGTCAGGTCTGTGAGTGTTTGGTGGTCAAAGTGTATGCACGGAGGGGATAGAAAGAAATCTCCCAGTGAGGCAACAAATCTTATAGAATGGAAAATTAGAATAAAAAGGATAACAGGAGGCCAACAGGGCCAAACAGCTCCATTCAAGTCTTGAGGAAGTTCATGCCTGTTCGTGCTGGTCTCCCCGGAGGACTCACATTCCCAAAATAAGATTTGAGGTGAGTTGTCTGTCATACGAATCCGCCCAATCACTTACAGGTAGATCACTCCACAAGGTGGGCGGAGTAGTGTGTTGTCCAGGTCCTCCAAATGTCCCAGACCCTCGTGGGCAGCAAAAGCCAGGCCAAAGTTGCAGTCAAATGTGGACATATCAGACCAGCTTCCGAGGTTCCTAAATATGGGAAGCTGCTGGGGAAAAGAAGCAATGGGTCTCCGACTGGGAAGGTAGTCCAGGCCATTGTCAGAACATTAAGTACCGCATTTGGGCCGGGGCCTGCACCTTCCTTGAGGGGCTGAGTTTTTTAAAGGTTCCCTCAAGAAATGGGGTATATGAGTTGTAGTGTTCGCAGGGCCCTTGCCCTCCGCCCTGCAGTATGGGCCTAGTCATTCAGGAGAGATGAAGCTATACAGAGCCAGTGGTGAAAGGGGCCAGGGAAGGGCTCTTGTCCATGTTCCATAGGTGTTGAATTATATCTCTTTTTGTTTCCTGAAAGGCAGAGTCTTTGTGGTGCCTGTCTGAGAGTCAAGCCCACACCTCGGTCCAAATGGGACGTAGAGTCTCTCAATTTGGTGAGTGAGGTGATGTCCAAGTGTTGTCCAGTATGTCATCCGGGAGTCCCAGGAGCTGTCTTGCCTCTTTCAGGGACCGGATTGTGTTGCGTCTTCCTGCCCACTGAAAAATGGTGTCAAAGAGGTGGCCCCATTCTCGGCGGATATCCAGTTCTCCCCTAATTTGGATGTTATTCCGGCGGCTTCAGTTTTCTAAGTCCTCTTTCATTTGTAGTTCAATCTGCTGCTTCTTAAGGGCTGTCACTCTGCACCATAGCATTTCCTCATCTTCTGACCGGGCATCCACTGTGCGTTCCAGATCGTCTACTCGTTCTCCGATCTCACTGATGTTGTGATGCATATCTTGGATGTAGGACTTAAAACCGGTTTTGATTGAGCTTCTCTCAGAGTGGATTTCCCACAGGAATTGGTCCATATAGTCCTAGGATACGGGGATTGAGTCAGAGGCTCCAAGCACATTGGTCGTGGGGGCTCCAGTGATTCCATGACTGCTGGGGTGTTTTGTTCCACAATGAGGTGACAGGATTGTCTCTGACACATTTGATTGATGTGTCTGTAGAAGATTTGCTGTGGGGCATGGTAACCAGCTGTGAGACTAAGATAGCAGGGCACTGATGGAGCACAAAGCAGTGCCTGTGGGCCTTTGCTGATCAGGAATCGTTGCAGCAGTTACAGATCTCTGCAGTGGCCTCTGTGTCCCTGGGCAAGCTCCGTGCATAGAGCACCAAGGGGGTCCCAAAGAAAACATAAGGGACCCTTCTGACTAGGTCAAATGAAGCTCACAGTGAAAGTACAAGAGTCAGGAAGTGATCAACCAGGAGTAGCAAAGTGGCAAAGTGGTGGTTGTTTCAGACGTGACTCTTCACCAACAGGTCCACAGCATAGGCTCTGGGTGGGTGAAATAGGAGGGATAGTCCAGTCAAAGGAAGTCTCTTCCCTAGTATTAAGGCACGATAGAAGGTAGTGATGGCCCAGAGGATGCAGGGTGAGAGGGGGGAGTGGAATGAGATGGCTGTTGCCCCTCCCGTCGCAAGCTTCCCTTGCCAAACTCTGGGCTGGCCCGAAACCCCAGTGATAAGTAGGTCAGTCATGGACCAAAGCCAAACAAGTCCCGGGGTGGGTGTGAGCATCTCTAATATAAAGCTTTCAGTCAGGCCATTAAGAAGTTACTGCATCTCCCTGGTGATTGGTGGTGGGGTATCCTAAGGGCACCCACAGGGACCAGCAGGGTAAAGAGGACAAAGAGGTGGATGGGGATGAGTTATTGCAATCACCAAGTCCCTTCCACCCCAATGACGGAAGATAGTGCGACCACCCAGGCACTAACCTCACCGCGGTCCAATATCACTGTAGGCCAAAAGTTGCAGATTCAGGTTCCAAGGATGGCCTGGGCTGAGAGGATGCTGCATACTACTCCAGGCTAGTGCTGAAATTGGAGAGTTGAGACGGCTGGTGGAGGTGAGGGTCCAATGCCTGGCTCCCACCCGGTGGTCCAGTTGGAATGTGTGGGCCCATCTCTAATGGAGCACCACCTGCAGTCATCCAAGCGAGGTGTGTGCAGCAAGTCTTTCAGGGCCATCTCCCTGGTAGCAATAGCAGTAGGGGCCTGAGGTATTGGCAGCTCAAGGGGGAGGCAGGAGCACACTCCTCTCTTGGCGACAGGGACAGCCAGGCCGTGCACCCGTGCAGGGCCACAATGATGTGAGAATAGAAGGTTCAACAAATGGTGGCTCTCCCACAGTGGTTTTAAAATTACAAATGTACACAATCGCTCACACTACCTGACCTAGAAATCTATGTCAGAAGTTATCTTAGGTGGTCATTATGAACATGGCGGTAAACACTGCACCGCCGGAGGTGGCGGTAACTACCGCCAACAGGCTGGCGGTCCGGCCCGCCAAATAATGAAGCACATGAGAAACAAGTAGCGGGCCATCCACACACTGCCATCTTTGTAGTCCCGACGAGGACAGAGGAGGCTCCACACAGGCCGGCGGAAAGGCCCTACCTGCCCACCAAATAATGAAACACCAGACTGCCAGCAGTTCCGGGGCTGGAACCTGGCAGAAACGAATAATATAAAAGGAAACACTCACCGGAGGCACACAGAATACGCCGACGCAGACATGGTGCAAGAGTTAGAAATAATGGCACTGCTCCTCCTTGCCATATTCCTCCAGGACCATGACCGACGACGAAGATGACGGTAAGTATGGCAGCCTAGTACACATGGGAAGAAAGGGCACAGTTACACACCCACCCCACTTATCCCGCAACACACTCACAACCCCTTCCACACCCCAAGCCATACATACCATAACAAGATGTACTCACCAGACACAAGGCATCAAAGACCTGCACCAATGTACACACATGTGCACACCACACCCACACAGTGAAACGCTGAACAACGTCACAATATTGTGCCAACTGCACTAGTGGGCACTTAGGGCCAGATGTAGCAAGATATGCTTTTGCGAGTCTGAAATTGCGAGTTGGTGCGACTCACAATTTCAGACCCGCAAAAGCATATGCAGAATGGTGTCTCAGACACCTTCTGCGACTCGCTATGGGGTCGCAAAGACCCACCTCATTAATATTAATGAGGTGGGTCGCTTTTTGCGACCCCATAGCGAGTCCCTGCACTCACAGGGATGGTGGCCTGCTGAAGTCAGCAGACCTCCATGTCTGTGACTGCTTTTTAAATAAAGCAGTTTTATTTTTTCATTTTGCAGCCCGTTTTCCTTAAAGGAAAACGAGTTGCAAAATGAAAAAAATACCAAAACCATTTGGTTTCGTTTTTTCAGAGTAGGCAGTGGTCCATAGGACCACTCCCTGCTCTGAAAAAATATTTTTGTCGACATTCACAAAGGGGAAGGGGTCCCATGGGGACCCCTTCCCTTTTGCGAATGAGTTACCACCAGTGTGACACTGGTGGTAACTGCGAGTTGCTTTGCGACCACATTCACGGTCACAAAGCAAGTCTGAATTGCGATGCGAGTCGCAAATAGGAAGGGAACACCCCTTCCTATTTGCGAGTCGCATTCCCAAATTGCGAGTCGGTACCGACTCGCAATTTGGGAATGAGCATAACGGGAGGACGTTTGCATGGCGCAAACTGCGTTCTTCGCAGTTTGCGACATGCAAACGGCTTGCTACATCTGGCCCTTAACCCCTTCTGTGCCGCGGACGTAATGGTTACGTCCTGTTGCACAGTGCTCGTGTGCCCAGGACGTAACCATTACATCCTCAGCACAGAGCCCAGAGGGAGCGCTAGCGCTCCCTCCTTGTTCTTCCCTCCCACCCCACAAAGGCAGGGATGGAAGAGGAAGCCCTTCCCCTTCCACCCCTGACACCCTCCCACCCTCCCCACCCCCGTGACATCAGCGCGTGATCGCGCGCTGACCATCACATAGGCCTCTTCCCATCGCACTGGAAGCTTAGCTTCCAGTGTGATCGGAAGAGAAATGCTTAGCATTTCTCTTCCGATCACGTGGTGGAGGCCTGAGAGGCTTCAAAGGGAAGGAAAGGAATTTCCTTCCCTTTGAAGTCTCTCTGAGCATTTCGCTGCTAAAATGCACACTAGACGCCCGGGATTTATTTTTAGGCTGAAATTGGCATAAGGGGAGTGACCCCTTGGGCAAGGGTCGCTCCCCATGGGGGCATTTTTTTTAAGGCCTAGAAACCTCTAGGCACCAGGGACCATTTTCTTTTTTTTTTTTTTCTTTTTCTTTCTAGAGGTGGGGAGCGACTCCTTAGGAAATAGTCTCTCCCCTAGGGGGCAACTTATATTTATGCCATTTCTGCCCCACTTGGGGGCAGATTGGCCTATTTTGATGAGGCCAATCTGCCCCCAAGGGGGACAGAAACCACTAGACACCAGTGAGTTTTTTTTGTGTGAATTTCACGGAAAGGGAGCGACCCCTTAGGCAAGGGTCACTCCCCTGGGGGGCAGATTTATTTTAGGCCATTTCTGCCCACCTGGAGGGCAGATCAGCCTATTTTATTTAGGCTGATCTGACCACAAGGGGGCAGAAGCCACTAGGCACCGGGGATTTTTGTTGTTGTTGTTTTACAGATGGGGAGCGCACCCTTAGACAAGGGTTGCTCCCCTGGAGGGGCAAATTGTATTTAGGCCATTTCTGCCCCCTTTGGGGGCAGATCGGACGATTTTAGGACAATCTGCACCCATTGGGGGCAGAAACCACTAGGCACCAGGTTTTTTTTTTGTGTGTTGTTTTTTTTTTTTTTTTTTGGAGATGGGGAGCGACCCTTTAGGCAAGGGTCTCTCCCCTGGGGCAGATCGGCCGATTTTAGGTCAATCTGCCCCCATGGGGGGCAGAAACCACTAGGCACCAGGGATCTTTTTTTTTTGCGCCAATGTCAAGCACGGGGAGCGATCCCCTAAGGCAAGGGTCCCTCCCCGAGGGGGTGGGAGGGGCAGGGGGCAGATTTATTTTAGGCCATTTCTGCCACCCCCGGGGGCAGATCGGCCTATTGTTATTAGGCCAATCTGTCCCCAGCGGGGGCAGAAACCTCTAGGCGCCAGGGCTAATATTATTTATTTTTATTTTTTTATTTTTTTTAGAGCTGGGGAGCGACCCTTTAGGCAAGGGTCGCTCCCCGGGGGGGGGGCAAATTGTATTTAGACCATTTCTGCCCCCCTTGGGGCAGATTGGCCGATTTTTGTTAGGCCAGTCTGCCCCCATGGGGTCAGAAACCACTTAGGCACCAGGGATTGGTGTGTGTGAATGCGTGTGTTTTCTTTAGGGGGGCAGCCCCTTGGGTAAGGGTTGCTCCCCATGGGGGCACATTAATGTTGGCCATATCTGCCCTCCCAGAAAGCCCACCAGAGGCAAGGGAAGTTTTTTTTTCAAAAATAAGAAGGTGGGGGTATGGCCATACCCCCACCCCAAATAAATGGGGCCAAAGTTGTTCTGTCCACCAGTGGGCAAATGGGGCAATTACCCCTGATCCTCACCCCAGGGGGGCAGAAAGTCAACTAGATGCCAGGGAAAAAAAAAATAATAATAATAAATATTGGGGTGGTGGCTACCAACCAGTATGGGCCTGGTTACGCCCCCACCTCAAGTGAAGGGGGTAACAGTCTTTCAGCTCTCTCCCGCACCCTAAAACATCTTATCCCACAGTAAGCAGAAGACATTTGATTATTTGGGGTTTTAGTTTTACATTTGGGCCATGAGAGCTTGGCTTACTCTCAAAATTGTCCCACTTGGAATGGTGAGGGCTCCACTTTATGGACTTTGGGACGCTGCCATGTAGAAAAATCCACAAGACCTATACTGAAATCTGAAAACTAAACATCTGGGTGATTCCAGGGTGGTGTGTTTCACATGCACCCCGCACCATTTTTGTACCCACAATCCCCTGCAAACCTCCAACTTTGCTGGAAACCACACATTTTCCCCACGTTTTTGTGATGGAATCAGCATTGTCTCATCTATACTGATAAAAAATCTGCTGCACTTGTCAGTCTAAAAATGTTTTTTTGCAAAGTGCCCTTTTGGACCTCCTTTGGTTCGCCCTCAATATCGACATGTTTTTGGCTCTTCCCTTTCACAATCACTTGGCCCACCTACACAAATGAGGTATCATTTTTACCAGGAGACTGAGGGGAACATTAGGTGGTATGAAATGTGTCCCAGTGTGGGAAAAATTCGATTTTTAAGCTAAATTTGAGGTTTGCTGAGGATTCTGGGTAAGAAAACATTGGGGGATCCACACAAGTCACACCTCACTGGACTCCCTCGGGTGTCTAGTTTTCAGAAATGTCTGGGTTTGGTAGGTTTCCCTAGAAGGCTGCTGAGCCCAGGACCAAAAACGCAGGTGCCCCCCGCAAAAACAGGTAGTTTTGTATTTGATAATTTTGATGTTTCCAGATAGTGATTTGGGGCATTTCCTTTCGCGGGCAGTAGGCCCACTCACAAAAGTGAGGTACCATTTTTATCGGGAGACTTGGGGAAACACTGGGGGGAAGGAAATTTGTGGCTCCTCTCTGATTCCAGAACTTTCGGTCACCGAATGAGAGGAAAAGGTGTTTTTTTGGCCAAAGTTTGAGGTTTGCAAAGGATTCTAGGTAACAGAACCTGGTCAGAGCCCCACAAGTCACCCCATCTTGGATACCCCTAGGTGTCTAGTTTTCAAAAATGCGCTGGTTTGCTAGGTTTCCCCAGGTGCCGGCTGAGCTAGAGGCCAAAATCCACAGGTAGGCACTTTGTAAAAAACACCTCTGTTTTCTGTGAAAAAATGTGATGTGTCCACGTTGTGTTTTGGGCCATTTCCTTTCGTGGGCGCTAGGCCTAACCACACAAGTGAGGTACCATTTTTATCGGCAGACTTGGGGGAACGCTGGGTGGAAGGAAATTTGTGGCTCCTCTCAGATTCCAGAACTTTCTGTCACTGAAATGAGAGAAAACATGTTTTTTGGCCAAATTTTGAGGTTTGCAAAGGATTCTGGGTGGTAACAGAACCTGGTCAGAGCCCCACAAGTCACCCCATCTTGGATTCCCCTAGGTGTCTAGTTTTCAAAAATGCGCTGGTTTGCTAGGTTTCCCCAGGTGCCGGCTGAGCTAGAGGCCAAAATCCACAGTTAGGCACTTTGTAAAAAACACCTCTGTTTTCTGTGAAAAAATGTGATGTGTCCACGTTGTGTTTTGGGCCATTTCCTTTCATGGGCGCTAGGCCTAACCACGCAAGTGAGGTACCATTATTATCGACAGACTTGGGGGAACGCTGGGTGGAAGGAAATTTGTGGCTCCTCTCAGATTCCAGAACTTTCTGTCACCGAAATGAGAGGAAAAAGTGTTTTTTTGGCCAAAGTTTGAGCTTTGCAAAGGATTCTAGGTAACAGAACCTGGTCAGAGCCCCACAAGTCACCCCATCTTGGATTCCCCTAGGTGTCTAGTTTTCAAAAATGCGCTGGTTTGCTAGGTTTCCCCAGGTGCCGGCTGAGTTAGTGGCCAACATCCACAGGTAGGCACTTTGTAAAAAAACACCTCTGTTTTCTGTGAAAAAATGTGATGTGTCTACATTGTGTTTTGGGCAATTCCCTATCGTGGGCGCTAGGCCTAACCACACAAGTGAGGTACCATTTGTATCGGCAGACTTGGGGGAACGCTGGGTGGAAGGAAATTTGTGGCTCCTCTCAGATTCCAGAACTTTCTGTCACCGAAATGAGAGAAAATTTGTTTTTTGGCCAAATTTTGAGGTTTGCAAAGGATTCTGGGTGGTAACAGAACCTGGTCAGAGCCCCACAAGTCACCCCATCTTGGATTCCCCTAGGTGTCTAGTTTTCAAAAATGCGCTGGTTTGCTAGGTTTCACCAGGTGCCAGCTGAGTTAGTGGCCAACATCCACAGGTAGGCACTTTGTAAAAAACACCTCTGTTTTCTGTGAAAAAATGTGATGTGTCTACATTGTGTTTTGGGCCATTTCCTTTCGTGGGCGCTAGACCTACCCACACTAGTGAGGTACCATTTGTATCGGCAGACTTGGGGGAACGCTAGGTGGAAGGAAATTTGTGGCTCCTCTCAGTTTCCAGAACTTTCTGTCTGTTCTTTTGGCCAAATTTTGAGGTTTGCAAAGGATTCTGGGTAACAGAACCTGGTCAGAGCCCCACAAGTCGCCCCATCTTGGATTCCCCTAGGTGTCTAGTTTTCAAAACTGTGCAGGTTTGCTAGGTTTCCCTAGGTACCGGCTGAGCTAGAGGCCAAAATCCACAGCTAGGCACTTTGCAAAAAACAGCTCTGTTTTCTTTGTGAAAATGTGATGTGTCCACGTTGTGTTTTGGGGCATTTCCTGTCGCGAGTGCTAGGCCTATGCACGCAAGTGAGGTACCATTTTTATCGGGAGACGTGGGGAAAACAGAATAGCAAAACAAGTGTTATTGCCCCTTGTCTTTCTCTACATTTTTTCCTTCCAAATGTAAGACAGTGTGTAAAAAAGACATCTATTTGAGAAATGCCTTGTAATTCACATGCTAGTATTGGCACCCTGGAATTCAGAGATGTGCAAAAAACCACTGCTTCTCAACACCTTATCTTGTGGCCATTTTGGAAATTTAAAGGTTTTCTTGATACCTATTTTTCACTTTTTATATTTCAGCAAATGAATTGCTGTATACCCGGTGTAGAATAAAAACCCATTGCAAGGTGCAGCTCATTTATTGGCTCTGGGTACCAAGGGTTCTTGATGAACCTACAAGCCCAGAAGAGTCCAGCTGACGTAACAGTATATTGCTTTCAAAAATCTGACATCGCAGGAAAAAGTTACAGAGTAAAACGTGGAGAAAAATGGCTGTTTTTTTCACCTCAATTTTAATATTTTTTTATTTCAGCTGTTATTTTCTGTAGGAAACACTTGTAGGATCTACACAAATGACCCCTTGCTGAATTCAGATTTTTGTCTACCTTTCAGTAATGTTTAGCTTTCTGGGATCCAGCATTGGTTTCTCACCCATTTTGGTCACTAACTGGAAGGAGGCTGAAAGCACAAAAAATAGTAAAAATGGGGTATGTCCCAGTAAATTGTCAAAATTGTATTGCAAAATGGGGTTTTCTAATTCAAGTCTGCCTGTTCCTGAAAGCTGGGAAGATGGTGATCTTGCCACCACAAACCCTTTGTTGATGCCATTTTCCAGGGAAAAAACCACGAGCATTCTTCTTTAGCACTTTTTCCCATTTGTTTGAAAAAAAACCAAAATGTTCACTGTATTTTGGCTAATTTCTTGGTCTCCTTCAGGGGAACCCACAAAGTCTGGGTACCTCTAGATTCACTGGGATGTAAATTTGGCGTGGGTAGCTTATGTGAACAAAAAGTTATGAGGGCCTAAGCGCGAACTGCCCCAAATAGCCAAAACAAAAAGGCTCAGCACAGGAGGGGAAAAGGCCTGGCAGCGAAGGGGTTAAATTTTATTTCAAGGAAAAAAAAGTAATGTCCAAATAAGGCCATTGGCTAGTCCATTTCAAAGTCCCTCAAGTGCCAATATAGCCCGAACTTGACTCCCACATGTGCAAAGGGTACTCCACTGGAAAAGGCATCAGTGAGGCAGCCAGGCACCTCAGGGAACAGGGGCAGGGGTGGCGGGGGTGGGGACTTAGGTCTGGAAGGGGGGTCTTGGGCTTAGTTTTGGAGGTGGAGGGGGTTTGGGCTTGCCCTTGGAAGGAGGGGGAGTGGGCCTGGCCTTGGGGGTGGCAGAGTGACCTGGGGCAACATGGGACCTCTTCCTCCCTGAGGAAGGGGCACAGGAATGGGAAGGGTGGACTGGGGCAGACTTGGACGAGGAAGGTGTAGACTAGGCAAGGACACGGGCACGTTTAGGTACAAGACGGGGTGGGCCAGTAGGTTCAAACAGGTCAACACAGGATAGGAAAAGCTTCTTAGGTGCAGTTGGAGGGGATCTCGAGGCAGGTCTGGGAGTGGAGGTTGAGGGAGTGCTCGTATCAGGTGTAGGTGTGCCGGATGTGGATGCAGGTGCCTGTATAGTATTCTTATGTGTGGTGGATGTGTGTGGTGTGGATGTGTGCAAATGTTTGAGTGTTTTGGGAGGCGGGGTGGACACTGTGGGAGAAGACAGGCTGCCAGTGTAGATGGATGTTGTCTGGGTGTCTGCAGGTCTGGTGAGTGTGCTGTAAGTGTCTGTAAATGTAGTTGTGGTGAGTGCAGGTAGGGTGTCAGGGGTGCATGTCTAGATGTCAGATGGTAGGGGGACTGCATAAATGGGGACAGCAGCAGTGACTGAGGATGCAGTGCGTGTGGGTGTGCATGATGAGGTGACAGACAGGGTGGCGGAGGAGGTTGACACACTGGTGGAAGTGGATGTTGTTATGTGTGCTTTGGTATGTTGGATGGTGCCTGCCTGTGGTGGGGAGTGTGGTGCTTGTGTTTGTCTGTGTGCTTCTTGTGTGTTGATCTGTGTGCACGGCTGTCTGTATGTGTGCTTGGGATGGACGAAGGGAATGGGGTGCTGGAAGGGGTAGAGGTGGAGGGAGGGGTGACGGAAAGGCCAGGGACACTGGCTGCCATCAAAGAGGAGCCAAGAGCCAGAAAAGATCTCTGTATGCCAGATATGGCACCATGAATGTCTTTCAGGTATGCATTGCATTGCTGCATCTGGGATGCTAGCCCCTGGGTGGCATTCACGATGGTTGTCTGCTCTAAAGAGATGGTTCTCAGGAAATCAATAGCCTCCTCTGTGAGGGCAGCAGGGCTAACTGGGGCAGGGAATGAGGTGCCTGGGGAAAAGGAGACGGCCACCCTCCTGGGTGAGCGGGCACGGGCAACTTGGTGGGGAGGAACTGAGAGGGCGGTGATGGTATGGGGGTGGCAGAAGATGACAAAGAATGGTTGGGCCCAGTAGGGTCGGCCACCACCAGGGAGCTCCCATCAGAGGAGGTAACAGAGTCACTACCTCCAGTGGTAGTTGCCTCCCCGTGGTACTCCCCTCACCCTCCAACCCACTGGTCCCCTTGGCGTCTGTCGACTCTGCCTCCTTGGAACAGTGAGCTGCTGCATCCCCACTCGCTGGTGCCTCAACTCCCTCGCCAGATGATGCTCATGTACACAAAGGACACAAGAGCACAGGGGTGGGGAAACAAAACAAGAAAGAACTATGTAAAATCCTGAATATATGTACATTTTGGCTCACACACACTCCCACCCAGGTCACGCACGTACCCTCAGCAGAAACAACATACGTAATGAATGTGCCCCTGACTAGATGGCATGACCCCAGAATACACCTAATAACCCTAATGAAACACGACCCTGATACACTGTGTGAAGTATACCCATGAGAGATCATGCCTAGACAATGCACTTAAAAGTCCATAAGGCCACAATGAATACCAGATGAGAGAAAGGGGACCCCTCATAGGCCTATAGAGCCTGCCAAAACCAGCTCTTACACCATCCCAAGGACTTGGAGGGGGGAGGACTGCAGGGACACACCTGTCTAAGTGCCTGACACTACAATGCATACATCCCACAGCACCCAAATTCAACCATCAAAGTGGTCTCACAACAGTGTTGCTACTCACCCCCTTGTGGCTGCTGTGCTGCCTTCAAGCGCTCATCCAAATCCGGATAGGCCACCGCCAGTATGCGGGCCACTAGGGGTGTCAGGGTCTGATGGGCACCCCTTCCTCGTTGGAAGGCCTTCCCCAGCTGGGCCTCTCCGGACTTCCTGGCCCAGCGCCTCAGGTCCTCCCACTGCTTCCTGCAGTGGATGCTTCACTGGTTGTAGACCCCCAGGGTCCGCACTTCCTTGGTGATCGCTTGCCACAGACCTTTCTTTTGATGGGCGGTGACCTGCATGAGACACACAGAGCAAAGAAACAGATGTCAGGATGGGTGCACTGTATACAAATGCCATGCCGTTCCATATGGAACGGCCATTGTTGACATGCATTTGAACAAATTACAGGCAGAACGTGCCAGACAAACTATGGCTCGGCAGTCACACATCGAACACACATGCATACAGGCATCCGCCACAAATCACACACATCTACGGATGACAGATGGCAACTCACATGCTCCTCTTGTCGCCCATACAACTTCACATGCAGGAGCAGAACCCCATCCACCAGCTTCTCCAGCTTTTCCGTGGAGAAGGCCGGGGCCCATTCCCCGGTAACACATGCCATCTCAGGGACCAGAGTCAGGACACAGCAGCACACGCAGTGGAGTACTACCCTTCACGTGAATCAGGAGTCAAGTGTCAAGGGTCTGACAAAATGGCATAGATACCGCAGCAGTGTGCTCCGTCACCACCGCCGGCGATCATGATTGGCTAAGGTTCCCCATTGACAACCATGTAATCCAATGATCAGGTGCACGGCAGTGAACACCACCTTCCGCCATGACGACTTACGCCAGCGGAATGAAGTCACTTCCACTGTATCATACCTGGATGGCAGGAGGCTCCCATTTTGCTACCACCACGTCTCTATAGCCTTGCCGGGGGCCTCATCCAGGGCCCTATTCTCTCTCCCCTTCGTCACTTGCTGACATGATTCTATGATCCCCACATGTACCCATCTTTGGAAGTGTGTCCACATTGTGATGCCATTATGACAGAGAATCCTCAACACACATTTGCCTGATGGTGTACCTCATTCTTTCCGTTTGTGTGCGTTACCTATGTGACGTATTTTGAAAAGTACAGTGACATCATGTGATACAAGTGTATGTTGACACTCAGAATGTGTTCTTTCCTCCCCCATGGTTACAGACCCATGTGGCGAGGGAGAGCCCCATCTGTATACAGACCCCTGGTAGATCTAGACACTATGGAGGAACGTCACATCATTATCACCTATTGACTCAACATAGCTGCAATTCATGACCTCTGTGCATGAATAGATCCTGTTCTGAAGCTGGCCAGTCGAAATCAGCAGGCCATCCCTACAACTGTGCAAGTGCTATCTGTGCTCCATTTCATGGCTGCAGGCTCATTTCAGGTGACAGTGGGCTTGGCTGCAGGGGTTTCACAGCCAATGTTCAGCCACATCCTGTCCAAATTCCTGGATGCCTTCATTCAACACTTGCAAACTTATGTCCAGTTTCCCCAAAGGGCTGAACTCCCTAGCATCAAATTAGGATTCTATGCCTTCGCTAATATCCCCAAGTGATAGGTGCCATTGCTGGAACCCACATAGCTCTCATACCCCCAAGAGTGAATGAACAGGTGTATAGGAATCTTAAGAACTATCACTCCATGAATTTACAATTGGTGTGTACTGCTGATCAGTACATATCACATGTGAATGCCAGGTTCCCAGAATCAGTTCATGATTCATTTGTCCTGAGAAACAGCAGATCGGAAAACTTCAAAGGGACAGAGGCTGGCTCATAGGTGAGTGTGTATGACACTGGATCAGTTACATAGCTGACAGGCAGGCTGTATGCAAGTAAAGGCAGTTTGTTCAAGTCCTCTTTCGCCCACTTTTGCAGGTGATTCTGGCTACCCCAACTTGCAATGGCTCCTGACACCTGTGGGAAATCCCAGGACAGATGCAGAGAGGAATTATAATGAGGCCCATGGACGTACTAGGAGGGTGATAGAGCACACTATAGGACTCCTGAAGGCAAGATTTTGTTGCCTCCATCTTTTGGGGGAATCCCTGTACTATGTCCCTGACAAGGTGTGCAAGATAGTGGTGGCCTGCTGCATGCTGCACAACTTGGCTGTGAGGAAAGCTATCCCACTTCTGCAAGAGGAGGGTGCTGTTCAACCAGCCCTGCAACCTCAGAGAGGGGATGAGTGTGATGGTGAGGAAGAAGAGGGGGAAGATCTCAACTCCAGGACCCAGCTAATCCAGTTATACTTCCAGTGACTCTAAGGTACTGTTCAATGATGCTGGTGTCTTCACTGCATTCTCACAGTCTGTCTCATGTAATAAGTACTGTGGTGTCTTTTGTCAGTGACAATGCTAACTGATGACTGAAGTGGCAGGTGCCAGGGAACCCAATATTAGGTACAGTGTGACATACTGCAGACACTACAGTGCGTTGGATCCCCTCCAGCAATAAAAGTGTGATTATGATAGTAACTGGCTAATGCTTACACAATCACCATTGATATCTCATATTGATGAGGGATTTGTGTGCAAAGATGTATTTATTCAATGGCAATATATACATAAGTGTTGGGATGTGAAAGGAAATGGGCACATGGTGAAAAAACATACTCAGTTACATATGTTCAGCTGTTGGTTGCACTGGGTTTTGGTCTATGTGGCCATTGGAAGATGGTGTGATGGCAGTGGCATGTCAACAAGGTAGCTCAGGGGCACACAAGGGGGACAGTTCAGGGCAGAGTCACTTCGTGGTGCTGGGCTTGGTCTTGGCTGGTGTTTCAGTGGCATATCTGGATCTGATGGAACGTTTGCGAAGGTGCAGCTGGGCTGCAGGGGTAGGGGTGCTGGTTTCCTGTGTGTCCTCTGGCAGTACCACCATTCTAGTGGTTGCTGTTGATGTAGAAGGCAGGGCAGTGTCCTTGCTAGTGGTAGGGGCTTGCAGGTGGGTGGAGGACTCAAGCCGGCTGTTGTACTGTTGCTGCAGCATCCCTGCAATGGAAGCCAAGGTGGCATTGAGCTGTTTCCATTGCTCCATGGCCTCCTGGTAGTGTGCTATCTGCAGCCTCTGAATCTGCTCCAGGGTGGTATGGTGGTATGCTCCGAGGACCTCAGATATCACCTCCTAGGCTGCTGCATCCACCCTCTGGCCACCCCCCTGGGCCACTGATGCCCTCCCACTGACCCTAGCCCCCTGTGCCTGTGTCCCCTGCACAGGTCTGGCAGTCCCACTTGCAGTTAGCCCTTTATCATCCTGCCTGTTGGTGGGTGGAGACTCTGGCCTCTGTACGTGTGGGCAGCAAGTCCGTGGCCGGGAGACACTGGTGTGGGGTCGTTTGGCCAGAGCTGATGATGGTGGCTGAGTGGTAGGGGTGTGAGTGGTATCCTGGTTGTGGCTTCCGGAGGGTGACAGTCCAGGACTGTGTGATGGGCCAGGGAGTTCCTCTGTGTCCAGACATCCCTCTGCACTCTCCTGAGTGGGGCATCCATCTTCAGGTGGAGACCTGGCACTCCTTGATGTCACCGTCTGGGTGGCATGGGGGGTGGTGCCTGGTGCCTGTGTGTGGGGGAATAGACATGTGGGTGTTAGGTACTTTTTCAGCAATTACTGCACTGGTCTGCACTATTTGATGCTTATATTCCCCTGTAGTGGCATGTAAGGTCCCTTCGTGTACATTTTGTTGCATTTTATGTGGGGGGTGGAGGTGCATTGTGGGTGCGGTAGTGACACTGGGATTCCATACAGGGGTAGGTGACTGTGCACACGGGGCTGGATGGAGATTTGTTTGTGGGATTGTGTGCATGCAGGGAACTTGGATGTGGGTATTGTAGACTGGGTAGCGGATGGGGTCCTGGTGGTAGTGAGGGGATGGGGTGGAACATGCATTACAGGTGTGGTGGTTATGAAGAAATTGTAGTTGACTTACCTGAGTCCAGTCCTCCGGTGAGTCTGGTGAGGCCCTTGGGGTGCAAGATAGCCAGGACCTTCTCCTCCCAGTCGGTGTATTCGGGGGGAGTAGGTGAGGGACCACCCCCAGTCATCTGTACGGCGACGTGCCTGGATGACATAGATCGAACCTTCCTGTGCAGGTTGTTCCATCTCTTCCGGATGTCATCCCTTGTGCGTGGATGGTTTCCCATTGTGTTGACCTTGTTCACTATCTGCTGCCATAGCTCCATCTTCCTGGCCATGGGTGTCTGCTGCACCTGTGCCCCGAATAGTTGTGGCTCGACCCTGAGTATTCCGTCCACCATGGTCCTTAGCTCCCTGTCTGTGAAGCGAGGGTGCTTAGGGGGTGCCATGGTGTGTGTTGTGGGTAGTGTGTCGCAGGTGTATTGGTGAGGGTGCCTTTGTGTGGTTGGGTGTGTGGCTTGTGTTGGTGTTTGGGGTATGTATGGGTTTTGGTGGTGTATTTGTGTGTGTGACTTGTGTGATGTTGAGTTCAGTGTATGCGTGTTGTGTTATCAATATCTGTTGCGCTATTGGTGTTGCAAAGGATTGTGGGATGTGTATGTGAGTGTTTTATAGTGTTGTGGATGTGTGTCAGGTGTGTGGGTTTCAAAGTTGCCAATGTGTGCACTTGTTGTTGGTTGGTCCCATTGCTGGCCGTGGCGGTTCGTACCGCCAGTGGTCGTTCAGCATTCACTGCCCCCCAAGCTGATTTGTGCATCACTATTTGGTGGGCAGAGGATTTGTCTGCATGGCGGTGGTGTGGTGGGGTGTACTGCCTTTCCGCCATCGTTAGCCTTGGCAGTGGGTGGAGGTTGCAGGTTTTTTTGGAGGTTTTGTCTTTTTGGCATCATTATTCGGTGATGTGCAGTCCACCTCCACTGGCGGTCTTCTGTTCACCGGCGGTCGGCGATGATTACCCCCAAGTAATCACGAGGGCCTTAGTGTTAAACAAAGTATGCAGCCCTTCCCCATAATGTTTGTCAAGGTGTTCATAATGGATCATTTTTCCTATTTTGGTTGAGACTAAGGGCCTCATTTAGATCTCAGCGGACAGGTTACTCCATTACAATGGTGACGGACATCCCAGCTGCCAAAATATAACTCCCATAGGACATAATAGGATTTATATTTTGGCGGACGGGATATCCGGCAACGTTGTTATGGAGTAACCTGTCCGCTAAGATGTACATCAGGCCCTAAGTTCTGAAAGTATAGCCGTTTCCTCTTGCACTTGTCAGAGAGTTCACAGTATAAACCCCTTTCCTATTGCATTTGTCAAAGAGCTCACAGAGTGAAACCTGACTCTCACGGTATTGAGCCAGAGCAATCCAAGGCTGACTCGGGGTGTTGTGGGCTAGAATCTCATAACTAAGCAACACATACAAATATGGCATAATATATCAATGTCCAATCTATGCTTCTTCTTTGAAAAAAACTTTAATGCACACACAACTAAATACTATACTCAAAATACAGATTTTAACTAGATTTCTGGAAGAATTACAAATTGGAACATCTCCTTTAGTGACATTGTTGATTAACCGGTTTGCAAATCTAGTAGCCATAATAAATGTCACTCGGGGATCTAATACTTTACCTGTAGCTTGCTTCTGTTAACTATAGGGTACCATGTGACAATTTGAATATCAACAGTCTTTTACACCTAAAAGATAGCAATGCCTTTGTATGGGCCTACTGAAAGTCCTGATGCTTTCTACAATCAAAACATTAAGGCGGTCATTCTGACCGCGGCGGTCGGCGGTCGCCGCCCGCCAAGCGGTTCCCGCCGAAAGACCGCTCCGCGGTCAAAAGACTGCGGCGGCCATTCCGGCTTTCCCGCTGGGCCGGCGGGCGACCGCCAGAAGACCGCCGGCCGGCCCAGCGGGAAAGCCCCTTGAACAATGAAGCCGGCTCGGAATGGAGCCGGCGGAGTTGCAGGGGTGCGACGGGTGCAGTGGCACCCGTCGCGATTTTCACTGTCTGCAAAGCAGATAGTGAAAATCTTTGTGGGGCCCCCAGTGGCCCCACGGCACCCGTTCCCGCCATCCTAGTTCTGGCGGTGGACACCTCCAGAAACAGGCTGGCGGGAAGGCGGTCGGAATCCCCATGGTGGTGCTGCAAGCAGCGCCGCCATGGCGGATTCCCTGGGCCAGCGGGAAACCGGCGGGAAACCGCCGGCTCCCCTTTTCTGACCGCGGCTTTACCGCCGCGGTCAGAATCGCCCAGGAAGCACCGCCAGCCTGTTGGCGGTGCTTCCGCCGCCCTCCGCCATGGCGGTCATGGACCGCCAGGGTCAGAATGACCCCCTAAGTCTCTGGGCTTTGTGAAGACGTTCACAGTGTAAAATAACAGCGGTCCTACCTTGGTCAACACATTTGATAATCAATAAAGCAAGCCTGTTGGCCTCAACATGACAATACATAAATATGACCATGTGATGTCTGTGTAGAGAGACTCATCAAACATTTTAGGAATACTGAAATTAGACATTGGCCTGAATCATAAATCCCCCTCTTGAGATATCAGAAATTTTCCAGTGTCAAGTCTAAAAAAAGATAAATATGTATTAATAAAGCGTTCACAATGTAAAGCCTTTTCTTACGGTGTTTGCCCTAGAATTTTGAATGTAAAACCCCCTCCCATTGTATTTGCCAGAGAGTTCACAATGTAAAATCCCTTCCTATTGATTATATGTCAGAGAGGTTACATTGTAAACCCTTCAGAGTCCCACTTCTTATTGCCATTGTTAGAACATTTGCAGTGTAATACCCCTTCCTATTGTATTTGTCTCAGAGTCCACATTAAAAAACTCCTTACTGTGGTAATTAGGAAAGAGTTTATAATGTCCAATCCCTTTATATTGTATTTAACAAGAGAGTTCACAATGTAAATCCCCTTCCTGTCATTTTTGAGAATTCCGGTTTGGGATGTCCCAAGGCAGTCGTTGGGTATTGGGCCCCAATTGTGTGAATGTGGGTCTATTGACTTGGGTGCCCTAGAGCCTCCAAACGTTAGTGGCTAAACTGGGGACCAAATAAATCTTTTTAACACCTGAATCTCATGGTAATGAGGCAAAGCAATCCAAGGCTAACTCAGAGAGGTGACATGTTCCTGAACTTGGGGCCCAGTACTGGGCACAACACTAAGGCCTCATTTTATTTATTTTTCTGAACAGCTGCAGACCCCCTGAGTAAGAGTCAAGGACCCACAGGGGTCTGCGGACCACAGGTTGGAAATCACTGTTATACACTGAAGGACAAATATATTGAAGATTACAGATGGAATCAAAAAATTGGAACCCATCATACAGGTTCCATGCAGATTAACAACAATGCAAATCACATACTCTAAACAAATATGCAGTGGGCAAGTAACCCTTTAAATTTAATCTGTTTCCGTTATCTGTCAGGTTTTGTGAAAGAGACCAGGGACGTCTAAAACCTGTTTAATGCAGAACAGCCAACCAGCATAAAATCATTCTAAGTGCAAATTACCATCTCCGTAGACCAGCGCTCCACCGTGTGATCAGTTTGTAGCGTAGCATGTAATGCTAAATTCTATGCATATCATGTTACAGTTTTCATAAAGAGGACACAAGGGGAGCACAAGATAGGGAGTGCGTCAACTGTGTTCAGGGCCTTCGGACACTCTTAGCCCAGCCATAGAGTTTGAGAGAAGAGGCCGCGTATGGAACGCGACGTCATTAAGGCGTGGAGGCACTCCCTCTGCAGTATCATGGGTAGCTGCCCTGCTGAATTGGGGCCCTCTTAAGTGGAAGCAAGGCAGGGGAATAGCATTGTCAGGATCTACCAAGCATGCAGGTAGCAGGGCAGTTGCACCCAGATCTTCACAGGCGCCCCAAGCCAGACTGCAGCGTAAGTGCGCTCTCACCTCAAGACGTGCAGCCGGCGAAGCGCCAACTGTGCAATCCTTCACATCACTACTGAAGTGGGAGTCTCTCATGTCCCTGGCCGGACCCTGACCCCTGTGCACATCAGGATTGGTAGGGTCTGCTTACCCAACAGCTGTTACACTGCAGCTCCGTCACCAGCCCTCCTGTGGCCCCCATCCATGAGAGCGTGACAGTCAATATCATACAGACAGCAGTCCTCTCAGCTACGACAGCGCTGTCACCAGGGGACCTCCTCACAGCTCCCCTGCAAGGTCACCAGAAAGATAGGGGCAGAATAATCTCCAAGAGAGCGCTGCCAATGTCTTCTCCGAATTTCATGCAACGGAACTCCGTGAAGTTGCTGCTACTCACGGGCCATCTTAGTCACGCTCCTCTAAATTCAGACTTCTTATCATATCTTGTATCTCTTCCTCAAGGTCTTCCCACATTCTTGAAAAATGCATGGCCCCTTAAGTAACAGATACCACAAGTTTGGTGCCAAATTAATTGTTATAATAAATCCCACAACTTCCAGTTGTGGGATGTAATATAACTTGTTCAGGTAAGGAGTTTTAAACTTTACCTGAAAAGTTGCCAACTTCAGCCCTGCAGTGTTTTTGCTGCTTTGCTCTGATTGGTCAGCCTCTGGCAGCCTGGCTAGGCTGCCTGGATGAGGTGTGAAGTGGCCTGGCTCAACACAAAGAGATGTGCCTGGGGGAGGAGATCTCCCCTCAGCAGATGGGGAAGCAGGAAAGGGGAGGGCTGCCAAACTGGTCTTCAAAGGCAGGGAAGGACATTTGGAGCAACTCAGCAACCCCCTCACATCCTGCATACCCAGACAATTAGGTATCCCCTTGATTAGATTAGGAGAGGGCAGGAGAGGGGTGTGTTTAGGATTTTCAGCCACACCAGTGGGTGGGCTCAGCCAGATGTAACCTCCAAAAATCACTTTCAGCCATGATGGATTTTTGAGGAATGTTGCTCCCTGGGATTGATTTTTGCCATACTTCCCAGGAAGTGGTCATCACAGGGGGAAAGACCCTGCCCCTGATTGGAGAACCAGAAGCCCCCTGTTTGTCACCCAGGAGCAAGGATACAACTGGCAGACCTGAACCCACACCTCAGATCCCTATCAGATTCCAACAAGGAAGAACTACAGAAAGAAGGACTGCCCTGCTGGACCCCTGACCTGCACCTAGACACTGCACTCTGGAGGACTTCACCAGCTGCACACTTGGGCTTCACCACAAGAAGGACTTTGCCTGGCTTCAACTGGTTCAAGGAGGGACTCCCAGTTTGCTACAGGTGGAAACTTGCTAACCAGAGTCCCCTGCACCAACTCCTGAAGAAACCAACCTGCTGACCACTGCCCTGTGGCCAAAAAGGAGTTTGCGCCAGGTGCATTCTGGGAGTTGTAGTCCGCACCCTCAAGGAGCATCTCAGAGCTTCTGGAATCTTGGGGTGTGCTGTGCCTTAAAGGAACATCTGGAAGAAGATCCAGAAGTTTGGAGAACTTTGGAGAACTTTTGGAAAAAAGCTCCATAAAGGGACCTACCCACCGCAGCAACTCTAGCCGGCTTGCCTCAACTGCGACCCGGCCTGACTTGCAGGTTCGTCCCATTGAAAAAAATCTCCAAAAAAGTGACTAAGTCGGAACGTAGGAAGTTGACCGGGACCTCCCAGGCAGTGTATCTGAAGAGGGCTCCAAGGACGTCTGATCAAGATTCAGGTTTGCCCCGGTCGAAGGATTTTCACCTTGAAAAACAACTAAGTCCGGAGGTGAAAATCTCCACCAAGGGCTCCTGCAGCACTTATCTGAGGAAGAGTTCCAGGAGGTCGGATTGGACTGGCGACTTGGTCTCGCTGAAGAAAATCTCCAGAAAAACAACTAAGTCCTAAGGTAAACTTTTGACCGAGGACTCCCACGGGCTGTAGCCGCCCATTATGACCCCCACGGTCGGTGCAATAGTGGAGGTAGTATCGCCAGCAGGCTGGCGGTACATACCTCCACTGTTATGACATTGGCGGTTTGGCCAAAGCCAAACCGCCAAGTTAACACAACGACCGCCAGGCTGGAGACTACAGTCTCCAGCCCAGCGGCCGTCAGTAGGCCGCCCATGGCATTTTGACCCCGCCCACTGCCATGGTTTCTGTGGTTTCTGTACCACCTCGGAAACCATGGCGATAGGCACTATCAGTGCCAGGGAATGCCTTCCTGGAACTGATGGGGGTCTCCCCAACCCCTCTTCCCCTCCCCGAGCCCTCCCGCACCCTCCTCCTCCATATACACACATACACGCAAATACATGCACACCAATACACACACGCATACACACATTCACCCACGCATGCATACATTCATACACACTCACAGCAACATTCACAAACATACATCCAGGCACACACGCAATCACACGACACTAAATGCACACACACACCCACTCATGCACACACCCATTACACATGCATGAACGCATTCCTACACAGTCACACACACCCCCACGCACGCACACAACACCCCCCACCACCTCTCCTGTTGAAGAACCCAACTTACCGGCTTGCGGGGGTCCTCTGGCAGGAGACGGTACACGGCACGGCTGCCAGCAGCAGCGGCCGCCAGCAAAACACTGCCAGGCCGTATCATGGAACATGATACGGTAGGCGGCGTTTAGCTGGCGTGGCGCTGCTGCTGGCAGCAGCGCCACCTTACCGCCGTCCACCACCATGACTGTAGCTGGAATTCTGCCTGCCTTCTGGTGGAATTCCGGCTATGGTCATAATTCGATGGACGGTCAGTAGCCACGGTGACGGTATGTTGTATGTTGGCGGATATCGCCGTGGCAGTAGGCAGCATTTGCCACCAGTGTCATAATGAGGCCCTTAGTCTCAATGCCAAGGCCTTAATGCTCCTGTGAAGAGTCTGGCTCTCCTCGCCATGATCAGAGAATCTAAATGCGATATTTGCCTCCTACAGGAGATTCATCTACTTAGGAGAGATAGGCATAGAATGCGCTCTCGCTGGCTTGCTCACCAGTTTTTCTCATCAGGTCCACACAAATGAGCAGGGGTTGCAATACTGCTAGTTACACATTTCGCAGGCAGGGTGCTCCACACACAAGCTGAGATTGCGGGCAGACTACTTTCACTTCACATCTCTTTGCAATCCACGACTCTCACAATAGGTACAGTGTATGCCCACAACGATCACCAGGAGCTCTTTATACTGGACGCTGTGGGGCGGGTGATGACAACCCCTGATTCTGACTAAACTGGGTGGGGACTTTAACATAATAGTCAACACACACTTGGACAGATCAGCTCAAAGAGTGGGACAAACTGGGGCCTTTACTGCGGCAGGTCTTCAACGGCTGACTGACATGGGACTTGTAGATATTTGGCGTTCAACTAAAGTATGGGCCTATACCTACTACTCCACCATCCATCAGACTTATAGCAGAGTATATTTCTTCCTCACTTCGCCCCGCCTGACTGTGACAGTGACAAATGTTGGGATAGGGTCTGCTGGGTTAGGGTCTGCTGCACTATCTGACCACTCACCTGTCATCCTAGTTCTATATACTCCATTCACTACACCCCAACTGGGCACTTAGCACCTTAACCCCAAGTTACTAACATGACTCGACACAAAACACAGTCGACAAGTCGATTGCTACATTTCCTTTAATTTAGTGATACACCCGACGTACTGATTGCACTCTTATGGGACTCTTTGAAAGCAACACTTAAGGGTACTTTTATATGCATAACGACTAAACACAATAGAGACCAACAAAGCATGAAGTGTCTATTATAAAGCCGGTTAAAAGAACTTGAGGAGGAACATAGGCATTCAGGGGCTCATTACGACTCCGGCAGTCGGTGGTATAGTGGAGGTATAATCGCCAACAGGCTGGCAGTACCTACCTCCACTATTATGACATTGGCGGTTTGGCCAACGCCAAATCGCCAATGTACCACACCGACCGCCACGGTGGTAACGACAGACGGGCTGGAGACTTCATTCTCTAGCCCAGCTGCAGTCACTAGGCCGCCCATGGCATATGAACCCGCCCACTGCCATCCTTTCGGTTTTTTTCTGTACCGCCACTGAAACCATGGCAGTAGGAACTATCAGTGCAAAGGAATTCCTTCCCTGGCACTGATAGGGATCTCCCCTGCCCCCCTCCCAGAGTCCTCCCCCGCCCTCCCTCTCCCGACCCCCGCAGATTTACACACATACACGCACATACATACACACCCATACACACACTCACACACACATTCACCCACGCATTCATACACACTCACAGCAACACTCCCGAACATACATCCAGACACACACTCAATCACACGACACAACATGCACGTACACTCACACCCACTCATGCACACACGCATTACACATGCATGCACGCATTTACACACAGTCACACACACACCCACTCATGCACACAATACCCCCCACCTCCCTCTCCTATTGGAGAACCCGACTCACCTGCTTGCAGGGGGCCCTCCGGCAGGAGATGGGACGTGGCACTGCTGCCAGCAGCAGCGTCTGTAGGAAAACACCGCCAGGCCGTATCATGGAACATGATATGCTAGGCGGTGTTTTGCTAGTGTGGCGCTGCTGCCACCTTTGCGCCGTCTGCTGCCGGTCGGTAGCCACGGCAACGGTATGTTGGCGGCCTGTGCCGTGGCGGTGGCATTGGCCACCAAGGTTCTAATGAGGGCCTCAGTCTCTCTAGGTGAGGCGACAATTGACAGCGGCCCGTAAAGAGCTTAAATTGCTTAATGTGGACAGAGCTGAATACGCACTTCTGCGTACTAAACAGCTCTACTATGTGGGAGGCTATAAGGCAGGGTGCCTCTTGGCAGATCAACTACAGTCCCAAGCTCTTAGACAGAGGATTACTGAATTGGAATGACAACAGGGTGAAAGAATCTATCAGGACACACAGATTGCACTCAAATTTTAACTGTTTATTCTACACTCTATACCACAGAGGCACTCGACTTAGCCTTTGCACTCCAATACCTCGATTCTCTACACATGGAACAAGTTCTCTACACAGCTGGACAGAGATGTTCACATTTAGGAAGTACTGGTGGCGATATCACAATTGAAACTTGGAAAAACTCCTGCTCAAGATAGCGACACAGCTGATTTTTATAAAACCTTTGCCCCCAGGTTAGCCCCCATAGTCACTCGCCTCTTCAGCACCTTTAGCACCTCAGAAACACTTGCTGACGTGATGAGAGAGGCCATCACAAAACCTGGGAAAGACCCCAAACTCAGGGCATCCTATCGCCCCATTCATTTATTGAACATAGATGCCCAGATTTTCCCCAATGTTTTGGCGGCGTGCCTAGCTCTCTACATGCAGGGCCTGGTAGACCCTGATCAGGCAGGTTTTATTCCCGAACGATAGTGATAACCCCAAACGCATTTGCCATCTCATCGATAAGGTTCACTGCTCTCTTATACCAGCCCTCCTACTTTCAGTGGATGCTGAAAAAGCATTCAGAGTTAATTTGCCATACCTCTGCCTAGTACTCAACAAGGTTGGTCTTGGGACCTGCTTTCAAAAGTGGTGTGGTGCGGGGATATTGTTGAACCCCTTTCCTATCACCCATGGCACCAGGCAGGGCTGTCCCCTTTCACCCCTTCTCTTTGCGTTGTATATGGAGCCTTTCACTGAGAAGATATGGGGCAACCCTCAAATAACAGGGGTTCGCATGAGGGGCAGGACCATAAACTAGCCATGTACGCAGACGATGTGATGATTGCTTTCACACAACCACTCACCTCTCTCCCACAGCTGATACAGGAGTTAGAAACTTTTGGGAGGGTATCTAGGTTTAAAGTCAACCTCAAGAAAACACAGCTACGGGCCTTACAATTACACAAACAGATAGCGCTCTTATTGCACACCAGTTTCTTTTCCCTTGGGTTTCACAAGGGGTCCCACATTTAGGACTCAAAATTTACTCCACCCTTTAGACCACTGTGAATCACAATTATGCTACACTCTTGGCCATAGCTAAAGCTAACTTGCAGTCTTGTAAAATAGGCTCCCTCTCATGGCTAGGGACTAGCAGCTGTAAAAATGACTCTCCTGACCAAATTTTATATGTGATGCACATACTGCCACTCCAACCACCTCTGCATGTTCTACGGCGAATACAACACCTTCTAGAGTCCTACATCTGGGACAGTAGATAGGCACATATGGCAAAGAAACAAGCTTGTGGGTCAATAAAAGAGGGGGATTTGGGAATTCCCAACTAGTCCACTACTGCCAAGCAATTCTCCAATTTCCTCTTGTCTGCTGCATCCATTCTCAGACCGAAATCTTTAGGCTTGTATATATAGATATTTGGCCCAATGGCTATGCAATCTAAGTCAACAATATACGTGCCCAATAACTTCTGCTGCAGTGGTTCTGTCTGCTTAATTAAATTTGTTTCAAAAGTTCCACCAAAGCTGCCTAACACTGGAAAGATGGGTGCTCTGGTTGTATGGGCTGACTCTCAAAGACATACACAAGACTCCTACAGCAAGCAGGATGGACACTCACGGGTCAATTCAATGATTTATTATTCCTGCAAACAAACCGTTTTCAGCAACACTGCCTGTTTCAATGTTTGCTAATAAAAACATAAATGCTAAATAAATAAAAACTTAGAAACTATATAGCCTTGGTCATTTAGCTCTTGTAAAAGCATTGGCAAATATGGTTGGGAAAGGCAGCCCAAAATTATTAATGGTGATTTTAGATTCAGAAATGTATAAAGTCCAAGTTTTCCAAGGTAAATTTAGTTTCTAATTGGACCTCAGCTATTACATCTCTTTTGTGTAAAATATGCAGTAAAGTAAAAGTTGATTAAGATGAAAGAGAAGAAATACTGTTCTATATTGAGCTAAAAAAGAAAGCCTAGTGCCATAAAAAGAAATAAATATATATATATATATACATACATATATATATATATATAAATATATCTATATATTTGTTGACAATAAAGAAATATATATACGTTCAGAATTAAGAAAGAAGACATAAAAAGAAAAACACATTTGTGCAATGTTAACTCGAGTCTTTAAAGGGAGACCATATAAGGTTAAAATGAACCAAATTATCATTCATTCAATTTATAGATAGTTTTCTCAAATTTAGCCACTTCAAACGTATCCTTAAGCCAAGACTGAAAGGTTGGGATAACCTTGGATCTCCAAAAACACAGAATGTTAATCTTTGCTAAGCTAAGTGCAGTGGATAGCTGTTTCAAAGAATGAGTAGACAAAGGTAGCAATTCTGAGATATTGTGTAAAAGTGATAAACGACTGAAAGAGAGGCATTAATAAAGGAGTGTATTTTACATTTGTTTTCAATCTGAAACCAAAATATACGAATATTAGGACACTCCCTTAGAATATGAACAATATCACAACCTGAGGTCCCACATCACCAGCAAAGGGAATCAGGGCTTAATTTTGCTGGATGTAATTTAGATGGCGACCAATGGCAGCGATGTAGTATTTTGGAAACATTTAATTTAAGGTAGGAATCTCTCAGTCCTTTATTGCTACTCTCTACAATAGTATCCTATTCCTCTTTCTCAAATGCCACATTCAAATGTGTGGACCACCAAGATTTCAAATTATAAGACATTTCAGTAGAAAATGAGGAATTGATAAGAATGGCATATAAACCAGATACTGTTCCCTTTAAAAATCCTAGTGTGAACATAGCATGCGATTGGGGAGTGAGATAATATATCAGGGTTCTTTGTCACACATTGAGTCAGGACTGAATAGAGTTGAGTATAGTTATGAAGAGATTTTGACAGTAAATCAAATTCCAGTTGTAAAGTGGGGAATAATTTGATAGAGTGAGGTGTTATCAATATAGCTGCTATCCGATAAATGCTATGTTTAATCCAGAGGGGCCACTTAAGTTCAGATCCCTTCAATTTAAAGTCAGCATTTTCCCATATTGGAGATTCATACTGGAGACGAGGATGAGTGTTTGTAAGTTTATGCGCTTTCTGCAAAGCTAGTTGTAAAGAATTAATAATAAGGTTAGTGCAATTTGTAAATTTTGATCTTTTAGTGTAGTAGATTGCTAGATTCAATTCAGACCGAAGAATGGATTGTTCTATTATAACCCATAACGGTGTATTTCTATGAGTAGGTAGCATGTAAATGGAATGAGATAATTGTTGTGCAATCCAATAAAATTCCAAGTGAGGGTGTCTTAAGCCTCCTTTCTCAGATGAAGAATGTAATTTGGAGCAGTTTAAACGAGGTCTGTCACCACCTCACACAAAGCGGGAAATCATGGATGACAATGATTTAAAGGTATTTCTCAGAACGGATAGTGGAATCATACTAAAACATAATTAAATTTGGGAGTCATATTCATTTTTATGATCTGTATTCTGCCCCATAAGGATAAGTTTAAAAGTGTCTAATGCTCAAAATCTCATTTAATTTGATCCGTTATCCGCTTTAAATTGTCCACAATCATATCCTTTAGACCACCATGAAGAAAAATCCATAGATATTTTAATTTTGAGTGTAGCCATTTGAAAGGAAGTATATCAGTAGTAGTTACAGTAGTAACCGGGGTTAATGGAAGGGCTTCACATGTAGACCAATTGATTTTGTAACCATAACATTTTGAGAATATATTTAATTGTGAAATTTGCAGATGATGTAGGATGTGTGAAGGTTAAAAGTATATAATCTGCATAGTAAAAAGCTTTAATTTCCCCTGTTGAGGTGTTGATTCCTTTGATGTCAGTATTAGACCTTATGGCAGTAGCTAATGGTTCCAATGCCGATAAAAATAATAATGGAGATAGTGGGCAACCTTGTCTAGTACCACAATGAACATTAAAATAGGAGGAATTGAATCTACCACATGATACAGATGCAGTGGGTAAATGGTACATACCACTTGTTAATGTAAGAAAATCCTTACCAAAACCCATTCTTTCCATTGTATGAAATAGATAACCCCATTCTACTCTGTCAAAGGCTTTTTCAGCATCTAAGGAAAGGAGAACATTCTTCTCTTTGCCATTCCGCAACTGCCACAGTAAGTGTGAGATAATTTGAAGATGATTGGTAGAGGATCGCCCAGGATGAATCCAACCTGAGAGGGGGTGATTTATGTTGGGTGACTTCCTCTCAAGTCTTGCATAAAGTTACTCGAAGTATGGTGTCCCATTAGGTATGAGGCGGCACCTTTTCAAAGTTGGATAAGAAAATAGGGATATTAAAGAATGGTTATTTTGGTGATACTGTTATTATTTTGGCCTGCATGATTGACTGATTGGGTGTATATGATGGAACACATTTGGTGGAGGATGAGATTAGGTTACGTATTACTCTGTTTCTATTGGATGAACCTTTGGGTGTGTGTGCAGGACTCACATGTATGTGCATAGGTTTCTTGGTATTTACATGAACGTGGATTAAAGTGATACATTTTCAGGTGTTTTCCCCTTTAAATTGAATAAGCATATGTACATTATCCATTCCTTAGTGTCAACCACTATGGTGTAACAGCAGCCGAGAGGAAATTGGAGAAGTTAAAATGCATTCCTGAGAGGAGGCAGCATGTAGTGCATTGGGTGCACTAAAGTGAAAGTGTCACCCCAACAATACTAATCAATTTTTTCCACGACAAATGAGTGGCAGCCCATATAGGTGTGATTGGAGGAAAGACTGAATATTAACAACTTACATTCCAACAATATTAGCAAGTACTTGTGTTTTCTGGCATGTATCTAGCAATTGCAAGACTTTTGATGTGTTTATATTTTACCAATATTGTTCACTTAACACCAATGCTGCCATAAGGTGTGACTGAATATTTGACATGTGAATATGGCGGCAGAGAATAGTGAATTTCACTCTGATGGCCTCCTTTCTTTGTGACCACTCTTCATTCTCCAATGAGAGACCAGTCTGATGGATTTAAGTATAATTGCCCTTGGGATGTTTTTATTAGCAAATATTGATAAAGGCAATATTACCGAAACTGGTCCGTTTGCAGTAGTAATACATCTTTGAATTTACCCCATGAGTGCTTGCTGTAGGAGTCTTGTGTATGGTTTCTAAGTTCTAGAGGTTTTTCATACTAAGAAAATCCAAACAGGGCCATAAAATGCAATGGAGCTAAGAGGATAAAAGGGATCTGACAACTTGCCAATATTATCAAGAGAGCATTAACTACAAATATTGTTATTGTTTGCACCAAAGTATCACAGAGTATCATCTGCTTATGCTCAAACTAGGTTCTCAATTGCTCATAGTTCTGTTTGGATCCCTTTACAGTTTTATAAACTGGAATTCTCCTGCTGATTCCTGTTGATATTTCCAGAAGGAGAAGGGAGATCTGTCACACATGATCTTAAAATAAAAATAAATTAATCACTATTGTTAGGTTGTCTAGGCTCATTAGGGAAGAAATTAAAATACGCATCCTCTCAACTGTATAATTGTATTTTTAAGGACACATGCCATTCATGACTTATTAAATCTGCTTTAGATCCCTTTCGGCAGGGGCACAGGACAAGCAAGGGCTACTGGGCCTCAGCCTTCAGGCCTGGGGCTGTTTGTCTCATATCCCAATGTCCTTCTAACTATGGCTGTGGAAACTGGGCTAAGTATAACCCCTTCAGCACTGGACCCTCAATAATAGTGATGGTGAGCAGCTACAGGTTTCTCAGGGATGGAGTGTATGGGTTTGTTAACTCAGGATTTAACAACCACACAGTAGTGCAATAACTGAATGCCCAATTCAGTACTTTACGTAGGCTAGAAAGGTACTTTAATTAAGATTCTTATCCAATTGGAATACCATGTCGAGAATAGCAACATTTACAATGGTGCTTGTGCACCTGTGCCTTAGGATGCTGCTGTCCCTTTCTTCTTTTCCCTGGTGTCCCCTGTCTTGTGAATGTAAGCATGTCCCATTTTTAGTTAGAGAGTTTTATGTAGTGTGAGTCAAGATTCAGGTGCAGGTACCCCAGTCTCATAATGATTGGGCTCAATGCAGTAAAGCTGCCTTGGTACAGTCTAACCATGACAAAGGTCTTTATGTCTTTTTAGCACCCGGTGGAAAATCTGCAACATGTGTCTTCAGTCTCTCCTCCTTCTTGGAGGACATGTTAGCTTCAGACATGGCCTTTGATCCATGCAGGCCTCAGCTTGATGGGGGGGGGGAGTTGCCGGCTTGAGTTCTTTGGCAGATGCTGATACCGTGCATCTGTGGGGCCCTCAGCAGGTGTCAGATCCATTACTGGATCACACAGCAATGAATAGAAGAAGTGCTTTCAAGTAGAGGGGTGTCAGAGTAGCATGATGGCAGCAGTGAGTAACAGTTGGCAATGTGGTGGGACCACTAGAGACACAATTTTGATTTTTGGTGGTGATGTCCATCCAGGCACAGCTGAAGTTTTCAGTGGTAATGTACATAATGGGTACTGTTCTCAGTTTCTGAGTTGTGATCCTTGCATGTCAATGGGGTCTGCCGTTGATCAGTGAATCCTTAAGAGACTGTGTTCACACTCCTAGGTTTTGCCAATTGCTTTCCGCAGGCTTTTTTGGACTAATAGACCCACCACACCTGGATCTAGCTGCTTCTTTGACTCCCTTGACAGACACCTCTCCTGCGTTGCCATGCTCAGTCTTTCTTTCACCAGGCAGGTTGACTTCTTGGCCCTTAAGGTCAGGAGTACAACTCTTTCGCTGGGTAAGGCCCAAGATGATGTACCCCTCATCTCTGGGGAGCTGATTGTTTGGCAGGCACTATCTCTGGCTACAAAGCAGTCCTCATAGTACTCTGCATGGAAGGACTTTCCTTGGTCAAAGAGAGTTTGAACCAGAACTGCAAGTGGGTCAGCGGCTCCTAATTTTGCCCTGTCAAAGCAGAGACTTCATATGGAATCTCTGTTTGTATTTTCATAACCAGTTTATGTGGTTCTTTTTTAAGTGTCCTCTCCAGCTTGTTCTCCAGACACAGCCTTTGTATAATGATGCTCTTGACAGGAGGATAGTCTAGAGCCTGGTATACCCAAAACACAGACACAAAGAATTGACAGATTTCTGCACCTCGTTTATCAACAGCCACACTGAACAGTGATCAGGTAAGATATAAAAGGTGGGCCTATAGCTAAAGAATCTCTACCACTCTCTCTTAACAGAGACTGCAGTGTCACCCTTTACAAAATGACAGTGCTACAGAAAGACTAATCAGCAACCCCCCTTGGCACAAGAGCCTAATTGAATTCCCAAATGTTAGAAATGGGGTCTTTGGTTGGCAGTCAGGTTACCCCCTGTCCAAGCAAGGACCCTCAATCTAGTCAGGGCAAAAGAGAAACACCCTCAGATAACCCCAGCTCACCCCCTTGGTAGCTTGGCTCGTTCAGAAAGGCTTAACCCAGAGACACTATCTAAACTATTTGGACCAACACAAACAGTTATATAGTGAAAACATTACAAAATCACTTAACACCAGGCTAGAAAAATAGCCAATTTGTATCTGAACAAAGCAAGATCAAAATGACAAAAATCCAATATACACAGGCAAAGTTATGAATTATTAAAGATTAAACTTCAATATAGTGCTCAGAAACACAAATGCTTCTACGTGGTGATATCATGGTGTCCTGCGAAGTCGTTCCCAACAATGCAACGCCAATGGCACCGGTCACGGAGTCACACGGACCCCCAGGTACAGTACCTTGGGAAAATGAGGAAACAAGCTGGTGCACAGGTTTGGGCGACGGGTCCGTGCTGCGGTGTGGTAGAGGTGAGGCGGCAGAAGTACAAAGTGTTGGATCCACACACTTCTGGCAGAGTTGATATCTGGTGGTCACAATGTGGTGCGGCGGCTTTCCCAGAGTTGCAGACTTCGGCGAGGCTGCAGCGGTGTTGGGCCTGCGGGCTCGTCTCACTTCAGCAAGGACCACGGCTTCGGCTGCAAGCGGTGTCACAGGATTCAGCAGCGGCATCAGTCTGGAGTTGTCCGAAGTCGGTTTATTTGGTTTTTGGGGGTTTTTCTTAGTTTTTCCACCAGCTTCTCCTTTCAATGGCCCAGGGACTGGATTAGGCACCACTTGGCAGGGCAGGAGTCTCAGCAGAGAGTCCAGCTGCTGGCATAGGAAGTCTTTGGTGGCCCTGAGACTTCAGAACAAGGGGCAAGCTCAGTCCAAGCCCCTGGAGATTCTTCTCAAGCAGGAATATACCACAAAGTCCAGTCTGTGTCCCCTTCCTCGGGCAGAAGCAGCAACTGCAGGATAGCCCAACAAAGCACAGTCACAGGCAGGGGCAGCACTTCTCCTTAGCTCTTCAGCTCTTCTCCTTGGCAGAGGTTCCTCTTGGTTCCAGAAGCAAACCTTGAAAAATCTTAAATCTGGGGTTTGGGTCCACTACGTATACCCCTTTCTGCATTTGAAGTTGCCCAACTTCAAAGAAAAGTCTCTGTAGTTTACAGGATCTTGCCCATGCCAGGCCCCAGACACACACCAGGGGGTTGGAGCCTGCATTGGGTGAGAGCAGGCACAGTCCATTCAGGTCTTAGTGACCATTCCTCCCTCCACTCTAGAACAGATGGCTCATCAGGATATACAGGCTACACCCCAGCTCCCTTTGTGTCACTGTCTAGAGGAGATGCGCGAATGGCCCAACTGTCAGTCTGACCCAGACAGGGAATCCACAAACAGGCAGAGTCACAGAATAGGTAAAGCAAGAAAATGCCTACTTTCTAAAAGTGCCATTTTCCAACTAATAATCTAAGAACCAACTTTACCACATGATGTATTTTTAAATTGTGGGTTCAGAGACCCCAAACTCCATATCTCTATCTGCTCTCAAAGGGAAACTGCACTTAAGACATATTTAAAGACAGCCCCAATGTTAACCTATGAAAGAGATAGGCCTTGCAACAGTAAAAACCAAATTTGGCAGTATTTCACTGATAGGACATGTGAAACACATCAGTACATGTCCCACCTGTAACATACACTGCACCCTGCCCATGGGGCTACCTAGGGCCTACCTTACAGTGCCTTACATGGATAAAAAGGGAAGGTTTAGGCTTGGCAAGTGGGTATACTGGACAAGTCGAATTGGCAGTATAAAAACTGCACACACAGACACTGCAGTGGCAGGTCTGAGCCATGTTTACAGGGATACTCATGTGGGTGGCACAATCAGTGCTGCAGGCCCACTAGTAGCTTTTGATTTATAGGCCCTAGGCACCTCTAGTGCACTTTACTAGGGGCTTACTAGTAAATCAAGTATGCCAATTATAGAAAAGCCAAACTATACATTTAATTTCACATATGGAGCACTGGCACTTTAGCACTGGTCAGCAGTGGTATAGTGTCCAGAGTAACAAAAACAACAAAAACACAGTCCAGTACAAAGCAACAACCTGGCAAGTTGAGGCAAAAAGTTAGGGGAGACCACACCAAGGATGCCAGGTCTAACACCAAAGGAGTCTTGTCTCCTCGACCCCCAATTTACTGTATAGGTCTCGACACCCCAGCTTCAGGAATGTCAGCAATACAATCGCTCTAGCTGGAAAAATAACCTCACATCCATCTTATGCACATAAACCCACAGGCCTCCATACTATTGTTCACTCATACATATTGTGCATGCAGCACAGATACATAAACAAACACAACATACACTTGGGATGTTAATACTAGAAACCGGATTAGCAAACAGAAGTAGAATGTTACACAAGTAGGCCAGTAGGCCTACACTTCAGAGACACAGCTAAAAAGATCTTGTCACAATTATTAATTCACAAAACCAGTATGCTGCCCCAACCATCCTACATTTTAAACCCATGACAGGGACCAAAGTCCACTATCAGTCAAGTGTGGCCATGCTTGATGTGTCCCGCCAGGTCACAGGACAGGCCCAAGACTCACTCAAGTCAAAAGACCAGCCTAGGCCTTTGTACACACACTAGAGTAGTATATGGCATCTACCAAATTTAAAAAAACAGGATACAAGGGTACCAGAAACTCCCAGTTGGCACTCAGGGCGGGGGTATGATATAGTACACGATGTAGGTGACATTCCTCGTCCAACAATCTGGAGATTGGTGATGTTCATCTTCTCAACGGATGCCTCACCATGGTCCTATAAACTATACTAACTTACTGGAAGTATCAAACCAGATCTCTGTACATTCCTGTTGGACTTGGTCATGCTATGCATGCATAGCAGGCTCCTTTGGAAGAAACGCAGTGCACAGTTACAAAAATGTAAATCCTCATGGGCTATATTTTAGGGTCACAGGATTGTAGCAATACCTTGCTCTTGTAATCGTTCCTAACCCAGAAGACCATAGCTGGTAGCTACTTCAGCCATTTAATTTTGTATTATGTTAGTCGTATACAATGTCACCATATCACAGTGAAGCAAGATCAATTGTAATGGACTCAGTTTCTCTCACAGACCAAAGATCTGATTTAGATTTTGGCGGAGGGGGTTACTCTGTCACAAACGTAAGTAAGTATGTAAATACTTTATCGTTCATTTAATTAAAACTTACAATATTAATACAATAAAACCACTGGTTAAAACATCACTTGATAAATGACATCGTAAAATCTGGTCGTCTTTGGGTTGGACGCCCTTTTTTTGATCATCATACTACTCAACCCATATAGGAAAGAAAAAGGCTTTGACATTTTTCAAAAGTCATGTAATACCAACACAGTTCTTAAACCACTATCTATAAATATAACCAGGCAAATTTGCCCGACCAATCGTATAAAACCAAGGTGCTCTAGCATACAAGGTTTTCGAAGGACATGGATCTCATTCAAGTATTATTTGGCAGCACATGATGCTATCCCACCAATATTGTTGTTACCATTAGTGAAAAAGGGACAAAAGAAAAGTGCGATGTGTATATACTAAATACCATATTAAAACTATTCTTTTGTTTGCCAAACTAAAAACTTCCTAGCGTAACATAAACAGTCAACCTTTACTTTAAACCTTCACCGTTAAAAGACAGAATGATACAATTCATGTTTTAAATTTGGACACCAATACATCTAGTATCCACTTTTTATATAGTAACATATAAAATCGCCCCCACTAGTAATGTTGCTACAAAAAGTGCCATATGCTTATCCTGAATTTCATACTATTCTTTTGGTTGCCAACCTGCAAGGTTAAACATTCATAGCTTAGCATAAACAATCAAGCTTTACTGTAAACATTAACCTGGATTTCGTACTATTGTTTTGTTTGCCAAACCGCACGGTCAAAACGTTCCTAGCATAAGAAATCATGCTTTACTATAGGTGTTCACAGTCAGAGAGGAAACCGTTAAAATTCATTATTGCAGCTTTGTCAATACATTTCCCTTTTAAAAGGACAAAAAACATATATAAATGGATGGCCTTTTAGAACTTCCCAGCACAATGTGAGTGCAACAGTAGGGTTACCATTATAACTCATACTTTGCTAATTTTGACTCAGCAATAGACACAAACTTAACAAATTTGCCACAAAACATTGGATCATCCCCTTGGAGACACACTTTAACTGCTTGCCGGCATGTGTGTATTGAGTTTCTAATAAAGAACTGTCTCAGCAGCCCTTTCCGCTCTGTCATTAGGGCTGGACAAGTACAAACAATATGACAAATGTCTTCCTTAGGATAGTTGCAGAGACGACATGAAGACTCTGCTGTCATTCTCTTCCAAACAGGAGCGTTAAAATGCATTTGCAAGTCACCAAGACGAGGACATAACAGCTTTAATTTTGCCTTTAAGCCATACAAACATCCTAGTTATGCTTGAGGTTGAAGGGGCTGTATGTTCCTACTACCACAAAATAATGAATGCACAATTTCACAGTAAAGATGGTAGATCAAATCCCAATCTGAGAAAGATCAGAAGGTCCCTGTGGTTATCCTAAATCAGGAACAAAAGCCCTCACTCACCGTTTGGTGACATGCTTCATCATCGGGCTTTGCTCCTCATCAGGCCGGCACTGCAATGTCTGACGTGCCCGCCAAAGGGGCTCTTTACTGGAGATCTTTTATTAAAGATGTTTGCTGGTAGGTGAGTGCAGATATGTGGGATTGGTGAATAATGCTGTTAAAATTGATTAGAGGGGACAATAACAATGGAAAACTTCATTAAGAAAATGTGCCTCTGTCAAGATTAAAAACAATGGGTAAAGGGAAAATCACAATAATGTCTATTTTACCCTATTTAAATATGGTGTCTGATAACCTCAAACCCTATAATCTAGGGATTTGATAGAGTCAGGATCAGAATTCCCTATACTGGCAAAATGAACAAAGTCAACACTTTTTTCACTCAAATAATTAACAAAGATTAGAGGGCGATTCATCAGGAGCTAAAAAGACATACCTAATCCTCACTCTTGTAGTAAACTAAATTAAATATATGTGGCAGGAACCCTCCTTGTATTAAAGGATGGGACACATAGGGATAGTGCTGGGCTTAAGTGGTCCAGTCAATATGAAAACTTTTCAAGAGTATGACCTGTCCATCACACCTACCCCAACTCCGCGCTCCCTGGAATGCGGCCCATACTTTAATACGAGGAGGGTTCCTGCCACCTATATTTCATTTAGTTTAGTGCAAGAGTGAGGATTAGGTAGGTCTTTAGCACAGCTTTATCCCTTAGGAATAAGATCTTTTTCCCTGACACAGTGATGACTCTGTTGAATGCAGGTTGTGTAATGTTTAGGGTCCCGAGCTCTAGCAACACAAAAGGATGATGGACAAAGTGCTGAACAATGCAAACACTCACCCCCAGTCACAGATCTGGGTTTAATCCATCGTTCTTTTGCTCACCATGCCACCCCAGTTTGGACCCAGCCATATGCAAATCAGTCTTGACCCTGTTCCCTCATGGGAACAGTCCATCCCGAACTGCCAAGCCAGGTCCTCCCTGGACCAGAAACAAGCATCCTGGGACCGGTTTCAGGGTTTCACCCTTCATCAGACAGGCTAGCTTGGATCCAGTGGTATAGTGAGCCAGGGACCCACGTCTGGGCATACCATTCCCACTTAGGGCAACTTTAGCAACACAAAAGGATGATGGACGGAGTGCTGAACAATTCAAACACTCACCCCCAGTCACAGATCTGGGTTTAATCCATCATTCTTTTGCTCACCATGCCACCCCAGTTTGGATCCAGCCATGTCCAAATCAGTCTTGACCCTGTTCCCTCATGGGAACAGTCCAGCCCGAACTGCCAAGCCAGGTCCATAATAAGTTAAATATTTCTTCCATTATTCTACTATAGGATCCCCCTAGTACTGACTCCGAAATCAGAAAGGCTTGGCCCTTTACTTTGAATACGGGCTCAAATGTTTGTCATTCAAAACTTCTTCCCACATCCATACTCAGAGATACATGGTCACAACCATAAAGATATTAGATGAAATCAAAACTCACCCAAGCCTTAGTCGCTCCAAAGTATGTGATTTTTTTGTTCAGTTATTTTTTACGTGTTCTCTTTCCAAAATCATATGCTTATTCAGGTACCATTATTCATGGTTCCAATATTTACACAGAATAACAACTATGAACTCCAAATAACACAACCTTCAAAATCAAGTTACTAAGTAATTAAAACCAACTCACCAAAGGTGTCTCGTGCAATTATTACATCCAATTTGTACTTTGTTAAGCAAAACAGTCTCAGTCAATTAAATTTAAACTTAAAGCCCTCCACTTTAAGTGATATCTACAGTTTGAACAGGTAAAATGTGAGAGTCAAACACAAATATCATACCACAAGCTCAATGGTGTCAGTGTCGTTAAAAACAAATCCCTATGCTTACCAGGACCACAGGGTTTCCCCTTCACACTCAAGGGCGGGCGCTTGCACAAACAGGAATCTTCCACGTTTAACAAGCCCTCATGTATACTAAGTGAAAAGAACCCACCAAAAAGCACCAAAATGTTTCACCCAGAGCCTATTGTCAACTTTGAACCCGCACTAGTTGGAATTAAAGAAAGGACTTATCCCAATAGCATAATTTCCAACTAGACTCCTTTTCCTAATTCTTTATTTCTTACTTGGTCCTGCAGTTGATAAACACAATGAACCAGAGCCTATTTCAGATAGCACAAAAGAAAAAAATGAAAAGATATTTGTATAATGAAACTGTTCCTCAAAGAGAATGCTCAAGATTTCAAAATTCACATTCACCATCCCATTATTTTCCTCATTGCTGATAGGACCTTTTTTCAATGTCTTGACGGTCATGAGCACGAAAACCAGAAATCCGCAGGCTCTCCTTTGTTTCAGCAGCCCCTCCAACATCTGTCCGACCTTTCTTGATACATCCTGTTTAACTTGTCTGGGGTGTGATATGAGGCTGACATTATTTTCATTGAGGTGGTTTCTGTGGGGGATTGATTTATGTTTCACTATATCTTTCTACAATCACTCTGTAGGAGGCTGGACTGGCTTGTAGTGAGTACCAAGGGGTACTTACACCTTGCACCAGGCCCAGGTATCCCTTATTAGTGTATAGGGTGTCTAGCAGCTTAGGCTGATAGATAATGGTAGTTTAGCAGAGCAGCTTAGGCTGAACTAGGAGACGAGTGAAACTCCTACAGTACCACTAGTGTCATATGCACAATATCATAAGAAAACACAATACACAGATATACTAAAAATAAAGGTACTTTATTTTTATGACAATATGCCAAAGTATCTCAGTGAGTAACCTCAGTATGAGGATAGCAAATATACACAAGATATATGTACACAATACCAAAAATATGCAGTATAGTATTAGAAAACAGTGCAAACAATGTATAGTTACAATAGAATGCAATGGGGACACATAGGGATAGGGGCAACACAAACCATATACTCCAAAAGTGGAATGCGAACCACGAATGGACCCCAAACCTATGTGACCTTGTAGAGGGTCGCTGGGACTGTAAGAAAACAGTGAGGGTTAGAAAAATAGCCCACCCCAAGACCCTGAAAAGTGAGTGCAAAGTGCACTAAAGTTCCCCAAAGAGCACAGAAGTCGTGATAGGGGAATTCTGCAGGAAAGACCAAAACCAGCAATGCAACAACGATGGATTTCCAGACGAGGGTACCTGTGGAACAAGGGGAGCAAGTCCAAAAGTCACGACCAAGTCGAGAGTGGGCAGATGCCCAGGAAATGCCAGCTGTGGGTGCAAAGAAGCTGCTACTAGGAAGTAGAAGCTGAGGATTCTGCAGGAACGACAAGGGCTAGAAACTTTCCCATTGGAGGATGGATGTCCCACACCGTAGAGAGTCGTGCAGAAGTGTTTTCCTGAAGAAAGACTGCAAACAAGCCTTGCTAGCTGCAAGTCGTGCGGTTAGGGTTTTTGGATGCTGCTGTGGCCCAGGAGGGACCAGGATGTCGCCAATTGCGTCAGGGGACAGAGGGGGCGCCCAGCAGAATGAGGAGCCCTTTCAGAAGCAGGCAACACCCGCAGAAGTGCCAGAACAAGCACTACGAAGAGGAGTGAAACGGTGCTCACCCGAAGTTGCACAAAGGAGTCCCACGCCGCCGGAGGACAACTCAGGAGGTCGTGCAATGCAGGTTAGAGTGCCGTGGATCCAGGCTTGGCTGTGCACAAAGGATTTCCGCCGGAAGTGCACAGAGGCCGGAGTAGCTGCAAAAGACGTGGTTTCCAGCAATGCAGTCTGGCATGGGGAGGCAAGGACTTACCTCCACCAAACTTGGACTGAAGAGTCACTGGACTGTGGGAGTCACTTGGACAGAGTTGCTGGATTCAAGAGACCTCGCTCGTCGTGCTGAGAGGAGACCCAGGGGACCGGTGATGCAGTTCTTTGGTGCCTGCGGTTGCAGGGGGAAGATTCCGTCGACCCACGGGAGATTTCTTCAGAGCTTCTAGTGCAGAGAGGAGGCAGACTACCTCCACAGCATGCACCACCAGGAAAACAGTCGAGAAGGCGGCAGGATCAGCGTTACAGAGTTGCAGTAGTCGTCTTCGCTACTTTGTTGCAGTTTTGCAGGCTTCCAGCGCGGTCAGCAGTCGATTCCTTGGCAGAAGGTGAAGAGAGAGATGCAGAGGAACTCTGATGAGCTCTTGCATTCGTTATCTAAGGAAATCCCCAAAGCAGAGACCCTAAATAGCCAGAAAAGAGGGTTTGGCTACTTAGGAGAGAGGATAGGCTAGCAACACCTGAAGGTGCCTATCAGAAGGAGTCTCTGACATCACCTGCTGGTCCTGGCCACTCAGAGCAGTCCAGTGTGCCAGCAGCACCTCTGTTTCCAAGATGGCAGAGGTCTGGAGCACACTGGAGGAGCTCTGGGCACCTCCCAGGGGAGGTGCAGGTCAGGGGAGTGGTCACTCCCCTTCCCTTTGTCCAGTTTCGCGCCAGAGCAGGGCTGAGGGGTCCCTGAACCGGTGTAGACTGGCTTATGCAGAAATGGGCACCATCTGTGCCCATGAAAGCATTTCCAGAGGCTGGGGGAGGCTACTCCTCCCCTGCCTGAACACCTTTTTCCAAAGGGAGAGGGTGTAACACCCTCTCTCTGAGGAAGTCCTTTGTTCTGCCTTCCTGGGCCAAGCCTGGCTGGACCCCAGGAGGGCAGAAACCTGTCTGAGGGGTTGGCAGCAGCAGCAGCTGCAGTGAAACCCCTGAAAAGGCAGTTTGGCAGTACCCGGGTCTGTGCTACAGACCCGTGAGATCATGGGATTGTACCAACAATGCCAGGATGGCATAGAGGGGGCAATTCCATGATCTTAGACATGTTACATGGCCATATTCGGAGTTACCATTGTGAAGCTACACATAGGTAGTGACCTATATGTAGTGCACGCGTGTAATGGTGTCCCCGCACTCACAAAGTCCGGGGAATTGGCCCTGAACAATGTGGGGGCACCTTGGCTAGTGCCAGGGTGCCCACACACTAAGTAACTTAGCACCCAACCTTTATCAGGTAAAGGTTAGACATATAGGTGACTTATAAGTTACTTAAGTGCAGTGTAAAATGGCTGTGAAATAACGTGGACGTTATTTCACTCAGGCTGCAGTGGCAGGCCTGTGTAAGAATTGTCAGAGCTCCCTATGGGTGGCAAAAGAAATGCTGCAGCCCATAGGGATCTCCTGGAACCCCAATACCCTGGGTACCCCAGTACCATATACTAGGGAATTATAAGGGTGTTCCAGTATGCCAATGTAAATTGGTAAAATTGGTCACTAGCCTGTTAGTGACAATTTGAAAGAAATGAGAGAGCATAACCACTGAGGTTCTGATTAGCAGAGCCTCAGTGAGACAGTTAGTCATAACACAGGTAACACATACAGGGCACACTTATAAGCACTGGGGCCCTGGCTGGCAGGGTCCTAGTGACACATATAACTAAAACAACATATATACAGTGAAATATGGGGGTAACATGCCAGGCAAGATGGTACTTTCCTACACACTCTCACTACTTTTTTGTAATTTCTTCACCTATGTCTTCCTGCCATTTGGACAAAACTTCAAAGCTGTCAAGTACGGTAGAGGGTGCCTGACTCGGTCAAAGTCAGTCAGAGTCTAGAGGCAATAAAGCACCCACCATGGTGCAACAATGCCAGTTCCATGTTTTCCACTACTTTGGCATTGATCCGGAGCTTCACTCTTCTGAGGTATTTCCTCATAAAACATCTTCTCACAGAAGTACAATGTCTTCTGCCAGAAAATCAGGGTTCAAACCATGTAGGGATTGTGAGGGACAGATGTCCATTACAGACCCCCATTGAGTGTGCCTTTCATGTTTTGGGTCAGACCATGACTCCCAGGCATATTGTTCTTGCATCGACATGCAATCTAAGGCTGTAAAAGAGTGGTAAGGTAAGTTCTTCAAAGCTCAGGCCAGAGAGGACCTTTGACGCTGCTAACAATCAAGACGTCGCTCAAGATTCCTATCCTTCTCCTCAGGTAAGAAAAAGAAGAAGCAAAAGAAACCAAAGGAACAATCCAGGGATGTCTCCTAATTGCCGTCCATCTCCCACAAGACCTTCATCCTCAAAGCCGGAGTTGGTCAACTTGACTTCAACGGCTCCACTTCCATGCAGCCCATCTCCACCACTGGGCCCACCTCTGGACTTAGCTCTGGATTGTCCACACAGCCCTCTGGGATCTTTGGCGCCGATGTCTCTACCACCCGAGATCCTGATGGGGTCATCCACCACATTCTTTTCATCCAGTATTCAGGTACACGATGCTTCAACAGCTAACACCAGTGGACTCTGCCTCCACCTCCGGTGCTGGATACATCACCATTGATGTCACAGCCCAACATCGCTCCCCCTTACCACCGAGATTACATCTTGTAGGGATGCCCAACAACGTTTAGAGCAGGAAGAATATAGAAACCACCTGCTTGATATCTTTGGGACACATTACGACCCCATCATGTAGGGGGACCCTGGGCAGAATACATATGAATTTCAGGGACTGTCCCCCTCTGGTGGCATTGACAATTCCCCCAGAGCTAGTTCTGGACTTCCCTGCTGGCCTGTCAATGCCAGAAGTACTTTCCTTACATGAAGTGATGATAAAGGCTGCTGAGGTCCCAGATCTTCAGTTACCCACTACAGAGACCAAGGCAAACATTCTCACTGAGCTGCTCTTTCCTTCTGCTTCTACTACAGAATCCTTTGTTCTCCTTAACAAGGCTCTTTCGGAACCTAATTTAGCTGCATAGGGCAAACCCTCTTCCACCCAGCAGTTAACAGCCTCATAGGTCGCCACTTACATCCAGCACCTGGTGACCCAGCATTCCTTTCTGCCTACCCATCACCAGAGAGCCTGATTGTTCAAGCTTCATGCTCTGAGAGTGAATCTGCAGGAGCCCTCCCAGCACCCTCTCTGAGAGGAAGTCCAAACAACTTGAGGCTTCCGGCAAAATGCTATATATTCAGGGAATATGGCCCTAAAATCTCTTAATGGTACCTATATTTGAGCCAGGTATAGTCATGCCCCATGGGATAGAGCCAAGATGATCTTGCTATATGTCCTAGACGATATGAAAGGCCACGTTCAGGAGCTCATCTTATATGGTCAAAATGCCTCACATAATATTATCAAGTCAGGCCTTGATACGGCAGACTCAGTGGCCGTGTCATTGGCACTGCAATTACTGTTTGGGCATGCTTGGTTATGCACTAATTATTCAGCAGATGAAGATGGAACAGCTCTTTGGTGAAAAGACTGGCTCAGCCTTATAACGATTTAAAGCCAGTAAAGCTATGGCTCCTTTGGTTTGCAGCTTTCGTCTTCAAGAAGCTACTGCAGTTTTTGGCGTATTCACAGCTTCTCGAGAGGGTCCTCCTTTTGTCCCAGATAATGTCAGCCACAACTCCCACAACAGCCTAATCCCCGTATCAAACAACACAGGGGCAGAAACCGAGGTTAGGGATGCAGATCCGCTTGCAACCCTCTTCCTCTTCCTCCTCCTTACTCGCACCGCCTGAAAAGCAGGTTTAGTTTGCCTCCTCAAGTCCACATGGAGCTTGTGGAAGGGCAGCTGTCTCATTTTCTTCCGGCCTGGAAGGCTATCACTTCAGATTATTGGGACCTTCTCATAGTGACCCTTCCCTTTCTTCAGACTCAACCCTCAATCCCACCCCTTCTATCTTGTCCACCGTCAGACCATTTAGGCATATTTCAGGTAGAGGTGACAGCTCTTCTCCTGAGAGCAGTAAAGTTAGTGCTGGAGCAGAAACAGGGGCCAGGGATGTTACAATTTACTTTCTGGTACCAAAAAAGGATGGCGGTCTGGGTCCGATCCTAGTCTTCGGGACCAGAACATTCCCTCAAAAAGGAAAAGTTCAAGATACTGACCCTAGCTCAAGTTCAACTGGCCTTGAAGCTTGGAGACTGAATGGTGTCACTCAAGCTGCAGGATGCATATTTCCACATTCCTATCCTGGGGTCACACTGAGAGTAATTTTGATTTGTCGTGGGTGCTATGCATTAATGGTTTGCTGTAGTCCACTTTGGGTTAACATTGGCACCTCAACTCTTCACGAAGATGATGACAGTGGTAGCGGCCCTTTTAAGACAGTCCGAAATCCCTGTTTTTCTATACCTAGACAACTGACTAATCAAGGCAGGTTCACCAGAGGTGGGTCGCACCATCTGCAGTTGACACCCTCTCTTCTGTACAATGTGGGCTTTTTGATCAATGAGCCCAAATCTCACATATGGCCCTCTCAGAGACTCTATTTCATAGGGTGAGTACTGAGCCTTTCCTCCACCTCAGAGGATTACTGACATTCGGGAAACAGTCCCATGTTTGCATCAAGGTGCGAGAGTCCCAGTCCTGAGTCCTCAGGTTCCTAGGTCTGCTGGCTTCCTACATTCTATTGGCCACCCATGCACGTTGGCACATGAGGGCCCTGCAGTCGTTCCTTAACAGGCAGTGGCAACAGTGCGGGGAAATCCTTCTGGATGCCATTTTAATCTTCCCCAGCACTATGGCAGAAGTGGTTTGGTGGGGGAATGACGTGAACCTGAGAAGTGGTATGGCCTTCACTCCCCCTCCGGCTATGACCATGGTAGTTACAGATGCCTCCACACTAGGTTGAAGCCCAGCCATAGGATCTGGAGATCAGAGGCTTGCTGAAATTGTGGTGATTAGGCTAGTGCACAAGGCCTTCCTCCCCTCCATCCAAGGTAGTTCATCCAGATATTGACAGCATGCCAGCGATGTGGTACGTGAAAAAGCTAGGGGAAGTCGGATCTCCCCTCATTTGCCTGGAAGCTTAGAGACTGTGGTCTTGGGCATACCACCAAGGGATCTGGCTCTCTGCCAGTCACCTAGCAGGGTCTGTGAATTTCAGAGCCGACAGCTTGAGCTGGCATTATGTTGCTGATCATGAGTGAGTCTTCTGCTGGAAATAGTCCAGGACATCTTCGCCCAGTGGGGCACTCGTCAGATGGACATGTTCGTTTCCTCTGATAATGTTGGGTACTATCCTTTTTGCACCCTCCAAAACCTGTTGATGTGAGCCATATGGGATACTTTTCAGTTGAGGTGGAATTTTAAGCTGCATTACACATTTTCCCTCATACCTTTGATTCCTTGAGTTCTCAGGAAGATCTACTGAGATCAGGCGTACATCATTCTCATTTCCCCAGATTAGCTGAGAAGGGTGTGGTATGTAGACCTTCTGAGCTTCTCCACATGTCCCCAGCCTCGCCGTCCATTGAGGCTGAACCTTCTCTCCTGGTCAGGGACAGTAGTTCTACACCTCAGTTTCTCAGGCCTTCACCTACATGCTTGGAGTTTGAGCAGTGACAACTGATTTCCTTTCAGCTGCCTCTGGAAATGGTTCATGAAATCTGATCAGCATGTTGTTCCATAGTTAAATCTCCTTACTCCAGAAGAACTTTGTTGTGTGGTGTACAGATAAGGATGTGGACCCGTTGCATGTCAGGTTGTCACAGGTCCTGAAATATGTGCTATCCCTCACTCAAAATGGTTGTGTAGTTGGCATTGTGAATGGGGTATTTAGCTGCATTCCTTTGTCTACCAGACCAGCCTTCCCTTCTTAAGTCCCCTATTGTTAAGTGTTTCTCAAAGACTTGACAAACATTATCCTCTAACACCGAGGCTTGAATCTGGTTCTTACCTTTTTGATGGGGACTCCATTTGAGCCCCTTCATTGTTGTACTATGAGAACGTTAACCGTCAAAGCTGTGTTTTAGTCGCTATCGCTTTTGTTAAAAGGGTTAGTGAGCTGCAGGCCCTTAGCTGCCACCCTCCATTGACCTCTTCCCATCCTGATAAGTTGGTGTTGTGAACCAAGGCTGTTTTCCATCTTGGCCAATCCATCACCCATCCTACATTGTATCCTCCTCATCCTATCAAAGAGGAGGAACAGTTCTATTGGAAGGATCCTAGGCAGGGGGTTAATTACTACCTGTTCCACACCAAGTATTTTCGATTGGGCGACCAGCACATTGTCAGGTACTGTGGAGCCACAAAATGGTAACACGGTACAAAAGAAGGCTCTCTCATGGTGGACCATCCTCTGCATCAAGAACTGCTACCACTTAGCTAAGAAAGAACCTCCTGAAGGAGTCAGGACTCATTCTACCAGGGCTAAATCAACCACTACTGCACTCGCCAGAGGGGTTCCAGCTGCAGAAATCTGTAAGGCAGCAACATGGACATCCTTACACAGGTTCACAAAGTACTACTACCTGGATTCAGAGGTGCTCAGAGACAGACACTTTGCCAGGTCTGTTCTACAAAATATCCTCGTCTAACTATCTAGTCACCCTCCTCCTGGGTATGGCATTGTATGAAATCTGTTCCACGAGTGAAGAATCTAAAGGTAGAACTTTCCATCAAAAGAAAAAGTTACTTGCGGTAACACGTTTTCTGGTGGATACTCTATTTGATTTCAGATTTCTCATTGACCCACTTGCCTTCCCGTTTGATGATTAAGTTATATGAAAAGTTAATAAGATCCTAACATATAACTCTTGGTCCTGCAATTTTACAACAATATTAATCTGCCTGCACACCTCGAAGGCTAGGAAAAGATTGAGGGAAACTGACGTTGCACCAGAGCCAGTGCTTTATTGCCTTGGTGATTCTGGCTGACGTCACTTCCGGGTTCTACAGAGTTTGGCACCCTCCGCCAGCGGTTTGGGAACGTTGAAGCTTTCCATATCCAGTCTAACACCTAGGATTGTTCTACAGGTAAGCAGACTGCAGGTATACAGAGTATCCACCAGTCAAGACAAGTTATTTAAAGATTGCCATATGCAAATCGAATGAGATTCAGTTTCCTTAGAGAAAAATTCCCTAAAGCTAAAGTGAGGAGTCAAATGACTTGGGGGGGCGATTAAACAGCAGGTGACAGCAAGTAAAGCCTCTAGGGCAGAACCAAATTAAAGTTCAAACAGATAAAGAAAGAAAATAGATTTTCTACAGAGTTTAAGTAGTGGAAAGTAGGCAAAATAGTCTTAAATGAGGCAGAGGAACATTTGCATTCAAAGATGGACATGAGCAATCTGAATCTAACTGTATCAGCAATGCACAATTAAAACACAGCCTATCTCACAGTTCCCAAGAGGTGGAAACCAACAAAATCTTAATTCATCGATAAAATGTCATCACCCCCCCTTCTCAGGCATTGCACAAAGGAGGCTCACAGCTGCACCACCTTCAAAATTATCTCATTTAGGCTGGTTCATCATGGTTAGGCCGACCTCAAAGCAGGTGAAAAAGACTCATTATCTTGCTTTTGGTAAAACTTACAAGTATTAACAATTGGTATCGCACTATCACTATTTTCTGTTTTGCTTAAATAATTCTACTAACAAAAATGATATACGTTTATCTAAACTGTGATTTCCATATTAAGTTTGATAACAACTAGTGATGATCACATTTTTATTAAGCCATAGTCAAAGTGTGTTCATGCTAAGTTAGTCATAGTCCATGCAGACCTTAGTTAAAATAATTCAAGTTAAACGTTCAAATGTGCCTTTGGTTGCTGTGCGTGATCACTTCCTTTCTCTCGTTTGAGAAGCTAAACTGTAGTAGCTTAGCTAATCTAATTGTAGACAACGTGTTAGCATATATACAAATTGTTACATATCTGCTATTGAGCCCCACTCCACTGGGCGGGAGATTGTGATATGTCTGCAGCACAGCCTAGCCGGTCTGTCCCTCCTCAAGAGTCATGCTGTCTTCCAAAACGCTCCTCTGCTATTGACTGGTCCATGAGCAACTAGTGTTGCTGATTCTGTGTCTGTGCACTATCCATCTATTTGAAGCATCTATCTTGCTTTCAATAAGTCTTGGATGTAGGGGAACCCCATGCCATCTAATTTCATGGATGTTTTTAATAGTTTAGCTGATAATTGTGGTCGGTTTACCTTGCATATGCATTCTAGTAGAAGCGTTTGTATTGTCTGGAATATTTCTCTTTCTAAGCATATCAAAAGTTCTTGAAATAGGTATGGTAGGCTTAGTGAGAGATTCCGTTTGATTGCTGTTCTTCTGCATATTAGGAAATGTATTTTTGTTTCCATCTCCTCAACTTAATCTTTAACGTCATTAATTAGTCCTGCTATATTAGCACCAAATAGTGTGGATTGTATAGGTTTTATTTGTACTCCTGCTTAATTTACAGTTTTTGCTGCTATTTTGTGAGGGTTTGCTATGTTTAGATAGTCTCCTAATGTCTCCTGTGGGTAGGCTAGTAGGAAAACAGATTTTTCTGTATTGATATTATAGCTGGATACTACCCCAGAGTCTCTCAAGGCAGTCATCGGGACAGCATTGATGCTTCAGATTCCATTACTGTTAGTAGTATGCTGTCAGCAAATAATGCTATTCGTTCTCTGAATCTGTGTTTATCTCTGCATGGCAATTGTCAATGGCTCAATAGCTATTATATACAAAAGGAGTGATAGTGGGCACCCAAATTGACTTCTGCATCCTAGCAAAAGCCAGCAGGGGTGTTATCCAGGGCCCTGGCTTGAGGCGATGCTGTGATGCCATGGATGTTTTAATGAAAGAGTTCTCCTTTCCAACTCTGCCTATTACCTCTGTCATGGCGGGCCAGCTCACTTGCTCAAACTCTTTTTTTTCTGCATCTAGCACCATCATAGCCATGCTCAGCAATGTCCTTGTGATTTTTTTAAAAAGCTGTGCTACCCTTCTAATAATCCGACATGTCTGGCAATCTTTCATGAAACCAACTTGGTATTTGTGAATCAGTTTAGGGAGTACCTTAGCTATTCTGGTACTGATGATCTTCATGTATAGCCTATTTTCCCTGTTAAGGAGCACTATGGCCCTATAGACACCGCACTGTTGGTAGTCTCTGCCCAATTTGGAGATTACCACTGCATTTGCCTCCAGTATTGATGGCATTGTTACTCCTAATTTTGCCATTGATTGGAAGACTTGTTTGAGAGTGGGCACTAGGAAAGTGGTGAACATCTTACTAAAATTTCCCTGTGAAACCATCAGGTCCTTGCCCTCGAACAACTTTGTTGTTTTGAGTGCCACCAGGACTTCGATCTCTGAAACAAGGACTTCAGATGTCTCTCTGGTTTACGGCCACATACGGGTGTCAGGTTATACAACAACTATATCTGCTTGGTGATTCCAGGGCTTTTAGATATCGGTCCATAAAATATTCCCTTGAAAATGTTATCCCTTGTCTCTTTTCTGGTGTCTAACATATTATTGCACTTCCTTTATCCCAGGTATAGTGGATGTGTTATTTTTCCCTTTAAGGACATTAGTGAGCAGAATGTGTGCCATTTTAACAGTCTCATAAACAGTGAGCTTCAGAGCCAACAGAGCTGTTTCTGATCATTTGATCAGCGCAGTGTTCATTTACCCTTAATTAGCATCAGGTGTCTGAGGTATTTTCTGGTGCCTGTTTTTGTGTGTCTTCAACTTGCTTTATTTCCAGCTCTGGCTTATGTTAAACTAGTTCTTTACTTCTTTATGGAGCAGCAGCATGTAACAGCAGTTTCCACCACAGGCATTCCACAGTACTGCCCCGTGTGTATTACAGGTATTCTATAAAGTGTAAGTAATATGGATCATGTCTGTAATTATGGCTACATTGGAAATGTCTTGTGATATTTGCCTTCGTATGTGCCATCCTCCTTCACTTGGCTTGTAACGCTATGCTGTGTAAGCAATTGGTGTTTGATTTGATATTGTGATGGAGACTATGTTGTCGCGTGGGCACTCATTATCCTAATGAGGATGCTAGATTTGGGCAGCAGCATCACCTGAATTGTGGGGAACTGAGTCCAATCCAACACACCATGTGACAACTGTTGACCTAATCCGTTTCCGGCCAACAAGCAGTGCCTCATCTGTGCTTAAGAGCAGGGATGATTTGTGGCAACTGGGCGCATTACAAGATGACTTCTCAGGGAAATGGTGGTGTATCTGTCCTCCTCCTTTTCCATCAGTTACATTAGTCTAACACAAGGGCAAACAGAGGCAGAAAATGGTTCAATAAGATTTATTGAAACAACTGCGTCTTAGATGAAATGCCATGATTTGCAATAATTAGAATGATGAAACATAATAGAAGCAAAACAGTGGCAAGTAAAGTGAAATGCAGGAAAAATCCTACTACACTGCCACTATGCGTAGTATACGTAGTTCCTACCTAAGCTGTGTTAGAGCACATCATGATAAGCCCTAATCCGCTCTTCAGGAATCCCCCCTGGAAAGACATAATCCCCTATACCTGAGCAAGAAAGCCTGTTGTCTATAGAGACACCATCCCCATGTAGACCAGGGAACCTGTAGTCTCAGGCAGCAGCTGTAGCAAAGTCAATCAGCATGCAGTTGTGGTGATCTGGCTGGAATCTCCCTCTAGCATGCATGGGACAGAGAAGTGCTTTTATAATAAAACAGCTGATATTCTGAGAAGAAGTCCCCACTTAAGGATGTGTGTGTTCCGGTGAACATTGGAAACGCAGTGTGCCACTTGTGCCGGCAACCCTATCCTCCTGGAGTATTGAGGAAAGCACAAAGTGAAAAGAAAGTCTTCATAAGAAACACAATGCTTTCCTAGGTGAAAGAACAACTAGATAAAGAAAATAAAACAACAACACGAATGTGGCCTAGTGTGAAATAATAAAAATAAGATAGATATATATTACATCTACCCTGCAGTAGTAGGTGTAATTCTTCTTGGTTAGGTGTAGAGTTATCCACATATCGACTGAACCAAAGTCTACCAAGCCATCTTCAAACTCATCTGAGGCCACCTTGGATGTCCATGCTTCCATCCCAACCTGTCCAGTCCTCAGCCAACTACCTGGTTAAAGTCTACAGCCAAAATGTGTGTTCCTTCTGGAGAGGCTTTTAGTTTGTGCAATGCACTGTATCTAAAGGGATCTTGACCTGAATTTAAAGCCTAAATTGTCACTGTTAGCAGTATTTCTGTGTGTATCTTGCCTTTGACAAACATGCAGCACTCTAGTTTATCAGATAAGGTTTACTGAATTGCCATTCCCTCTGTCCTCCTTACCAGAATTGCAACCTTGCAAGTTTTGGTCAGTGTTGTGGCTGGTATCTAAGTAGGGTAGTTTCTGAAAAAGACTCTTCCGGAATCTTCCCTTTTCAAGTGACTCTCTTGCAGCAGAACAATTTTGGCTTTTGGTGATTCTAGAAGGGCATAAACTCTCAGATTGCTTTACAGGGACGCTCAACTTTCTAACATCAAGTAAGAGAACTTGGAGCAGATAGGGCTGTGCTATTTCCTTCTAAGCAGAAGCTCGAGTGACTTGTCATGTGCTGGCATCAGGGATCTTCCCTTCTCCAAATGTCCCAACTCTAAATCACCCCGCTCAATAACTGGAACATGAAACATCAGTAAACATAGCTCCAGTTAAAGCTCAACTTCCACAGATGCCTATCACCAACTTACTTCCCCTTTCCTCCTGAGGGGCCATCGGCTTAATCTGCTATTAGCATTTGACAGTATGTTTAAATGCAGCTTTCCTTCGGGTATGCAGCTGTACTCAGCAACTGGGAAGTGCAAAAAGATTGGGCGATTCAAGGTCAGTAGATATGTTGTCCATCTTTCTTATCTAGTGGTCTCTTGTCAGCTACTTCCATTTTCATTCGCCTGTTTGGTCATTGCCGTCGTTTTTGCGAGGCTGAAGTGCATCATTTCTAGACTTTGCCAAGTGTCTAGGTAGCATTGTTGTCTAACATGTTGATCCCAAACACTTCCAGGCCTCATTCTGCCTCTATCACATATCTTTGTGTGTTGAATACAGTGAGTTACTGGTGCTGGGTTTCTTTCATCAACATTTCTGTTTTGGTAAAGAAAGTAATATTGGTAAAGATGCCCAGCAGCCAATTTATGGTCCATATCTTTTTGGTAAAAGGAAGTAATTCTGGTAAGGATGCCTCATGGACCTCTTATAGTCCATTTTGTGCACTATCTCAAGACCTGCTTCCTGTCCTTCCTTAAACTTCTCAAAATTCAGGTTCTGGGCAAATAGGAGCGTATAATTGTCCTGGGTAATGACATTGCATAGCCTGATGTTGTCTTGGATTTACAAAGTCGAAGTGCATATTATTTAGGGCGCAAATGTAGTCATTGGCTGTTAGTTTTTTATCTTTCATTGTAACATCCTTCTCCAGCTCACCTGTTTTTGTGTCTAGCTCTTTGATTCTTTAGTCTAGTTGGTCTACATTCTTTTCTCGGTGAAATCAGGGCCTCTGTTGCCTTTTTGTCCTCTTGTGGTGGCTGCTCAGGCACTGAGTCAGTTGCTGTAGTTGTTTGAATTCTAAATTGTTGCCTGTGTGGTGATTTTTCAATTTTATTTTAACTGTCTCAGATGCAGATTTTCTTCTTTTAAGAAAAGTTGCCTGTTTTCTGTGATGATTTGGCATCTCCTGATACCCTAATGGTCCGCTCTCTTGATTTCCTTACTTATACCTGTCACATACCTGACTGTTTTTCCATCTAGTACTCACCTATCATGTCTCCTTGTGTCCTCACTCGTGTGTTATCAGAATCCTCTTGTGAAGCACCATGGCATCCTGCTAAGCAAATCCCCATCACATACACCGCTTGTGTTTCAGGTGATTGTCTCAATTCACTAGTCTGCCAAGCTCACTTCCTCCTGTGCAGCGATAAGGATAGTGTCATTGCCTCTCAAGTTCCTTTCGGTCAGGCTGTGCTGACTGTGGTCATTTTGGTCAGTGCTGCGTGTCTAGGTTGCTGCCTTTTCCCACGGTCCTTCTCGACTTTTTCTATCATCACTAACCGGCATTTGCCTTGTTCACAAAGAGCACATCTTCACACAAAGTCGTTCTGTTCAGGTCTAGGGGCTGTTAGGGCTATGTGTGCTTTGTGAGACGAAAAATATGAGTCATCTGTGCAAATGACTGCTGATTTTTTATCGATGGTGGTTGAACCAAGCATAGCAACTGTGCACTTGCATAGGACGGAGAGTTCCACCTCAGCAGAATTCCATCAACTCCAATTGCCATTAATGACAGACAGCACTTTCTTCCTCTTTCATGGCATTGTAAGTGGAACCAAAAAGCGCTGCCAAATGTGCCGCCTGACCACTCCTGCCTCCCTAGTGTAATTAGAAAAGACTGGGATTGGCTGTGATTGCATTATGAAAATCTCCCGTTTATTTATAGCATTCTTCTTCTGCGTGGCAGGTCTAATCATGGCCGCTGATTAACAATAGCCATGGAAAAACAAGGGCCAGCTATCAAAATCCAGAGCTATGTAGATTCGGTTTGTGACTCAGAGCACGAGCTTGCATATGTAGCTACATTTCAAAGCCATTGGACTGTTGCGCCAAACCATCTTGCTCTCACAGCGCATGTAACGATGCTGTCATTTAATGTTTCAGGGCAATCAGATATTGGTTTTCAGGGCATAAAGCCCTAAAAAAATTGGTGGGAGGGACTAATTAGCATAAGCAATGTGGAATGATTTCAAATGGAGTGATGTCTCAGGAAGAGATGTCATACATATGGCGTATTCATGCGGCAAGATGACTATATCAGTAAAAATGATCTAGGTGAGTTCAAATCTAGCTACTGTTCTGGTCAGAGCCATGAAATCTCCATCTTCAGAACTGTAGATGGCCCTCTCTGTCTCATTGATGATTATATCAAAGTACCTTACGGATTCCGCCAACACTTCATCCTGACCCTTCAGGTCTTCGCCCTGTATGTGGCGCCAGTAGGCCGTATGCTTACTAATAGAACCTGAGATCCTTCTTTGTAAGGTATGGAGATGGCACTCCACTGCATACTGCAGTTCAGTGCTTCCATAGACTCAGGAAACTTACTACCTCTTGCCTTAAGAAAATTCAGATCTGGATGAAAAACATGAAACAGAAGTTGAACCTGAATTTCTCCTCCTTTAACCAAAAGACAAGAACTTCTGACAGAAGGTTGAACCAATTGAAGGACATGTACATCACCCGTAAAATGACCAATTTAGCTAAATATATTGGCTTTAACCTTATAAACTACCCCCCCTCAGTTTCTGCATGAAAGAAGTAACCATACAAAACTTCTCGGTGGCCTGCAGCATTTCTTCTAAACAAGATTTTACACCCCATTCATTTCAGACACAGAGTACGGCAATGAAGCAACGTCACGTGTTCCACCACTCAGCAGTCCTTCGTTTGCCAGCTTTTCTCTGGATACAAAACATTTCTGCAGATTACACTGGTCCATGTATCACTAGATTGGCTTCCCAGGGATCTAACTACAACCTGATTCACATGAACACACTTGAATAGGATTTCAAACCATGTCCAAGACGGACACTTCAGATTCAGAAAGCTATTCACTCTCAAACTGTCCGACTCTGGCAGTGCACCAAGGCTTTGTAATGCTCTGCCAACGGTACAGGTTGCAACGATGTACCCCCTTAAAAAGGTGCCTCAAACAACAGTTTCGAAAAGAAGTTACATCATTTGTACCCATCACCTGGAGCCGGGCCACCTCTATCCTCTACTGCACCAACCTCACCCTCTCCATGAAGACTTCCATTTCACGATTGAGGACTTGTTTAATGTTTTACTAAGTAGTACCATAGAGCACTTTTACCACTTTGTGCCTATGGTCTTGAAGCACAATATACAGAACCAAAATAAAAATATCCATATTTCTATTCCTAACATTCAGTGGGATCATCTTATTTTACTGAGAAAGAAAGTGTAAATGTATATTACTTATAAATATAAATGTATGCTTGCTATGTAGGTATTTCGATCTACAGCACACCATCCTGTCTATGTCTTTAAAAAACAATTCTTGAAGGCTTTAGTCAATGTATGAGTCATTTACATGCAGACGTTTTAAAGTACGGCCAAATTAGGCAATGCCTAGGACCCACACCTTCCAAGGGGCACCTGGAAAGTTAATTTTCTCTCTTAAACCTGTTTCTTCTGTGTTCCTCTAAACCTCTCTGCCTACATCTACTTTGAGTCGGTCCCTCTATGCAGGTCAGCGTAAGAATTGTTTGGGTCCTGGGCAAAGCACATTTCAACTGTTTCAGAGACCCTGTTAAACTGTAACATATAATTCAAATTTGTTCCTTACAAAGGCCCCAAAAATATGCCTTGCCCAGGCCCCCAAATTCCCTAAAATTACATTGGTAATGTGTGCTTTTATGAACACACTTACCTTTCCAGCCAGCGACGGTGTTCTTTGCGAGCAGTTCAGTGAGGGGTTTTGAGGAAAAGTGTGTGGCAAAGTCCGTCCTCCACCACCCCAACCGTCCTGCTGGGATTGCGACACGTTTATAGTTCGTTCATTTCCACGCGTTGAGGGCGTTTGTGAGACTGTTGACGTCAACTTGTTTCAAAGTGCCAATACACAGAGGCAACACAGAATTTAAACAAATGGGCCCCGGCAGCAGTTATGCTGCCACCACAGATATGTAACGAACATCGATTACTGATGGCCTGCTTTTTCCAACTCTCTGCATTAATAGCTCTCAGGTCCTGCTGACTGAGATACAGGTCTGATTGTGCACCCACACAACGAGGTGGGTTTTCAAGCCGCAATGCAACGGACGAAGGAGCCCTCGCCCGGACCTGTCCACTAAAGTAAAACAACCGAGGCATCTTTTTGTGATACTGTAGTATCACCTGGGCAGATTTAATGGTCAAAAACATGATACAGATACTGTTTAAGCACAGATTCTGGTGAGATAGATTTTGCGTAGACAGTTACCTCTAACTCACAGTGACACAAGTACAATTCCCTCCAGATAACACCTGGAAGAATTATCATGCACAAAATATGCTAATGAGCGTTTTTTGTGCTCATCTCAAAAAGGGTACAAAGTGAAAAAACCATTGGCAAGGCCAATAGGTCTTGCCTTTGGAAGCTGTTGACTTTGCTAATTGTTTTAGCCAAGCTGCACAGCGTCATGAAAGCTGTGCAACATGGCTACAGAATAAAAAAAAAATCTTTGAAGCGGCCTGGTGCGTCATTATGTCGGCGCTTACTCCATGCGTGCACATTTCTTATAAAATGGAGCAGATTTTTTTTAGTTTAGTTACGAATCCGAGTTCCATTGGGAAACAAAGAGATTTTTGTGGATGGGAAGTGTAAGCAATCAGGAGGGCATATGTAGGAGGAAGCACTATGGAGGGCACGAAAGCAAACCGACGAGAAAATCAACGTGGAGCTGGCGGACACAAACACACGGGTGAAAGAGGGGAACAGGGAGTGACGCGGAAGAGGGGAGAGAAGAACATGAGGGAGAGAGCTGGAAAACACATGTTCATGTGGAGTGGTTAAACAGGAAAAAGGAATGCTTTGAAGGCAAGCAGTGGAAGGACACAAGTAGTGCATTAATGGTCCAGGGGAGGAACAAAGAAAAGTGGAAGGAAAGTCCACAAAAGCTGACGAATAAGAAGTAAGCAATTTTGATAGACAATAAAGTCAACCAATGGTAATCAATGGGCGGGCTCTAAGTTCACTGTAAGCTAAAAATAAGTCTTGCAGCAAACAGTACATGCGCAGTCTAGTACTCAGGGCCTAAAAACAGTTGCAAAAACAGTTTATGCCCAACTCCGTCTGATGTTAATTGTAATAAGATTTTACCATAGTGTTAACACACGCTTTGTCTAGGCGTGTATGGCAGTCCATTTCAGAAATAAAGGATAAGATTCGAGAAAATCCTCCATGTCTGAACCTTCTGCAAGCATTTGATTTCCCTTTTAGTACAACTTTTGTCTTCCAGCTATGTCTGCAGTACAATCCGAGAAGCAACTGTATGCAATACTATCAAGATGGATATTAATATACTTAGGATGGAGATACCGAAAACCTTTGGGTGCAAATATAGTAGAAGGGAATGGGAGGTACCATAGAGGCTTGTAAATTCATAAGGGGTGTAACTATGGAGGATGAGTTGGAATGTGAGAGGCTTTTCAATGCATAGGACAGAGTTGGAGTGGCCCATGCAGGCTGTGGAAGTTATGAGGACCAGAATCGTCGATTGCGGCGAGTGATTGCAACCCTCCAAAGTGCATTTATGATAAATTTTTGTCCACCGAATGTGGAATTTCCTTGAGGACCAGAATGTACCAGATTCTTTTCTGCAGCTATCCCAAGTTCCAGAGAGTTTCCCACTCCCATTTACAACCCCATATCTGTAGGAGGTGTATGAGAGGGGGTGGGCGATATGGAGGCAGGGCAATCTCATGGGTTGCCGTGCCCTAGCAGGGATCAGGGTGGGGCCAGGTTGTGCTTATGTCTGGAGCCCCCTGCAGAACACACATCAATTTTACTAGGTGCAGATTCTTACCCTGTCTTTACACACTTGGCAATACTGGATGCTTGAACACCGGTCCAGCAGTGGGACCTTTGAACCCGGCAATCCATTAGTGTTGATGCAGTGAGGGGTAAGAGGAGCTGCTGGAGAGGCAATCGAGAGATGCTTGAGGGACATGCAAATACTTCATTGGTTGATTCAGTAGAGGGGCGAGAGGGTAGATATTATAAAAACAATGAAATACATTTAGGCTGTGAATCAGGTGGACGATGTGGAATACGAAAAGAATTTGAATATCTCAAGGGTATACAGTAGTAGAGGAAAATGTGAGATTAGAGAGTCGTTTATGTATCTAAACTTTGCAGAAGAGATTATAGAAGGAAGATAAGAGAACTCTGAATATTACCATTGTACTCCAGAATGTATTGGAGCAAGACATATTTGATTCAATGACATGTACACTGTTATCATTAACTAAACATTTCTGCTGATCAGTAAAAACTACGTATACTTGCAATTCATATGACTTCAAAGCTGGGTGTCAGTACCTTATGGAGCCATCTTTCGATTTTTATTTGTGGTCTTGTTACCATAGTTATAAACTCCAAAAAAGTGCGTGCATTAAAATGCACAGGTCGCTTAAATACCTCAAGACTATTGTTATGGTAGACGAGGGGGTGGGAGCTGCGCGCGAGTTTGAGAAATATGCATGTCTACTCTTACTCCCCAGCCCCCTCGCCCGCCTGTCGTTCCTCATTCTCTGTTCTGATCGCGAATTTATGGCCTGAGGCCTGCATGATGTTTGTTACGGGAGCCACCTTAGTAGGCCAACTCATGCGACGGTTCTTCAAGCTGTGTTACTGGGACAGTGAGCGAGGAACATAACCCTACCAGAAAGGTCACATGTGCAAATATTTCTCTTGTTTGAAGTTTTATTCCGCCAAAACAAAACACTCTTTTACTTACTTCGTCATTGAATAAATATGTTTGTATTAGTCCCTTAAAACGCGTTCTCTTGTAAAAGCCGCATCCACCCTTCTACTCAGGTCTGAAAACGGCTGCTCTTAAAACACAAACCACAGAAAAGCTCTGCTTGGAGAATTGAAATGGGGAGGTCCCTTTTCTGCCATTGTCTGCAAACAGTGTGCACAAGAATGAAAACTATGTGGTTGTTTGCTTTCCAGATGTCAGACAAAGGAATGGTACCGTGCAGGGAAAGGTAAGAAAATGCAACTTGTTTTGTTCTTTTTTTGTAGGGGTCCATGAACCAGAAGCCAGAGCAGAGTTCTCAGGCTTCTGCCAGAAGGGCGCATACTCAGGTGCGCTTATGAGTGCTGAAGGGACACAAAAGGAGAATACTGAAAAAACAAACACGACGTCACGGTAGGAATAAAATGGCCCAAAAGGCGAGATCCCTTGTGTCGGATGGAACCATTGTGCCAACTTCGAAAGGAGAACACAAAACGAGCACGCAGACGCTGCTGTTTTCGGCGATACCTTTCAGACTTGGGGCGATACCTTTCAGACTTGGGGGGGGGGGGGGTGCTCACGCGGGCTCTGTGTATGCGCCGCGATGAGCCTCTGTGTTCCCGCTAATGGTAGTGTGAGTTTACGAGTTTTTCGCTTTCATTAGTTATATACCTTGAAATACCCACGAAGGAGAAAGGGTGTTACGAGTATCACGTTCTATTCAAAATATCAGTGAAGATTTACGGGCTGAAGAATCTTTTTGACGGCGTGTGTCTCACCAGCTGGTGGAACAGTAGAGCAATAAACGGGGCGACAAAATGGAAATGGGGGGCAAGGAGTAATCCAGGGAGCGAAGGAGAACAACGTAGGAGACAGACATGAAAAGTCGTAGAGTACAATCTCCCTAGTAGGAAGGGGACTCTTAAGGTAGCCTAGAGTCACCCTTGAACCATGGTTTATCTCTGTCCCAGGCCTTTCCCCGGTTCCTCCCAAAACCCGTCCGCGCTCCTGACCTCTAGCACGCATGTCTCCCAACGCTGTGCGACAAGACTGGTTGGTTTCGCAGTCTTCGTTTTATTTTAGTTTTCTTAACGTTTTTCTTAAAGCGCTCTGATGCCCTCGGGCCATGCCCGTGGTATATACAACTAAATAAATAAAACAATGTTGGGGGTGGCTGAATGAGGAACGGGGCTTGCTGGGAGGATTGGCCCCTCATGCGGATAAGATGTTATAGTAACCAGTGAAAGGAATACTGCACCCACCACTGGGGCGGAAGTTGGACACCCACACCACCTGTCATCGCCACGATTCATGCTGCTTCTGCCGGCCGGGGGCCGCTCCCGGATCGAGGGGGGCAGGGTAGGGTTGGCACTATTACCCATGCATGCTCACCACAAGCTCAGGATTCTGGGTGGGAAATGGGGAAAGGGTGAAGAGGGTTTCTGGAGTCCTCCAGCAGGATGCTGGACTCCTAGTCCACTCATGTATTAAGGTGCCCTACACTTCTCCTATGACCGACCTTAAGTTGCTTGTATGGCTGCCCTGGTGAAACCCCAAAACCGAACAGTGGAATCATGCAGGGTGTAAAACCCTCCACGTTTGTCAGGAGGTTTTGTTTGGGAATATCTGTTCTGTAAGACTTTTAAGAGCATAGGTCAGAGATGATTTGCACCAGTGTCTTAGGCATGGGGTCTTCAGAAGTGCTGCAGCGCGTGCCTTTGGTTAGAGGAGCACAGCGAAGCAGTACCGAGGTGCAATCTACAAGCATGTAGCCCATTTGAGTTGGTTGATCAGATCTTTATACCGGTCTGTGTGGGTTTATAGGATCTTCAACTGTTTATAGGATCCGAGAAATGGCAACAAATTTCAATATGGCACACTGAGAGCAACAAGTCCTCTTTTCTTGCAGAGCAGTTAATAAACTGAATAAAGGAAAAATAAGCATCAAAATGGAAAATGCTAGAACAATCGTAAAACAGCCTTCCAGGCGATTGATAACTTTGAAAGTCTTTTCGTCGAAGTCTGGAACAAAGGAAATATCCTTGAACCCTTCCAAGAATGACAGCTTGTGAGCAGTTGCAGCCAAACCAGGAAAAGGACTGAGGTGAGGAAGAAGATCCTTCTTAAGACGTCTGGTTGGTAGTAACGGTTGTACCTGAAAGACAAAGGGAGGTTTAAAGAAAAGTGGAGGGATAATACTCGCCTCCGTGTCTTTAATAAAATGAAGACTTTCTTTCACTGAAAGCTAAGAAAATCTCAATTTTATTACAAAGCACGGAGGCTCCTATGATGCTAGTTAAAAGCACTGGCTACATGAGAGAATTGTTTACAATAAAATGTTCTGAAAGTTGCAACATTTGACCATTCAGCCGATTTTTGAATGTCAGCTAAATTCAATCCTGCCCAAAAGGCCTTGGATGACATAGCTCCTCTCTTAGAAAGAGCACCAAAAACAGAAATGTCAATACCCGCCAGATTCACGATCCATTTTACCCAACGGGCCAGAGTAGTAGAAGAAACAGGGTTATGCGGGGTCCTAAAAGAGAGTAGGAGTTGAGGTTCAGATGACTCAAATCTTTCATTCTTGAAATATATTCTCTCAAACAGCTTCCCACACATAGGTTTGGATGATCTGGAAAATACGGATCAAATACAGACATCAAATTTGTTTTTGTTCTCCTTCGTACCTGAAAGAAAACACCTGCAGCAGTATACTGTACAGAGGTTATGTCTAGAGCTCTAACAACTGAAATAAGTTTTAGATATACTAAGCAGAGGAGCATAGTCAACTTTGCAGAAAGGAATTTGAGGGATAAAAGGGAATTAGGTTGTTCAGTTAGAAAATAACTGTAAAATAGCATTAATATCCAACATAGAACGATACTTAGGTAAAGGAGGTTTAGAAAATCTTATTCCCTTCAAAAGACGGCATATTAGTGGATGTTCACCAACCGGTCTATTGTTAACCCAAACATGTTCGGCAGAAATTGCTGACCTATACATATTAACAGTTCTATACGCTCTACCTTGAGTAGCCCAAGAAGCCAAAAAATTGACTATCAAAACGACATCCGCTGAAAAGAGATCGGCCCACCTGTCCATACACCAATTATGCAAAGCCCCCCAGGCTGACTTGTAAGCCTTGGTTGTTCCCGGAGCCCAGGCTTTACGTATGAAGTTTGCAGCTTCCTGGGAAATTCCTTGGGTTCTCCAGGAAGACCTGAAACCATCCATGCTACCAGCCATAGCGATTGATAGATGATTAAGATTGTGAGGCACACCAAGAGGGTTCAATAGAAGGGAGGGAAATTGAGGAAGAAGAATTGGAAAGTCTATTGACAACTCTAGAGCTGATAGGAAGCACTGTTGGCCCTTCCAAAAAGGGGTGATTAGCAAAATCTTCGTAGCTTGGCGTCTGATGTGAGCCAAAACTTTGGAGATCATAATGAAAGGAGGAAAAGCATAATTCGTTTGGTTGGACCAATCTTGTTGAAAAGCGTTGGTAGCTAAAGCTTGAGGGTCCTGTCTCCAGCTGTAAAACTGAGGGAGTTGGGTATTCAAGCGGGAGGCAAAGAGATCTACAGAGAAGGGACCGAATCTGAAAGAAAGGTTTTTTGAAGATACAAGAATGAAGATGCCAATCGGTGGAATCCCGCAGATACCTGGAGCACCAGTCTGCAATCGTATTAATGTTTCCCGGAAGATATTCTGTTTGAAGGGAAATCTGATTCTGGAGGCAAAGTTCCCAGAGACTCTTAGCTAAGTCGGCCAAAGGTTTTGATCTTGTGCCTCCTAAATGATTTATATACCGGACCGCTGACTCGTCCATCCGGAGGAGTATAGAACAACTTACCTTGTCTTTGGCAAACGTTTGGATTGCAAAGGAACCTGCAAGAATCTCTAAACAATTTATATGCAACGATAACTACTCTTTTGGCCATAGACCTCCAGTCGAGAACTGCCCACATCTTACGCCCCAACCAGTCTGACTTGCATTGGATTCTAATACAAGATTTTGTGCTGTAGAGAAAATTGCTCTCCCGTTCCAGGTGTCCAGATGATCCAGCCACCAGTGGAGTTCGATATGAGATTCGTGATCTAGGAAGACTAAGGGCCAGATGCAGGAAACGATTTGCGAGTCGCAAACGGCAAAAAGTGCCGTTTGCGACTCGCAAATCGCATTTTCCTATGCAGAAATGCATATTGCGAGTCGGGACGACTCGCAATATGCATTTCAGAATCGCAAATAGGAAGGGGTGATCCCTTCCTATTTGCGATTCGGAGTGGAATGCAATACCATTTGCGACCGCATATGCGGTCGCAAATGGTGTCGCAGTTACCATCCACTTCAAGTGGATGGTAACCCACTCGCAAATTGGAAGGGGTCCCCATGGGACCCCTTCCACTTTGTGAATGGACCCAAAACAATTTTTTCAGGGCAGGTAGTGGTCCAAGGGACCACTGCCTGCCGTGAAAAAATACCGAAACTAAAGGTTTAGTTTTTTTTTTTAAGTGCGGCTCGTTTTCCTTTAAGGAAAACGGGCTACACTTAAAAAAAAAAAAACTGCTTTATTTAAAAGCAGTCACGAACATGGAGGTCTGCTGACTACAGCAGGCCTCCATGTTTGCGAGTGCCCATAGTCGGTATGGGGCCGCAATTTGTGACCCACCTCATTAATATTAATGAGGTGGGTCTCTGCGACCCCATACCGACTCGCAGACGGTGTCTGAGACACCGTTCTGTATTGGAAATTGCGACTTGCAATTTGCGAGTCGCTCCGACTCGCAAATTGCAAGTCGCAATTTCCAAGTTTGCTACATCTGGCCCTAAGTCTTCGTAATCGCAACCCTTGTGAAGATGGAGAGTTTTTAGCCGTTGAAGAGCTCGATAATGATGCAGACCCGGAAAGATAGCCTGAATGGAAGAGGCTAGAAGACCAATTATGCATGCTAGACACTTGATCGTAAGCTCTGATTTGTTCAAAACCAAAAGGATCTCCTTTTTTATGTGACACATTTTCTGGGCCGGAAGTTGAAAAATGGCTTTGTCTGAATCTATAAGGAATCCTAGAAATTCCATCTGACAAGAAGGATTGAGATCCGACTTCTCTTTGTTTATGAGAAATCCCAGACTTTGTGGGAGGGATATAAAACTCCCTAACTGTTCTGTGAGGACGGACTTGTCCTGGAGCAAAATAAGAAAGTCGTCTAGGTAAACCAGAAGTCTGACTCCCTGAGCTCTCATGTGTGTCACCACTGGCTTCAAAACTTTGGTAAAACACCATGGAGCTGAAGAAAGACCGGAGGGAAGGCTTTTGAAAATGGAAGAACTGGTCCTTCCACTGAAATTGAAGAAAGTTTCTGAAAGATTGGTGGATTGGAATAGAAAGATATGAATCCTGGAGGTCCAAAGTGAACCATCCAATCGTTTCCCAACAACAAGTCTCGGAGATGGAGGATAGTTTCCATCTTGAAATGGTGGTATACTACAAAATTGTTGAACACTTTCAAATTTATCAGTGTACGATGTATATATATATATTTTTTATTCAAAATAAAGTACTGACAAAACCTAAAGGATGAGGGGAGCAAACGTCTGTTGCCTGTTTGTGAATTAGGGACTGGATCTCTTGAGAGAGAAGCTTTTCTTGTTCTTTGGAAAACACCAGCGGCTTTGGCAGGAATTGTTATACCGGAGTGGAATAAAGATCTATGCAATAATGTGAAACTGTTTGCAACACCCATGGATCTGCAGTTATCTTTTGCCAATTTGCTAGAAACAAACTTGTCCGCCCCCCAACTAACAACGGGCCAGAAAACTGATCTCCTACCTGAATTCTGGAAACCTCTAGCTCTGTAACCACGTTGTCTAAATGAATGATTCCTCTGGGGGTAGAATTGTGGTTTGAAATCTTGTATCCAAAGGAGCCTCTGTTCTGATTGACTGCACCTATGTGGCCAATTCGGCCGGCAAAGCAGCTCCTACCTTTACCGGCCCTGCCAAAAACCAGAGAATTTAAAATATTTTGCATGGAAGATTGCGCCTTATCAATGGACGTAAAGGTGGCCACATATTTGCTGAGCTCCTTAATAATAAAGGAGTCTCCAAAAAGCAATCCACTAGCGTCCTGTCCCATCTCTTTGGAAGCAAGGTTGCTTTATTTTAGATCAGTTTTCAAAAGGAGACTCTTCTGTCTCTCCTGTGCCATTGCAGCATTAGTATTACCTAAAAGACAAATCGCCCTGTGGGCCCAATTTGATAAAATGACAGGGCCCTCCATTCTTGCCTCTTCTGCCAAATTTAAAATTCTCTTTAATGGGCCAGAAAGATCCAACAATCTATCTTGACAATTGGTCCATACTCTATCCACCCCTTTTTTGGGGTCCTTGCCAAACTTAATAAAGAGCATTAACATATTAGGGTCAAACACAGGAGTGGCTGAAATATTATTAGATAAGGACAGTCTAGGACATTCTGATTTTAATCTATTACAAGACAATTTGTCTAAGGGTTGACGTAATTTATTTGAGACATAAGTGGCGACATGAGCACAGGGCGTCCACTCAGTGGAATGTGGGTGACGGATAAGCGCAGGATCAAACATCGACCTGAAAAGTCTAAAATGGATTCATTGGAATTAGAAACTTTAGAAGACTTTCCCAGTTCAGAAAGAGAAGTTGTACACCTCTTCTCCACAGGCCCTGACCAGATTATTATGTCTGGATCATCCTTATCCTTATCCTTGTCAGAATCACCCAAATCATCGCCCGTGTCTCCCAATTGAGCAATATGTATCGGAAAACTAAGGTTTGTGGATGTACCAGGCTCAGAACCGAACATTTTGAAGGAGAGTCCATATTTGGAGCCACATTATCTGCCCCTCTTTTTCTGGGCCTTTTAGAAGCCAAACCAGAGGTATCTAAAGTTAATAATTTTTTAACAGAGGCTTCAAAAGACTTAGCGAAATCTAAAATAGAGCTCGAAACAGCTTTTTGGCCCGAGTCCTTAATAAAAGAGTCCAAATTGTCCTTAAAACTTTGTGCTTCCTCATCTTCAGAGAAATTCTCCATAATAACAATTTATAGAGTTAGAAATAATACTTTCTAAATATCAGCTCCAATTAAATGAGGGGTCAAAAGATAACCGGCTCCACTAAATAAAGAAAATAACCCACGGACTACAATGGCTTAATTTTCTAGCTGGGGAGAGCAGGAAGTATTCCTGTCAGAATTAATAACAAGGGGGGGGCGTGGCCTAGTACTCTGGAGCAGACGGAGGCAAGACACCACAGAGGCTGGTAAAGAAAACGAAAATACCGGTGTCAAATGCCTGCAATAAGATGAAGGAGCCGACGCTGCCTTCACAACCGCAGAAACTAACCGCCGGTAAGAGCGATACCGTTGGAGGTGACGGTTTAAAAAGTGCGCGATACCCGACGAGGATGCTCGTTATAGAACGTTGCAGTCTATAACGAGCAGAAACAACTAACAAGCACTTTACATCATGTAACCATAATCATATTAATAAATATACGTGTAAAACATTAATACAACTAGCAAACTGTAGTAGATAACATTTATATACCGTAATTTTATAGTTTCCCAGCGAGGAATGCTGGGAGTTGTAGTGTTTTCTTGGCTGCTATTGAATTAAAGCAAGAGAAGATAGCATAATAGGAGCCTCCGTGCCTTGTAATAAAATCAGGTTTTTTTCACTCATGCACAGTGGCAAACCACGTTCGAAAGAAACAATTAGAAACAGGCAGACGCCACGCGCATGCGTGCTCTCACACGCACATTCAGGTGCACTTACACATGCTAGGACAGGCATCACTCAAAACAATCTCAACTTGAAACAGTCACAGATATGTTCTTTCACACACAGATGTGTACTACTCTTTTACACGCTTTCACTCTCATTTTCTGTTAATCTCGTTAGCATGGTTTCACAAGTATGTGCTCTCTCTCACACAGCCAGCTTGCCAGATACACAGTATTTTTTAACACACCTCTCACAACTCGGTTCTCTCAGTGCCACTCCCCAATACAGCGTGCTCTCACATACATTCTCACTCACATCTCTCAAACAAATCATTTTACACTCAGTATTCACCTTTCACGCTTTGTCACATACCTATAGCTCTCGGTTTCTCTCAGTCTCTCTCTAAATTACCTCTTCACATACTGTTTTTCTCTCACATACATATTTTTCTCTCTCTGTTACTCAAAAACTCTCGCTCATGCACAACTTCTATTACAAAGGCATAATATTTATTACACACTGTTTCTGATGAATACTCCTTCCTGCAGATTCTTCAACTTGTAAATCCTCCCAGGTGCCAGACTGCATCAAGAAACTTTGCAGAAGCTGTTCAGCGCATATAGATGAAGGTACATTTGTCTGCCCACAGCTCAAGTCCTTTAAGACACTATCATGCTTTCTGACATCAGTTCCTTTATCCGAGCTCTTGGCTGAGCAGTTTTAAGTGGAATGAAAAATGTCAGGGGGTCCCTGAAACAGGTGTGGCCTATATAATTAAGGGCATGGCTTAATCATGTAAACTCAAATTATCATAGCGTGCCACCCTACCCCTAGATTTGCAAAGAATCACAAATGCATCTAGCATCTGTGACAATTGCTCAGTGTGCTTTACAGAGAGTATAACTGTATGATCATGTATTTTGGACACCTTTGTGCTCCCCTGAGAGGTACTCAGAGAAACTCGTACTGCCTTCAGCCTCATCTCAATCATACCCCATTATAAACACCTGGTTCTAACTCAATTCAAAGTATGCAGTATGCGAGAGTAATATGCTACCTGTAAAAAAAAACATTAACACTACATCTTGGCTAAAGCAAACACTCTTAGGGAATGCAAGATTAAGTATCCAACATGGATTATCTTACCATTTTTTACAATCATTTTTCAGAAATTAATCAGTGTTTTGCCTGTAAAGCTAAGGGCATAAATAGAGGGCCAGAAAGGGATGCGTTTCAATATCCGTTTTTAATTACTACCAGGTCTTAGACCCTGAAGGACCCAGCCCACCTAAACCACTGGGAATGAGCTTATTGAGCTCTGCACTTCAGCATAATTTTTTTAACAAGTCAAATGCTACATTTGACAAGGCTTTTTCAGGGGTATGTCACCCCCTAAAAATTCAGGTGCTAAGCTGTTTAAACAGATGTCATTGTTGGATGCTCACATCATCTCTTTGGTCTCTAGGCCTCAAGCACAACTACAGCTACTGTGATGTGTTCCCTCATGCACCATAAGACGATCAGGCAATGGGAAGTCAAGTTCTTCATGACCTACGTCCACATATGTCTGGATAGTTCCCACTCAAGGTTGCCTTCCACAATTAAGTAATCTAAAAGGGAGCACTTCAAAGGGAAATACTCCCCTGCAAACAAAGCCCAAGAAGTACCACAAATGGGAGCCTTCCCTCAGGGATCACTCCCATTCCTTGGCAGGTCCGGAAGTCAGACCCATCCTTCCCCGAGTCATCAAAAACATTGCAGGCCTTTTAGAAACTGTACTTGGAGTTTCGGCATCATCAACTGATCCACATAAAATGACAGCCTTTACTCAGGCCATGCTCCAGATCTTCCACTCTGCTCTGTCTCCCTCTGGGGCTCCTGGCCCCTAGTTGCCTCCAACTTCACAAACTGAGGCTCTGTTGGTGTCCTCTCACATTCTTCTAAGCAACTTCAACAATTTTTTGGGAAGCTGTGTGAGGAACCACACCCGAATTAATACACACATGTGCAAGCCAAAGCCTTCCTCACCTTGGTACTGTAAAGACTTTGCTGGCAATTAACAATCCATCCACAGATAGAAGAGAAAATGGAACATCCACAGTTTGTCAAACCCACCAAAGCAACACTGTGCAAACCAACACCACCAATGATGCAGGATGCTATTAAAGGCAATCTAGTACTGCATCATACCTCCGCTAGACTCACCTATTTTTCAGTCCAAACAAAAGTGCAAAGGCATTAACATAATCTTCAAAGAAAATACATAATATTCAACAGCACATCATCAAAACCAAACCTGTTTCATCTCTTACATCCATCCCTTCCCGGAAAATTATGCAATGGTCATTATTCAAAGCCCAGTCACTTACAGATCTCATCAACATACCCCCCTCCCTTAAAGACACTTCTTATGAGATGATATCTTAAACCTGTCCTTCATCGAAGCTCTCGATGGGGATGCCTTTTTACCCCCTACTCACCATTGTCAGAGCCACCCTCACCATACCATCTTTCCAGCAGCTCTCAAGACATGCTGAATCCTTTTATTCCTATTAAAATCTAACTAGACTATGCATACTTTGCCAGCAACCATCAAATCACTCACTGGCAAAATCATTGAAAAAGCATTCTATCTTCATTGAAAAAGCATTCTATGTTGAACGTCAAGATCAAAGTAATGTTAACGATCTCCTGCATAACTTTCAGTTGGTGCTTAGGTTGAAGTAGTATCTCCTTTTCTTGTTGGAAAATTGATTAGCCTGGTCACGCTCTTCTCTGCCTTGTATCTAGCCAAGGAGGAAGATGAACTGTGGTGCTTGAACACTTGTCAGGCTATCATCTTGTACAGTGACAGAGCTCAACACTATTGTGTTGAGGATCAGCTGTTCCTTGGCTTTGCTGGCATCAAGAAGTGTAAGGTTGTCCAGAAGAGGACAGGGTTTCTTCTGCATTAGGTTGTGCTATGCCTGAGCCAAGAAAGAGCTTCCAACAGACATCAGCGCTCATGGTAAAACGGAGAAGTCTGCTTCTCCTGTGTTGTCCAGAGACATTCCCCTTCTGAATAACTGTTGGGGTGTGAATGGCTTCGGTCCACACTTTAACAAAACACTTCTTTGACTACAATCTCTGCAGAGTTGGTAATTTTGCCAGGATAATGGAGTGAGTCGTTTTAGTGTAACCCTCTCCTTGGAGCCACCTCCTTGGGCATACCTTTGGGTATTGGTGTACAATGTGAGTAACGTGTGGGGGGAAGTATGTTTCAGAAGAAAAATATTCAGTTAATTGATAATAAACTTTCTGGTGAATACTCTGTTTACAGATTCCTCAGCCCCCACGTGCCTTCCCATTCTGAAGAGGGGTCTTGCAGACAGGAATGTTAATGGCATCAATTAAAGGCCCTGCTATTGAGAATATTGGGGGTTATTCTAACTTTGGAGGAGGTGTTAATCCGTCCCAAAAGTGACGGAAAAGTGGCGGATTTACCACCAGCCATATTACGAGTCCATTATATCCTATGGAACTCGTAATACGGCTGGTGGTATATCCGTCACTTTACCGTCACTTTTGGGACGGATTAACACTCCTCCAAAGTTAGAATAACCCCCATAATGTCATTAACAAAAGACTGAGGTCACAAGGGATGCACCAATATCAGACATTGAAGAGCATCAGAATTAAGCAAGGCTAACAATGCCACAGGTAGTGTTTTTCAAAACCAAGTGACTTCACATATCATCAGGGGCCAAGTGAGACAATTGGAGCATCGTTGGTCACTCTTTTTTGAGTTTTTATGAGGTGTTTGAAAATGGGTTGGGAAGTTTTGGTTGCATGTCTGTAGTTGGTGGCTCTGCTGGTTTGGTGGACACGCCATATGAATATTGTGACAAATGCTTTGAGTTAAGAAGTGTAGAATGGCTGGGGAGGTTTTGGTTATTGGTTGACGTTATAACTTGCAGATCAGATATAACTATGCACAATATTAATCAGTGCTAGACTGGAGTACAGGGAGCTCAGGAGACTCAGTGACTGGAAACATGGAAGAGGACATACATAAAAAAGCATAGATTGTCACTTGGAATGTAAATAGGCTGCTTAATCAAACTAAGCAAAAAGTGGTTTAAAAAATGCTAAGGTCATGACATGGACATTCTCCTCCTTCAGGAAACACACTTGATAGGTAATAACTCCCCCTTATTCCCCAAGCATGGCTTCTTCGCGGTGCTTCACACTGGGTTCATTAGAGGCTCAGGAGGAGTCTCATTACTATGGAAAAATAGACTTCACTTCACACTACCATGTGCATGTGGAGACTCACAGGGTAGATACATAGTCATGAAAGGATCCTTACACAGAAAATTAAACTCTTTTGTGAGTATACATGCTCCTCCCCCAATGACTTCTGCCCTATTAGTTTTGAGCCTGCGAGTGCATGAGCTTGCACATGCGTCTCGCTTGCGAGACTCTGTTGTGCACAGCAAAGGGCTTGGCGCACGCCTGTCACTTACCATTTGTTGGCTTGCCTGGCATTCTGTTTACAAACTTGCAATTCATCACTGCAGGCCTGACCTATCCGTTCCTCTGTGTGGTGCAGGGACCAAACACTGATTTATTCAGCTTAATCAGTGCCCATCTGCTGTTCCCAACGTGATTGAGGTATTTTTTTGTTCTTTTCAACATTTAGTGCCCCGCAAACAGAAGGTTTGTGACTGTCAAAAATGTGCTAAGCAGGACAAACCAAATTTATTTATTTTTATTTTTTATAGCTAACTTTCTTTTATTTTGCCAAGTCGTCTTTTCTCACTTTGCACTCATGTTTTGTTTTGTTCTTGTTTGTGGGCGCTGTTCTCAAAATATGAGGTTTATCTTGTTCTAAATATTGCAAAGTGGCATTGTTTCTTTTTTATGTGTAATTTATGTAGTGATGCTTTAACACAATCGTGCAGTACACCCCAACCCACCCCAATCCAATTCGGCCCACTCCAATCCACTCCAACCCACACCGATCCACTCCACCTGATTCCAATCCACTCCAACCCACCCCACTCCAATCTTCCCAACCTACCCCAATCTAATCTTTCCCATTCCATTTTGCCCCACACCAATCCAAAACAATCTACACCACTCCAAAACAATCTGTCCCACTCCAAAGCAATCTGTCCTACTCCAATCCAAAACAATATGCCCCACTCCCATCTACCCCACTGCAATACAAACCAATCTGCCCCACTCCAATCTACCCAATCCAAAACAATCTACCCCACTGTAATCTGCTGCACTCCAATCCAAAACAATCTGCTCCACTCCATTTTCCCCACCGCAATCCAAAACAATCTGCCCCACTTTAGTCCAAAACAATCTGTCCCACTTGAATCTGCCCCTCTCTAATCGGCCCCACTCCAATCCAAATCAATCTGCCCCATTCCAACCCACCTCAACCCAGTCAGCCCCGCTCCAATCCAAAACAATCTGTCCCATTCCAGCTTGCCCCACTCCAGTCTTCCCCATTCCATTCCAAAACCATACCCCCACTCCACTCCAATCCAATCCACCTCACCTCACCTCAGTCCATTCCACCCCACTCCATCCCAATTCACCACACTCCATTCCACCTCACTCCCATCCAGTCCACCCCACTCTCATCCAAACCAACCCACACCAACCCAGTCCATCCCACACCAATCCAATCCACCCAACTCCAATCCACCCAAATATAATCTACCCCAACCCAATCTGCACCATTCCATTTCAATCTACCTCACTCCATTCCCCCACTTTAGTTCAAAACAATCTGCCCCACTCCAATCCCCAACAACCCACTCCAATTCAAAACAATCTGCCCCACTCCAATTAGCCCCACACCAATCCAGTCCACCCCAATCCAGCCTAGTCCAATCTACCTCACTCCAATCCAAAACACCTCACTTTGATCCAATCCACTCCAGTCCAATCCACTCCACTCCAGTCCAATCCACCCTACTCTAATCCAATTCACTCCAATCCAGCCCGCTCCAATCCATCCCACCCCACTTCAATCCAAACCACTCTATTCCAGTACAACTCAGTCCACTCCCATTCAACCAATCCACCCACTCCAATCCACCCCACTCAAATCATGTTCACTGCTACCCAATCCACTTAATTTTTAATCCGATCCACCCACACCACCCAATCTATCCCACGCCAGTGAAATCCAGTCCACATTAATTTGTCCTACTCCGTCCAATCTAGCCCACTTCAAACCACCTTATTCTACACCACCCCAATCCAGTCCACTCCTCTCCCAATTAATCCACGCACACCAATCCAATCTACCCAACTCCAATTCACCCCACCCCATTCCAATCCAACTCACTCCAGTCCTATTCAATCCCCTCCAGTCCAATCCACCACAACACTCCACGCCACCCACCCCAATCCAGTCCTCCCTACCCAATTTACTCCACCCAAATCCAATCCACAACACTCAATCCAATCCACCCCTCCCTAAACCACCCCACTCAATCCAATCCACCACACTCATTGCAATCCACCTCACTCCAATCCACTCCAGTCCACGCCATCCACTTCAGTCCACTCCACTCTAGTCTGCACATCCCAATCCAGTCCACCCCAGTCCAGTCCACTTCCTCCAGCCCACCACACCCCAATCTACCACACCCCACCCCATTTCAATCCACTGCACTCCAATCCACCCCACTCCACTCCAATCCACACCACTCTACCCCAATCCAATCCACCCCATCCCAGTTCAGCCCACTGTACTCCAATCCAATTCATCCAGACTACCCCACTCCAATCCACCCCACTCCAATCCAATCCAATCCAATCCACCCTAATCCAATTCACCCCACACCAATCCAAACCAGTACACTCCAATCCACCCCACTACAATCTAGCCCACCTCAATCCAGTCCACCCACCCCAGTTCAGTCCACCCCACTCTAATCCAATTCATCCACCCACACCACACCAATTCACCCCACCTCAATGCAATCCACCATGATCCAATCCACCCCAAACAACTCCAACACTCCTTGCTCCAATACACCCTCCCACTGCAATCCAATCCATCCCACTGCATCCCACCATACCCCAACCCAATCCACTCTACCCCATTTCAATCCACCCCATTCCAATGCACCCACTCCATCCCAGCCCAATGCAATCCACTCCAATCCACCACACTCTACTCCAGTCCACCCCAGTGCCTCCCAATCCAATCTACCCAATTCCAGTTCAGTCCACCCCACTCCAATCCAGTTCATCCAGCAGATCACACTCCACTCCAATTCACTTCACTCCAGTCCACCCCAATCCAATCCAACACACCTCACTCCAATCCACCCTCCCCACTGCAGTCCAGTCCATCCCACTGCAGCACACCACACCCCAATCCAACCAACCATACCCCATTTCAGTCCATCCCTTTCCAATCACCACACTGTTCTCCAATCCACCCCACTCTCTCCCAGTCCAATCCACCCCATCCATTCTAGTTCAGTCCACCCCACTCCAATCCATTCCATCCAGCCCACCCTACTCCAATCCAATCCACACCACTCCAATCAAATCCACACCACTCCAATCCAATCCACCCTGCTCCAATCCAGTGAATCCAGTCCATCCCACGTCCAGTACACCCCAGTCCAGTCCAAACTAATCCACCCCACTCCAATCCACCCTACTCAAGTCCAATCCACCTCACCCCAGTCCTATCACTGCAATCAATCCAAAACACCCACCTAATCCAATCAAATCCACCACACTCGAATACACCCCAGTCCAATCCACCTTACCCCATTAATGTCCACCCCACCCCACTCCAATCCATCCCACTCCAAGCCACTCACTCCATTCTACCCCAAACCAATCCAACCCACTGTACTTTAATACAATGGACCCCACTACCTCAATCCACTACAACCCACTCCACCCTATTCCACCCCACGCCAATTTATGACACTCTCTGCCGCTGAACTACAGAACTCTACTCAACTCTATAACACTTCCCCCACTCCACACCACTAACTTTTAGCCATGTTGGACAGCAGCCACACTGGTATACAACATGACAAAACATGTTGCCAAAGCCAATAGCTATTGTACAGACGAGACCTGTTGTCTTTGCTAATGCTTGTTAGAAAGTGTCGGCTGGATACTGTCACAGTTCCTGGCTGGAATTCTAATTGTGGATGGTGACTGCAGTGGGGTAGTTGACTGGTATGTGGATAATCTGTGACACAACCGTCTACTTAACAAGGGTGTTCGCACTTCATGAAATTCCTCACAGTCCTTGGCACGAGCAGTGTGGCTTAACTTCCATCAAACTCAGAGGCATTACTTTTTTTTTAAGTCAGGGGAACATAAGTCTTTCTTCATGTTCCACTTTTTTTTAGTGCCTGAGATAGGCCCACAGGAGGTAAAACGTATGCAGACCTTGGGCTGGGGCCTTCCCGATCACTCACCATTTGAGCTCAATGGATGGGTTGTATTCAATTGGGTGGATGGCACCTCAGCATGTGTTAGTTGACACAGGCAGACTTTAAATTACATTTGGTAAAAGAAGAACTTCCAGCTCACTGGAATCGAGGGAGGTCCTATGGGAAGCCTTCAAGGCACTCTTGGGGAGAAGAATCATAAGTTGTATGACCAGACACAACAGACTACAATGGAAGTATCTCACTTAGAGGTTACTACTCTACTGTTAGAATCTCAGTGCACAGCATAAGTAAATCCCAAAGTCGTTGGGAACAAAGGATACCACTGCATCAACAAACTCACATAGTTTTATGTTTTAAGCAAGAATGGCATGGCGGGTTTCCCAGAATAGGAGATAACAGTGGGACATCCAAACAAGTAAGCTGCAGCACTGGTTATGCCAGCTCAAAGACACCACAGGACATATAAGTTATACCTAACACTCAGATGAGTGACAGATAGGAGGTACCTGCCTGACAGAGCACATGTTTGCAAAATGTACCAAAATGTCAATACCAAAAGGTAATGACAGAAAGTGACGGGTCTGATTGAGTCCATAAGAAATTGTCCTGCCAGAAGATTCACAAATGGAGATAACGATTCTCTGGAGGAAGAGAGTGGGAAAGGAGAGCTGTTGAACACCCTAAACCAGCTATTGGAAAACACCTGATTCGATTTCAGTGACTTTCAGGAGATTGTTTTAAGCACACAGCTCATTTGATCACTCTGCCTCTTTGAGAAATGCTGGAGGAGGTACTAATGAAAAGCGATCTCCTGTGAGACCTGAGAATGGCTGAAATCATAAGGATCCTCAAACCCAGAAACCCGTAGGAATCTTTTTCCTTATGCCGCTCTGTCTCGCTCATCAATGCAAAACCAAAAAAATAGTCAAAGTGCCGGTTACACTACTAATTGGTCCTTGGTTCACAAGGACCAGTGTGGGTCCATGCATCTCAGATTCATCAGACATAATATCTTGCTCCTATATAATGTACTCATTTTGACAGAGCTCTAGAGGGACCATTGGCTTTGATCATTTTTAACTTTGAAAGTGTTTGATTCCATAGGATGGGAATACTTATCCACATTTTTGAGAAATGTTAGCCTTGGACCTAAGCCTCATGGCTATATGTGCATTTTGTATACTACCTTGACAGCCCGAATCCAAGTGGAGGGGGTGCTGTCAGACACCTTCCCCATATGGAGGGATACCAGACAGGTGTTTCCTCTCTCACCATTGCTCTTTGCCATCACAACAAAAACTTTAGTGGACTGGCTCAGAGTGGATGCCATTAGGGTTATTTGAATGGGTGTGGCAGATAGAGTGCTGTTATCTGCAAATGATGTTTTAATATACCTTCTGGGAAATCAGGACCAGACGTGATCCGAGTACTCCAAATCTTTGGTAGACAGACTAGCCCTAACATTAATATGCTTACATTTGTGATGTAACCAATAGAGGTAGGAGAGCAGGATTTGAGGTACTTACCTGGGCTACAAACAGCCCAAGGGCAGTGAACATATTTGCATGTTTTTTGCAGGATAAATACCCTATTGTGGGAAAAGCTAGTGTGTCAATTGAATAATTTACAAAATGACCCCGCCTTCTGGTCTATACTGGCCTCTACTCATTATTGATGGGGTAGTCCACCATAGCCAAAATGGTCATACTACTGTGCCTCCTGAATCAACTTCGAAATTGCATATACAAGGTTCCCAATGCCTTCTTTACATGTATAAAAGCAAGAATTAGAAGCTTCTTCTAGACTGGAAGGGCCACCTGTATTGTCATGGCAAAATGCTACACATCTCATTTTGATGGAGGGATAGGGACTGCAGACATTGAGGCATATTACCGGGCAGCCCAACTAATTGTGATAAATGAGTGCAACAACGAGACCCAATCAGACCAAGAATATGCCAATGAGAGATGGGTGATGGGAGATACTTCTCCTCTACATTTTCTTTAGTTGGAAAGGCAGATTTCAAAATCCCTCCAACAACAGTAGCGATATAGTTATGGGATAAAACGTTGAGGACTGCAGGCACATCATGAGGCTGACATGAGTTACCCCACAATGGTTAGGTAAAATTATGTTTAAGGTTAATTCTCTACAGTGCTCACATAGGTGGGACAACATTGGGATCTCCCAGTTGGGAGACATGATGAAGGAGACACACATATGCTCATTGCAAGCCAAGCACAATATGCACAAATACCAGTTTTACAAAGACCTACAGTTAACACATGGCATATGCCCCCATGTTAGGGACATCATTGAGCTTCTTTAATTTAAACCTCTAGCGGTTAAACGGATGATCAGTGAAATGGGGAAGAGAAAGATCTCCAAGCTTTACCACTCATTGGTGATCCATAACACAGATACCTTGGGGATATTGATGCATGCCTGGGAGAGGGATATGAGCGAGCTCGGTGAGGAGGATTGGCAAAAGTCCAAAATGGCACCTAGCAAAGCAGTTATAGCCTCCCAGTTCAAGTTTATTCAGCTTAAATACCTCCGCTGTACATATATCACCTAACAAATTTTGGTAAATTGACAGGACGGATTCCCCTGACTGTTTGAGATGCCGTGAAATGCCATTGATCAGCAGGGGGACTTCATCCATGTGGGTGGCACTGCCCAAGTGCAAGTCATTTTGAGAGGGAGTGCTACAGAACCTTAGGGTATTGATAGGTTATCTGCTTGAGAGAAACTCTAGGCTCATCCTGCTTCACTTATCCACAGTTGAACTTATATGAACTTGCTTTAGTGTACTTAGACCTAACGTTGGCAAAGTGAGATATTGCGAAAAAGTGAATGTAAGGAAAAATATCGGACCTGGAGAATGGGGGTTATGGACTGGTTCACTGACTGACACTAGAAATACTAGTCTATAAATGCAGGCTGATTACACAATAGATGAAAATATGGGGCGAGTGGACGCAATTCAGAGTAATAGGCCGTAGAACTGTGAAGAGACCAGAAATACTTGGGGCCATATTTATACTTTTTGACTCACAACTGCGCCAACGCAGTTGTGCGTCAAAAATGTTAACGTCGGCTAACGCCATTCCAAAGCGCCATGCGGGCGCCTTATTTATTGAATGACGTTAGCCGGCGCTGCGGACTGGTGTGCGTCAAAAAAAATGACTCACACCAGGCAGCGCCGGCGTAGGGGAAAATGGAGCTTGGGCATCAAAAAATGGGGCAAGTCAGGTTTGAGGCAAAATTTTGGCCTCAACCCGATTTGCGCCATTTTTTTTTACGCCCAACCCCCATTGAAATGACTCCTGTCTTAGCACAGACAGGAGTCATGCCCCCTTGCCCAATGGCCATGCCCAGGGGACTTATGTCCCCTGGGCATGGTCATTGGGCATAGTGGCATGTAGGGGGGCACAAATCAGGCCCCCCTATGCCACAGAAAAATAACGAAAAAAATACTTACCTGAACTTACCTTAAGTTCCCTGGGATGGGTCCCTCCATCCTTGGGTGTCCTCCTGGGGTGGGCAAGGGTGGCAGGGGGTGTCCCTGGGGGCATGGGAGGGCACCTCTGGGCACCTTCTGAGCCCACAGGTCCCTTAACGCCTGCCCTGACCAGGCGTTAAAAAATGACGCAAAAGCGGCTGGACGTCATTTTTTAAGGCCCGCCCACTCCCGTGCGTCATTTTTGCACGGGAGTTTAAATAAGGTGCACATGCCTTAGAGTCATTTTTTAGAAGGGAACGCCTACCTTGCATATCATTAACGCAAGGTAGGTGTCCACGCTAAAAAATTACGCAAACTCCAAGATCTTTGGCGCTAGACGGGTCTAACGCCAAAGTATAAATATGGAGTTAGCTTTGCGTCGGATTTTCGTAAAAAAAACTACGCAAATCCGGCGCAAACAGAGTATAAATATGCCCCTTGGTGCGGTGTAGTGTCTGTGAATTGGAGGAAAGTAAGTCAGGCCCAGCTGTGATGACACGTGCATTCTCTCACTTGGTAGTAAGAAACAGGCACACATGTAGAGAGCCAAGATTGTTTTTTTGGATTCCATTAACTGTATACCATGTCAGACCAAATTGTGATTAGGAAATCCATCATAGTGATTCGGGATTTGGAGTCTCAAAAATACCAATTCAGTATTTGTTGAGCTGGCTAAAATAGCGAAGCAAATAGCTTTCATACATACAAAATGTCCTTTTTGTATTTGCACAGACCCGATTTAACAATTCGGGCGGTAAAGGCCTGTGTACATCCAGACCTACATTCTGACTTTGTTTACAAGTGCATACATATGCAGTGGACGCAGTTGCCAATTTATGTTTCAGAACGTAAAGTCGTGCATTTCCCACTAATTAGCTTAACTTGCATTTAGTTTTCATTTAAGGTGTGTGCGTTATTTTATATGCAGTTACCTGAAAGACCAACGAAATCGTTACAGAATATTTTGTTCTCTTCTGCCCCGTCTTTGACCTCGTCCCCACACTCACTGATGCTTCCCCTCTAACAGTCAGGTCCACGGTTCCCATACTTTTTAGGTCGAAGCCTCTCAGAGAGCGCAGCTTTCTGGTTTGCAAACACCTTATTGGGGGCGTTCTGAAAGTGAGTGAGATTAATTTTCCTTATTCGTACTCTAATGAAATGATTATTTGTGCTTTGGTAACCCCATGTGTAGAGAGGTTTGAGCATTATTTACATTGTTTGGAAGTGGCAGAAAATATGGTGTGAAGCGCCACCCAAAAACAATTTACTGTTACCCTAATTCAAATGTATCCTGTAAACATAGGCTGGAATGAGAGACTGTTGTGATTCCCAGGCAGTGAACACAGCCCTTTGAAAGCGACCCTTACCCTTCTGCTTTATGGGATCTCGCTCCTGCAAACACATTCCGGTATAGAAATACCCGTGATTTATGAAAACCACTAAGGCAGATTGCCGTGCTGTAACACCACCAATAAGAGAGAGGTCTTAGAGAGGGGTTTGTGTATTGTTGTTTTAAGTATGTGCCTTACTCTAGGACAACACTATAAACACTGCCTAAGATAAGAGACATTTCTTCTTTACAAATCTATCTTGTAAACATAGTTTAGCATGAGATGTGTCTGTGTGTTGCCGTGGGCTCATCTCCCACTAAGAGCTAATTGACCCGGTATGCACAGCCTGTGAGAACGCCACGTCCGTCCTTTACAGAGTCTGTCTTGGGTGTGAACACAACCCTGTGAGATCCATGTGAATCACATTTAAAGAATTCTGCAGTCATTGTCCAGCGAGAGAAAACTGTGTTTTTTACACTGACCTCTCCTGTAGACACAATCTAGTAAAATATTAGTATATATTGCCGTGCACGCCATATCCTGCTGCTGTACACCAAATACATGTTTTAAACACTGCCCAGTGGGGGAGAGCCCTGTGTATTACGCCTGCCGTCCCTGAAAACACAACCCCATTTTACTAGAGCTCCCTTCCCCTTTGAACGAGCGGTCCCGCCTCCTTAGAAATGGAAGGACCAGTTCTCTTCCTCAGCATCAGACGCGCGCATCCAAGGCCCCTCCCCCACCTCCAATGGCTGCGGGGAAACCAATTCACCATCACTACGTGTGGATAGATTCCAGTGAATGCCGGATTGCTGCTAGCGATGCAGGTGCTTTATATGATCGATCCCAAGCACCACCTTCAGGAATCCAGGCATCGCCCCTTCACATTGGGTACCATAGGGAGGGTGCGGGAATGTCAGCAGGGGGTTACTGGCCATCATGATGGGGCATTGACCACTTTTCTTGGGTACCAAGATGAGCATTTTGTGATCAGAGTGACGCTCTGCTGCATATCTTGGACCTACTCATTTGCCAACAGAGAGCGCCCCCTGCAGACTGCAAACTGAGATCTACCAGTGACATTGTTCTCCTCCCCAGCCTCCTTGCTGGCGCCTTCCTGTGGCACTGTCGTATCCTCTCTTTAGCCTCCCGACTGGCACCTTCCAGTGGCACTGTCCAATCCTCTCACCCGGCTCCTGACTAGCACCTTCCAGTGGTACTGTCCCATCTCCTCCCCCAGACTCCTGACTGGCACCTTCCAGTGACACTGTCCCAAGCTTTCACCGGGCTCCTGACTGGCACCTTCCAGTGGCACTGTCCCATCTCCTCCCCCACCCTCCTGACTGGCACCTTCCAGTGGCACTGTCCCATCCTCTTCACCGGGCTCCTGACTGGCACCTTCCAGTGGCACTGTCCCATCGTCTGCACCGGTCTCCTGACTGGCACCTTCCAGTGTTACTGTCCCAACCACTCCACCCGGCTCCTGACTAGCACCTTCCAGTGGTACTGTCCCATCTCCTCCCCCAGACTCCTGACTGGCACCTTCCAGTGGCACTGTCCCATCCTCTTCACCGGGCTCCTGACTGGCACCTTCCAGTGGCACTGTCCCATCTCCTCCCCCACCCTCCTGACTGGCACCTTCCAGTGGCACTGTCCATCCTCTTCACCGGGCTCCTGACTGGCACCTTCCAGTGGTACTGTCCCATCTCCTCCCCCAGACTCCTGACTGGCACCTTCCAGTGGCACTGTCCCATCCTCTTCACCGGGCTCCTGACTGGTACCTTCCAGTGGCACTGTCCCATCTCCTCCCCCACCCTCCTGACAGGCACCTTCCAGTGGCACTGTCCCATCCTCTTCACCGGGCTCCTGACTGGCACCTTCCAGTGGCACTGTCCCATCGTCTGCACCGGTCTCCTGACTGGCACCTTCCAGTGGTACTGTCCCAACCACTCCACCAGGCTCCTGACTAGCACCTTCCAGTGGTACTGTCCCATCTCCTCCCCCAGACTCCTGACTGGCACCTTCCAGTGGCACTGTCTCATCCTCTTCACCGGGCTCCTGACTGGCACCTTCCAGTGGCACTGTCCCATCTCCTCCCCCACACTCCTGACTGGCACCTTCCAGTGGCACTGTCCCATCCTCTTCACCGGGCTCCTGACTGGCACCTTCCAGTGGTACTGTCCCATCTCCTCCCCCACCCTCCTGACTGGCACCTTCCAGTGGCACTGTCCCATCCTCTCCATCGGGCTCCTGGCTGGCACCTTCCAGTGGCACTGTCCCATCCTCTCCATCGGGCTCCTGACTGACACCTTCCAGTGGTACTGTCCCATCCTCTCCACCGGGCTCCTGACTGGCACCTTCCAGTGGTACTGTCCCATCCACTCCTCTGGGCTCCTGACTAGCACCTTCCAGGGGCACTGTCCCATCTCCTCCCCCAGACTCCTGACTGGCACCTTCTAGTGGCACTGTCCCATCTCCTCCCCCAGCCTCCTGACTGGCACTTTCCAGTGATACTGTCCCATCCACTCCTCTGGGCTCCTGACTAGCACCTTCCAGGGGCACTGTCCCATCCTCTCCACCCGGCTCCTGACTGGCACCTTTCAGTGGCACTGTCCCATCCTCTCCACCGGGCTCCCGAATGGCACCTTCCAGTGGTACTGTCCCATCCTCTCCACCGGGCACCTGACTGGCACCTTCCAGTGGTGCTGTACCATCCTCTCCACCGGGCTCCTGACTGGCACCTTCCAGTGGTACTGTCCCATCTCCTCCTTCTGGCACCTTCCAGTGGCACTGTCCCATCGTCTGCACCGGTCTCCTGACTGGCACCTTCCAGTGGTACTGTCCCATCCACTCCACCCGGCTCCTGACTTGCACCTTCCAGTGGTACTGTCCCATCCTCTCCTCTGGGATCCTGACTAGCACCTTCCAGGGGCATTGTCCCATCCTCTCCACCGGTCTCCTGACTGGCACCTTCCAGTGGCACTGTCCCATCGTCTGCACCGGTCTCCTGACTGGCACCTTCCAGTGGTACTGTCCCATCCACTCCACCCGGCTCCTGACTCCAGTGGTACTGTCCCATCTCCTCCCCCAGACTCCTGACTGGCACCTTCCAGTGGCACTGTCCCATCCTCTTCACTGGGCTCCTGACTGGCACCTTCCAGTGGTACTGTCCCATCTCCTCCCCCACCCTCTTGACTGGCACCTTCCAGTGGCACTGTCCCATCCTCTCCATCGGGCTCCTGACTGACACCTTCCAGTGGTACTGTCCCATCCTCTCCACCAGGCTCCTGACTGACACCTTCCAGTGGTACTGTCCCATCCTCTCCACCCGGCTCCTGACTGACACCTTCCAGTGGTACTGTCCCATCCTCTCCTCTGGGCTCCTGACTAGCACCTTCCAGTGGTACTGTCCCATCTCCTCCCCCCGATATTGCCTCCCGTCTTGCACCTTCCAGCAAGCAAAGCACACGGACCGGCATCTTTCCGTGGCGCTTTGTACCTACTCTTCCAGCTCCCACAACCCTCCCTCCACCACAGCTTCACAGATAAGACCATCCACCTGCATCATGTTTCCTAGTGCTGCATCCTGGAGGCAGCACCTTGCAGTGGCACATTACACTACCACCAAGCTAGAGCATTCTAGAGACATTGTGCAATCCCAGGTACCCCACATTGCTCCTCGGTGCCCTTTCCTCTTCTATAATCCGTAAAAAGATGCCTCCCAGTAACAATCCTTTCCCTTTCCTTCTTGTGTCCTCAGGCTGGCACCTCACCCTAGCACGCTGCACCTCAAAGTCTCCAGACAGGCTGCAAGGATCACTGTACATGTTTTCCTTCTGTAGCCCTCGGGCGAGCACCTCACCGTGGCACCCTCTGACCCTTTCTCCACATAGCTTCCAGTTGACACCTCGTAGTGGCACTTGTTCCAGCCCTTCCTCCTCTAACCCTGCCACTGGCACCCCGCAGTGGCGCTCAGTACCTCAGTCTGCCACCTCCTAAAGGCAGGCAGTGCACACTGTGGTCCGGTGGCTTCCATACTGCCACCTCATAGTGCACCCTGCTTCCAGCATCCCCAGAGTGTCCGTCGCAGGGACACGGCGCACACGGCCCTGCACTAAATCACAGGCTGGCACCCCATACTAACGCTTGGTGCACCATTTCCTCCCGCAGACCCCTGACGGGCACCTCACCGCGGCACTCAGTGGCCCTGGATAGCCCACCCTCGTTTCCTAACCTACCCTTTACCACCGCCGTCTGTCCAGCCCATCCTACCACAAACGAGCAGCTCTGTGCGTCTGCCCTGCACACCATCAACCACTGCACTCCTCCCCCGTACACAGTTGCCAGGTTCCTTAGGTCCACCTGCAGGTCTCCCTTTGTACAGCTCCTCCACACGGCCGCCTCGCAGCCTGTGCAGCACATCTCTCCTATGCGCATCATCCACATGCACACTTTCTATTCCACCCACCCCTCTCACACCTCTCCTTTCACATCTCCCTCTACATATCTCCGTGTGCACATCTTCTGCAGATCTCCACCTGTGCATCATCACCTGCACTCTTACGCTGCACCATGTAACCCCACAAACCTTCCCCTGCTCATCTCTCTCCCCACACTTCCCACCGCACGTAAACCTCTTGCGCACACCATGCGCATCTTTCCTCCTCCACACGTCTCCTGAGCAACCCTGCGTATCTGCCCCTGTACATATCTCTACCCCCACACCCCCCTTAAGAATCTCTGCAGCCAGAAGTGCTATAGAGGCAATCTCCCAAAGCCCCCTGTCTCTGCTCGCCCCCACTCCACCCCCACCCCCCGCAGTCCCCCCTCTTCGAAACTCCAGTGGGCTTGTGGGTGGCTCCATTGGCTGTCTGCAGTCACCTGACCAACCCTGGCTGCTCTTTGGGATGGGGCTGCAGCCTCGAATTGATGACTGGCTGCTCATTCCAGCCCAACCTGCCGGAGCATCAGACCTCTCCATCCCTTCCTCCCGGCAGCGCTATCCTTTATATTGCCTCCTCCTCCTCCCCCTCACACCGTCCTCAGCACATGCACCCCCAGGAGGACCCATCTGGGGAGGGGGAGCACACGATGCCCGACACTGCATCACCCATCAGCGCCTTCTGAGCCCATGCTGGACGGCACACATCTCGGGCATTCGAGCTTTACTCAGTTCATTTTTGGTATTTTAGGATTGTCCAAGGTTGCCCTGTCGGCATCCAGTCAGAAAAGAAACGACCCCAATGTCGGTTAAGACAGAAGACGACGAACTGATACCGCTCTAAAGGGGGAGGGGGCGGACCCCTGCAAGAGCCAAAGAATTCCACCTTGTTTGTTATATGTGTGCAGGTTTAGAGATCTTGTGCACACCTCAGGTTGGAAGATGACGGGATAGTGACTAGGTCGGTGACATCTTTGCATGTTTTGGTTCTTGCCCCTGGCATCGTGTCGACGCCTGCGATGCACCTATTGCAGCTCAGAGAGAAACTGTCCAGGATGCGGCGCTGAGCAGGACGCAGGGAGGCAGGAGGGCTGCATTGGATTCCCACTCGGTCTTCTTGTCTGTGATCTGTTCGTTTGGCTCCGTCCAGATCTTGGTCCTCTTGCCCCCCTGGACGAGGGAGCATGCCAGCAGCCACCCCTGTCACCGTGACCACTGCCCCCCGCCTATGAGTCTGAGCTGACCTGCAGCCGCTCCATGGGATGTGATGTGGAGCGCCTGCCGCACCCCTTCTCTTTCCCCAGCGCATCGTAACGCTCGCCCTTTGCTCTTTGCAGGATGGCTCGGTTCGGAGACGAGGTGCCGTCCCGCTATGGCGGGATCAGCGGAGGGGGAGCCGGGGCGGCGGGCGGTGCAGGACGTGGGGGCAGCCGGCAGGGCGGACCGCCGGGGGCCCAAAGGATGTACAAGCAGTCGATGGCGCAGAGAGCACGAACCATGGCCCTCTACAACCCCATCCCTGTCCGCCAGAACTGCTTCACCGTCAACCGCTCCCTCTTCCTCTTCAGCGAGGACAACGTGGTGAGGAAATACGCCAAAAAGATCACCGAATGGCCATATCCTTTTCAGTATAACCTGGTGACGTGGGAGGTAAGGGGGCATGGGGTGGGAGAGGTCACTGGCTTGGAGGGGGCCCATATTAGCCACAGATGGGTTGCTTAGGTAAAAATGCTGGCTGCTCTGGGATTGGGTAAATGTAATGGTTGTGGTTTGGCCTGCAAGGGTGGCAATCAGTCCCTTCAGGACTATGGCCTGCGGTTTGGTTAACGCTTTAGGTTGCGCTTCGAGCTTTGGGAGTTGTGGGATTCGTTGACCCAGTTGGGGCTGGTAAGAAGGGCCATGAGTGGGACGGTGATTTCGAGTCTGCCTTTGGCTTGTGGGTTTGGTAACTCTTAAGGCTGTGCTTCCGGAGGCAGTGGGTTTCCTTGGGCCAGCTGGCTCTTAGAAGGGTGTGGGGTGTCCTTATTGCCACAATGACCGCTCGATATGAGGTTGATTCTGCTGTGAACTGATTTCGGCGAGTTTTGCAGAATGGCTAGAAGCTTGTGCGGTACCAAGAGGGCTGTCTCTTGGGCAGATCGCTGATACATTATTAATCCACGAGCGATTGATGAGCCATTAACTGGTGAGTGGCTGGACGTGATAGAATTCCAACCACCAGAAGAGGCGAGGAGTCTCCAGTAAGGAGGCAGCAACTAGGCCATGAGATGTTTGTGCTCGGCCAGAGCTGACAAGTATTCACTTATTTATCGCTTCCGTTTCAAAAGGTGACTTCATTTAAAATGTGCTGACTTGCGGGTTCGCAGCGAGCGAGGAGGACCGGGGATAGCGGTACAGTGTGCATGCATGGGGGAAAGGGGTGGGAGGTGAGAGCAGCGGAGGAAACGCAGTCTGCGCTAGATTCTTCTCTCACGAGGAGTGATTGGTCCTGAAAATGTGCTAGAGGAAATGCTTGGTTGCTGTATTCGAGGGACGGCCAGGGATCAGATCTCATATTTCTCGGATAAAACAAGAATGGACAGACGGTGTACCCGTTGCTTATTCTCCAGATTAATGCATTTATCGTGTGAATGTACCATACCTCAAATGAAAAACAAAATATGCGATGTACACAAAGATGATCTTTGCCATCCGTGAAATTCTTTCACATGTAATTATGTGTCTGTGGATTTCACAACCTGCTCGTTGTACTGCCTAGTAAATCTCCACCATAGTCTACATAGCCAGCCTGGTGCATAAAACAGGGTCCATTTTGGATACAGTTCCCTTGGACTCATCTAAAGCTTAAAATGTTATGTTCTATTGCTTGAATTTAGCTGAACATTTCTGTACGTTTTTGATGTGCTCATTTTACTCAGCTGCTTTACTATGGCTTACTGAGCCTATGTATGTAGAGACTCGGTTTCCCAGGACGATTTTGTTAGCTTCCTCTCTTTGTGTTATGCATAGTTTCTCTTATTGGATCCACTCGTCCTGATCTAAACATGAGGTCAGGTTTGGCTTACTCAGTCGATCTTGCAGGCCTGGTCTGTGGTGAAACTAGGCTTGGTTCCCTCACATGGCGCATGCCTGGTTTACACATGTGACCAGCCCCTGCGTTTACTATTAGAGCCTTTCTGACCTGGTCGAGGTATGGGTCATGGATTTCATAAGACTTGTCTATATAAGAGTCATGCTTCGTTTTAAAAGTAGGTCTAGGTGGTCTGTATATGAGGTCTGTATATAAGGTCCTGTTTAGTTTTTTAATTTGATATTGCTGATCCAGTTTAAACATGAATGCTTGTTTGATATTACCAATAGATTCAATTGACAATGTTCGGTTTTCATCTTGCATCTAGATGTTTCGATTTATATATTGCAGTGCTTGATGTTTGGAGTGGATCTAGCATGCCTTGTCTATTTGAGAGGTCATGGTTGAGATCACAAGTAGATCTAGCTGGCCTGACATATGTATGGAGTCTTGCTTATATTTCCCAATCAGTCTGGCTAGTCTATACATAAAGTTATGTTTAGTTTCCCCAGGAGATTTTGCTGTCATTCTTTATGTAGGAATTCATGATTACTTTCAACTTTGGATTCCACAAGCCCTACAATAAATGAGGTCATGCCTGGTTTTCCTTCTCGATCAAGCTAATGTGTTTGGGGTGATTGTGTACGTTAAGTCATGCTTGGTTTCCTCCTTAGATACTGCCACTGTAATCTATATAAGGGACATACGCATGTTTCCTTTGTTTCTCATAAGCCTAGTTTAATATATAGGGTTGGGTATATAGCAGGTTTGTCTATTCTTAGATCATGTTTGATTTCTTAAATGCCTCAAACTGACCTTATTTATTTGTTTCTCCATTAGAAGTAGATCTAGTAGGTTAAACAATCCTGGTTTATACACAGGGTCCTTCTCCTTTGGATATACGTGACTTGCTCTTTATATGGTCTCGACTTTATATGGATTCTATTCATTTTCCCATTCATTTTTACTAGCATAGTGCATTTATTGCATTCGATTTACCTGGTCCAGTGTACATATAAGACCTGCATGGATTTTCCTTTTCGTTCCCGCAGGCCTTGTCTGAATACAAGTTTCTGCATGTTTCCTCAATGGATTTAGCTAGCCAGATCTCTAAATGAGGCAAATCGGGGTGTCACAAGCCTACATACTTTGCACATGTGTGTACGTTATCATGCATTGTTTTGCCATTAGATCTTGATGGTATGATCAACAAATGGAGTCCTTCTCAAATGTACTAGTATGTTCTAATGTATTTCTGAGGTCACATTTAGTTTCCATATTAGTTTTATTTGGACTGGTTCTGATCTGAGATTACACAGTTTTCCCTATTAACACTAGCTCACTTAGTCTGGGCATTAGGTTGTGCTCGGTTTCCATCGTTGAGAAGGATGGCTTGGTGCATATCAGAGTTCATAATTAGTTTACAGAATGGGTCCAGCTGACTTGCTCAATACAAGATACCATACTCATGCTTCCCTTTAGAACCTGCTGATCATCTTTATATACAAGGACTTTTTCATTTTACTATTGGATCTTGATGCACTGTCTTTAGATAATTCATGTTCAGCTTACCAATTTCGAACTGTTGATATTGATTATACTTTAAGCCATTTTTGGTTTCCTTATTTAATCTGGCCGGATTGGCCTTCTTCTGAGTACATAGTTTGGTTTGCCTTCGAGTCTCTGTGGCGTGATCTACATATGAAATAATACTTAGATTATTGGAATGATCTAGCTTGCATGGTCTGTATATAAGTTTGTGCTTGCTATCCTTCTAAATCTTGCTGACCTGATGTGTAAATTAGTTCAAGCTTTGTTTACCTAGTGGATGTAGATACCTTGGCCAACTGGATATATGAGATCATGTTCAGTTTCAATTTCGTAGCTAGTTGGCCTAGTCTGAATATGGGGGTCGTACTTGGTTTCCATGCAGGTCTTCCTTGGTTCCTTTACAAGATCTAGACGTTTTGGTCTGTTCATAAAACATCTCTCCAGTTTGATCAAGCTTTTTATGAATTATGTAAGAACTAAGTTAATTTGTTCTATTGTAATCCAGCTGGCCTTGTCTCTTTATAAGATTTCCCCTGTGAATGTAGCTGTTTTTGCTGTAAATGAGAACATTATTAGTTTCTGCATTAGATATTGCTTGCCACATATGTAACACAGTGACAGTCACCAATGTATATTTATAGTTAGGTCAAAGTTTCCATTCAAAAGGCATTTTTTGTTTTGCTAAGAACTTTGGTGCTATTCTACACATCTACTTAAAACTTCCCAAAAAAGGCCCATTCACATCAGCATCTTCCTGGAACATTTGAGTGATCCATCAAGGGAGGCCAAGAAAAAGAAACATTGATTTCCCATGTTAGTTCCCATATGAAACTTTGCTCTCAGGTACTGAAAGAACGGTTCAACAGAATTACACCAAATTTGGTAGACTTAGGAACTATATTCAGAAAGCATGCTGTTAGTTGTAAATTCGCTCAGCAGCTTTCAAGAAATTTGAGTTTAAAGAGGTGCTCCAGATGATAATGAAGGGGTTAAAAAGTTAGACAGTTGGTTTCATCAGTCCTCATGTGGAACTGAATGATCTGATTGGCTGGAGGCAATTGTGAGAAAAATGTTTTAGTCCCCGTTACAGAACTTGGGGACTCTGTCCTCATGTCTTGAAGTTACAGAAAGTAAAAGTATATAAGGTGAGGGATAGGGATACCTTGACCTTCCTGATAGTTATAGGCTGAAGCCCAGAGGGACCCCCGCTCCTTTGGTACTCTTGCAGGACCCTGAACTGTCTTCTCATGATGTACTGTAGTATGCCTGTGGGAGCCTCTGCTCAAGCTTCACCCCCTTGAACCACAGTATTGAGCAAGCTTCACCATGGAAAGCTTGTAAGCTATGACAGTACCATGGGGTGAAACTTCTGCTGCGGGCGGTAATGCGGTAACTGTGAAAAATTTTTAAAAAATATTAACATGCGTAAAATGGGTTGGATGTCTGTGGGTGTATTGGCCTCCCCAGGGGTATTGGTTGCAGAATGTGGCCAACCCTCCACAGCACAAGACCAAAGGCGATGTGCAGTGGGACATTTGACTTAATATAATGAAAAAATCCCAGGGAATTCTCTGAAAAAACAAAGGTTAAAGTGATATTAAAACGTGGTAATATGATCCTCCCTTGTGTTAAAAAAAGGAAATTCAGTTAAAAAAAACAAAAGTCAAAGAGACAGTATAATTTGGTATGGTAATTAGCTCTTAGCTTACGTAAAAAACCCTAGATATTCATTAAAAAACTAAGATTAAAGTGATGTTATAGTTAGGTGTTGTAAACTAACATTTAAAAAATAAAAAAAGTCTGAAATTCCCAAGTTATAGTTTGCTGAGTTAACTATTATTTGTGCCCCTCCTTGCACAACTAATGCCCTCACATATTACATCAGTCACAACATGTTCACTGGCATAATTGACAACATCACTCATTACATCTCAAATGACATAATTGATGACATCCCTGATGGCGTGAAGCAGTCTGTGTGATACCATGCTATAGGACTTGAAATAATTCAATCAGCTACACACCTGGACAATTTTCTGTTTAACTTAAATGGAATACCCTCTTCAAGGCTTCACGTGACCAGAAATTTTAAGCCATCTGGTTGACAGATATACATCTGCTACTGAAAAGACGCCTTCTGTCAGACCCCAGGTACAATCCTCTATTGTTTAGTAAAATACACTAAACAGATTCCGAAGAAAGGCACAATTGCATACAGCCTTAGAGCCATGCTAACAAAGTAATTGTGAGATAAACCACCTCTAAGTGGGACACCCCTACATTCTGCATTATTCAGAAATGTGTAATTCCTCAACATTTTCAGAAAAGTTCTGGAAATAAACACCTGCACATTATAAACATCCTTGTCACACAGAATCTGTCTGTAGCACTGTATTACAACTATTTAATGGGGACAGGCACACTGATATTCACTTTTGGATAATCTATTACCAATAGAATTTTTTGTCTTTTTCATACATTTTTGAAACAGGCTTTGGTTTTAAGCCTCAATCTACTTCCAAACATACCTTTGCAATCTACATTAGATGCATGCAGCCTTTACCTTCTTTAACCTGGAGTAATACTTGAACCCCAGACTTTAGTGATTTGTATACTGAGCACCAATTAACTTTCAACAAGCACAATCATACTTGGCTTTCTGGCTTGTAATATTTCCATGCTTTGGACCCAGTTGCGTACACTCAGTAGTCTATCCTGCATATTCAGTAGTTTATGCTGCATATGACAATGGTGTTATCAGTCATGTCATCAAAGATGTTATTTAAGATGTCTTCAATGATGTCATCAATAATGTCATTTAACATATTATGAATGATCTAGTATGTGAAGTCATAAGCAGTGCACCGCAAAGACGCAAGTTATTGTTAGCTCAGTAAGCTATAACTGGGGAATGTCAGTGTTTTTTACTTTTAAGTGTTAGTTTTCATCTCACTTTAACACCTAACTATAACATAATTTTAACCTCTGTTTTTATCAGTGAATTTGTAAGGTTATTTTTTTAACTTAAGCTAAAATCTTATTTACATATCAAACTCTAACGTCAATTTCACCATTGTTTTTTTCAGTGATACGTACCTATATATTTCATGGAAAAAAACAAAGAATAAAGTGACGTTATAGTTAGGTATAAGGATGAATTATGAGCTACTGCCCCCATTCTGTACTGGCCTTCGTCTAGGCTCTGCACCCATCCCAGCAAAAATGGCCAACCCACATTCTTGTCTCTTTTTTACAATTTTAACATGTCATAAGTGATGTAATATGAGGTCATAATCAAGGACCTGACAAGGGAAGAAGTTACAGTTTTTTCACTAAACTATAACTGGTGTAATTCAGTGTTTTTTGTTTTTATTTTAACATTAGCTTATGTCTCATTTCCACACCTAACTATAATGCCACTGTGACCTTTGATTATTTTAGGGAATCTTGGAGGTTTAAAAAAAAACTTTATAAAAAAATGTTGCCCAACAGATAACTCAGCCCTTCTGTGCCCAAGTGAATGCCATGTTCTGCGGGTGATTGGCTGCATACTTATTGTTTGTAAAAATATATTACTTTATGTTAAAAAACATAGAAATGCACTGAAAAAACAAAGGTTAGTGTGAAGTTATACGTGAAGAAGGTAGTAAGTCTAACATGAGAATAACTTGCACCACCGTGATGCACTACTAATGTCCTCACATATTACATCACTTATGACATCTGAAACCTGTGGTGGTGCAACTTATACTTTTGTCATTTACGTATAAGTGGCACATTTTCCAGGTTTTATGTTTTTTAAATAATAATGCTTTTTCAGTGAATATCTAGGGCTTTTTTTAACATAAGTTAAAATCTTGGGGCCAGATGTAGCAAAGGTTTTTCCCCATTCGGTGTCTATGGGAAAAAGTGTTCGTACATTTGGCCCTTACTACCTTCTTCACGCATCACTGAACTTTAACCTTTAGTTTAACACACATATTATAAATGCAGATACACTACTTGCTATTATTGTTGAGTGTAGGGAAACATGTCCCTCCTCTAGTTCAACAATAAACATCATAAATTGCTTATGGCATTTCATTTTCTCGTGTATTTGTTTTAGCAAAACATACTTAGCCACAACCAGGATGCAAGGGATTACATTTGCGGAGCAAGGTAAAATCACACTGAAGTGTTATCTTGACTGTTAAAATGCTGTTTTCCCTATGTAAAATCTGTGAGGCTCTTTTTGCTTTGCTGAGGTAAGAAACTCAAATTTAGCCTTTGCACTGTAGTAATAAATGTGTTAATGCAATTAGTACAGTTGCTGTAAATAATGTGGTATTGAGTCACATTTGTTTTCACTGCTTACATGTAACTTTGACAGTGATAATGCCAGAGTAGTTATAGTTAGGTCAGGGTATTCATAGGAAAGGAATTATTGGCTTTCTTTATCATTTTGATGCCATTCAACAAATCTGTACAAAACTTAAAAAAGGTCATCCAGTTTGTTTCATTCATGTAAAGTTTGATGGTGATTCATCAAGCGGAGCCAAGAAAAAGGGGGCTCCCAAAACAAAAAATTCCCATCTTAATTCCCATTGAAAGGTTTAATTTGGAATACAGAAATATGTCAGAATTACACAAAATTGGGAAAAAGTTAGAAATTTACTCAGAAAGTGTGCTTTCCTTTGTTTGGTGTAAATCAGTTCAGAGGTTTTTGAGAAATTTGTGTTTAAAGAGGTGCTCGAGTTGATCATGAAGGGGTTAACCTCGAGACAAAGTTAGTGATATCTGAGCCGTTGGTGCAAATGATGCTCTTCTTGGCCATTTTAAAGAGGATTGTCAATCCTGATTGGCTGGCCTCAGCATATACAATCTGTTGTGGCAGCCATTACAGACTCAGAGTCATGGTCCCGGCATTCTGCAAATTAATTACAAAAATAATATAAGGAAACATGGCGAGCACAACAGAAGCATGTAGGGAGATCCCAAAGAGAACCATTTAATTGGATGGCCACAAGATGGACAGCATGTTATAGCAGCCATTACAGGACTCTGTGTGATATTCTCCACTTTGAATGTGTTGTAGTAAAATCTTGTGTTTAAGGATCATAGAAAGGAACATATATGAAGGGTGATAGCAGATTTTAGTCACAATATAAATTGTTAGTCGGTGATACAAGACCAATTTTAGGCATTGTGGTATGTTCTAAGGTAGCATTGGTTTCGACCCACTGGTGAATTGTCAGCTGATTTCTGGTGGTTCGCGAGAGAGCAGTTATTAAAAATGCCTTTACATTTTACATTTATCTTGTAACACTTGCTGTGCTTCAAACGGAGGTCAAATGCTAGGCTACGTCTTCTGACAAATTGCTGCTTATTCTTTTAACATGGAGATTGATGTATACTCTTCTATCTCTGACTGCAAAGTAAGAGGATCTTCTAAAGTGAACTATGTGTCAAACTTGCTGGGATACAGAATGTATGAAAGGCAAGGCCGTAGGATGTCATTTTGCGTAACACAACAAAATGTACATAACTGCAATGAACTGTACACACTTTTCAGAATATATCAGCCGTTAGAAAAGCAAAAACAAAACAATTTTTTTGTAATTGTAAAGTCTGGAAACAAAGATTTTAACAGGCTCAAACCTATTCAAGATACCTTTACTTGGTGTGCAAATGATAATTATTGACTGAAACCTGATTTGCACACTCTATCATGTGAGTGCTATATAGTTCTATCAGTAAAACTATAATTATGTGCAAATAAATTTAGTAACCCTTTCAATGGAAAGTATGTAGTTTGTAAATAAAAGTGCCTATAGGACGATGCAGTAGTAATATATTTGTTACAATATGCTCCAAAAATGCACCACTAGATAAATACTACTCCCTTACCACTCTACTGCTGAATACATTTTCTATCCTTTGTGTGAAGCTAGGACTTTTCATAATCCCTTTGAATTCATTGATGTAACATTGATGTCAGCACCTGCACTCTGAAAATTGTTCCAGCACCGCTGGTGCAAAGGTGATGAACTAAGTCCCAAGTCCAGTTGTAAAACAGCCCATTGCAAGTATTCTCAAGCAGGACGTTCCAGTATTTTTTGGCTGCTGTTTTCTTTAACTTCACAAAGCCATTTCAACAGAGAACGTGCTCACTATGTGTGAGCATATTCAATCATCCCACTTGTTTTTGACTTTAACACATAATTTGAAAAATATGAATGAGGCCTAACAGCAAGATCTGCTGGCTATGCATTTGGGAACCAAGTTTAATTCCTGGTTTTGGCTCTGGACAGATCACTTAATCTTCTGTGGATAAAATGAAAATGACCAATGTATTCTGGTGCTCATGTAAGGTGCTCCAGTGCCCTTGGGAAGTGTTTGTGCTATTTAGAACTACAATCGGGGTGCAAAGTATAGTTAGATGACTGAACTACAAGTGGTGTATTTCAGTGTTTGGGTTCTTAAAATTAGCATTGTTGTTGCTTATTATTTTTCACTAAAAAATGTTTCAGCACAAGGTATAGTTGGGTCACTGATGTATAACTGGTGAATTTCAGTTGTTTTTAGTTTTTAAACATTAGTTTTTATACTATCACATGACCTAACTATAATGTCACTTTAGTCTTTGTGTTTTCAGTGAATTTCTAGGGATTTTTAACCATAAGCTAAAAAGGTATTAGAAGACCTAACTATAACATCACTTTAACCTTGGGTTTTTTCAGTGAATTTTTGTTTTTTTTGTGATGATATTCACCCAAGTCACTGATTAAGCACAGCTTGCCAGGCCCTCGCCCAGACTCCCACAGATGGCAACCTCCTGCATGAGGCAAATCATCCACGAAACCCCACCACACTTTTTTAATATATATTTTTTGCTGCCACAAGTACTGCAGCTGACTCGCTTCTCGCGGTACAGTGAAACAGCTCAAGCTTCCCTTGTTGATGCTTGAGTGGTCTTGCAGTACCACATCTCCTGCAGCAGCCTCACAGTACCACACAGGGGTTGTTCTTGGGTCATGTGGGAGCACAGACACAGCAGGGGCACGAAAAAAAGTTTTTATTTTTTTATTTTGGCCCTGACCATAAGGGCTACAGCACCAAGATACCCGTACTAAGCCCTGTGTATTTTACTTTTTGTTTCTAAATTCAGGACACGAAGATTGAGCCCCTCAGTTCTGTAATGGCTGGTCACAACATTTCTATAGATGTTGTGTTCAGCCAATGAGATTGCTTGGTCCTGGGGGGCTGGTACAGAGCCCACAGTACTGAAGGGGTTGATAGGAAAAAAAGCCCTGATCATCCAGATACTATTATATTTTGCCCTTTAATTTCTCAAAAAAGACTGACCAACACCAAATAAAAAAAAGCACACTTTCCAAATAAAGATCTAGCTTTCTGTCAAATTTGGTATAATGCCCTTCAGCCCTTTTACCTGTTTTGCTTCATAAATTCCAATGAGAATTCTCATTAGAAAAAGGCGTTTTTGGACCCCACTTTTTGTCAGCCCCGCTTGAATGAAGACCCAGAAACTTTCCTGGAATGAGCTTAGGTGGAAGGACCTTTTTCATTTTATGGGGGAAAATTACATGAAAATTTGTCCTTTCCCTGATGGAACGTATGATGGCATCCATGTAACACGCTACAGAGAGGAGATGTGTTGTCCATCTTGGATGTTAGGATTTCATCATCCACACAAATACAGAGGAAATCATTCCTCTCTAAAATTGATGAGACAGTGCAGTGATTCTTTTATATTCTAAAAGAGGAGGACAAAATCCCTTGTGATTGGAATACATTTGGAGTCTTTTTAGGGGGAAAGCTCACTATTTTGAATGACGGTGAGGAGCACAGTGTCTAGAAAGGAGGATTACTTTTGCATACATTATTCAGATATCTGTATGGAATGCAAATCTGAAAGGGACTTATTCTTGTAAAATCCCTTTGGAGTGGAGTCTAGTGGTTACAGTTAATGGATTTTAATGTGGGAGAGTTAATGTTTTTTCACCCTGTGGAAAGTGGTAAAATACCAAGTTAACCACCAACAAGCGTCAATGCTATTCTTAATGTGAATCTGTTGAGATATCTGGATACTATCAAATGGCATTTGTGAATTATATCTTGTATCTGGCAAAATGAGATAGCAGATCAGTACCATTGTAGCGGTGTATCTGATGGCTTTTTAAGTGTCTTCCCCTTTATGTATTATTTGTTGTTATTTCTTACTTTGATGTTTAATTTTATTTTGCGCCGTATTGTGAAGGAATGTTTTTTTTAGATGTATATGTATTTTCTAACAACTCGCACATCTCTAAATTGATCTTGCTGCTGTTTATCTATTCAATTTTGCTCAGATAATAAATTGTTTGCAATCTAAATTGGTTTTATTTCCCCCTACATTGTTGTGGTACTGATTTTGTGAAAACCATGGTATGTTTGTGAAGTGTGTCAAAAGTGACCAAGTGTGTTAGTGTCGTAGTTGCAGGGGCATTCCGCAAGGGGATTCTTTCTGTTGATTACCTTGCTCTGTCCCCTTGGTGTGTGGGGCCTTCTGTGACCTAACACTGTGACTACACAATGACCAACACCACTGTGTTTTATATAGGAGTATATATGTGTGTGTGCGTGTGTGTGTGTGTGTGTGTGTGTTACCCACTGACGGCTGCCAGTGGGTAGTTATGGATAGGCCCATTTTTCCATAGGAAAAGCATTTTTTGTTTTCCTATTAACTTTGGCACAGTTTGATAAATCATCACAAAACCGTCCAAAAAATGTTCTTTCACCTCAACTCTTAACTGGGGGATCTGTCAAGCTGGAGCAGAGAAAAAAGAGAAGGTCCCAAAACATGTTTCCCTCATTCATTTTTCCATAGGAACTTTAGACAATTCTGCAGCCCAAACTGCTAAAAGGCTTTTCACCAGACTTGGCAGAAAGTGAGATCGTGGTCCAGAAATAGTATTTTTGTGCATTAGTGTAAATCCATTCAGTAGTTTTCGAGCAATTAATGCTCACAAACTTTGTATGTATCACACCATGGATGATCTGTGAAGCTGACAGATCTCATGGATAGATCTGATTGGCTACAACCACATTAACAACAATGTGTCGGCAGCCATCTTAGGACTCAGGACTCAGTCACAAGTCTTAAGAAAAGCATTAAGAAAATACATAAAGAGCATGGTTGGACACCCTTAACCTTAGGCCTGGTAGTGGGACCTAGCACGGCTGTAGGGGCCCTGGAGTTCCCCATACTGGCCACAACAAAATAAAGGTGTGGGTTGGCCCAGGTTGGCACTGGGGCACCACTTATATATAAAGAAAACAATTGCTGGTTCCTGCCCGGTCCCATTAAATGGAGATGCTTGCAGGTAGCCAGTGGAATAGCGGGGCCCCGGGACACTCCCACGGCCTACCAGACAAAAAAAAACAGCAGGTGACGCTGGTGAGACCAGGACACTCAGAAATATATTTACAAAAGGAAAGGCTGGCAGAAATCAAGTGCCATGGGCCACAGAGGGGCCCCTGCGCCATCGGAATGAACACTGCCAAGACAAATACCGTAGCACTGTTCCCACCGGTCAGCCCGGCGGGAACAGCATAATACAATGTTCTCACCAGTCAGCCCAATAGGAACATTGTAATACGCTTTGGGTAGCGTCCTCCCCATGTGTTTGGCAGTCGGCTCGACCGACCGCAAAACTTGTAATGAGGGCCTAAGTTTTTCTCTCACTTGGCAGGAGCTTTAAAATTGTCCCACCAAACAAGAGCAAACACTGGTTCACTATATCCCGGGGGTGGGCACTATGGGGCAAATATGGAGCCAGCCATAAGGGGTTGAGTCCCCAGGGCCATTAATGGCTCTTTGAGGGGGGCCGCACAGCCCTCACTCACCATTACAAGTACAGCTGGGCCCAGGGATTGGGGTTCCTGATGCCAAAATGGGCATGTGAGGGGGCCTTCATCCCCCTTAGGTACTGACGGCCAGGCCCCAGGGGGTGGGGTCCTTGGGGCCAAAATCATCCAGGGGGGCCATGTGCACCCCTCCCCCATTTTATAAATAAATAATTCCCTCAGGGGCCTTGCCCACACGGGGGGGCAAAACCATGCCTACTTTTTTAACAAAAAATACCTGCGGATCCACTGTGAATTTGGTAGAATAAAAATAAAAAATGTTGGCCCCCTGTGTGTCTTACCCCCTTTTTTCTCGGCCCTCACTTGACAAATCACCCGAAACTTTTAAGGCAGCAGCAAAAGTGAGTGTCAAACTATTTTAGAAAATTTTCTGAAGATTCGTCAGACAGCATCAAAGGTAAAGGCAAAACAAAAAATGTTTTTCCTATAGTAAAGAGGCCCTGACTATACCCGCTAGCGACTGGCAGTAGGTAATAAATATTTTCTCGAAAAAAAAAAGGTTACAGAGATGTCACACAAGTAGGTTCACATTTTACAAACACAAAACCATAGAAATGTTTTATTCTATTTTCTAACGTCCCTTTGTTTTTTTCAGTGAATTTCGATGTTTTTTTTAACATAAAGAACTATTTAATTAGCCTACAATAATCCAACTGCCTTTGACCATGCACAGCAGTAGGGTGGCCGCAGTGCCAGGTCTATGGCCATGCCCTGTGGCCTGCCCCCACATGCAGCCAACCCTATGCTGCAAACGGCCTTCGGTTGGAGGTTGCAGGGGGTTGGCCACAGGGCCTGGCCTGCAGCCGGGCCCTATGGCCAAAACCCCCCAAAGGCAGCCAGCCTGGGAGGGTTGGCACTCAGCCTCCTTCCTGGTCCCTATATGGCCCGGGGGACCTCATATCCTTTGCCCATAGCTTAATTTATAGAGGACGGGCACGCTGCCACCCTTCCTGGGCTAATATCGGCCCTGGCCATATTATAAAGCAAGAGGAGGCACGGAGCCCCCCTCCCTGGGCTGATTTCTGGCCCTGGGGGCCCATCTCCCAGGCCCAACCATATTAACAAGGGTGAGGGGGACATGCAGCCTCCCCTCCCTGGGCAAATATTGGTCCCAGGGACCCTATCCCCCCGGCTATGTCATTATTAATTGAGGAGAGGGGCTGTGCAGCCCCACTCCCCTGGCCAAATATTGACCCCAGGGACCCCATCCCCCAGGCCCCAGCCACATTATGAAGTGGGCTGGAGGTATGCTGCCCCCCTCCCTGGGCCAAAATTGGCCCCAGGGACCCCATTCCCAGCGGCCCAGCCCTAGAGCCTACCGTGGACACCCACTACATCATTGTTTGGGGCTGCGGGGGGAAGCCCCATTGCCACTGCGGCCTCAGCCGGCTTCCTGCCTCCTGTGGGATCTGGTATTGCTCCCGGCTGCAGGGAGCAGTTAAAAATGCTGCTACCTGCGGGTGGGAGCAATATTTTCATCTGTTTCCCTGCCAGCTTCATAGATGAAAAGTCTACTCCGAGCTGCCCGGAGCATTTTTTCATGTATCTGCCTGTTGGGAGCAAATTTAGTGTTTGCTTTTGCTTGACTGTAGGTTTAAAATTGCTCCCGCCAAGCGAGAACAAACACAGGTGTCCCTGCCCTCACCAGTGCATGCATGGAAACTGATACGTCCCAGGAGTGGGAACTCCGGGACATAGCTGGAACCATCCCTGTGGGATATGGTCCCGAGGGCTATAAATTGCTCCTGGAGGGGGGTCTTGTGGCCCTTCTCCCATATGTTTGAATTGCCAGGCCCTGGGGTTCCGGGTCTTTGGAGCCAAAAAAGTCCTGGGGAGGGAGCCATGAGGCACCTCCCCCCTTTTTTTTTTCATGACCGGGCCCAGATAGTGACAGTTCACAGGGCTGAAATCGGCCCAAGACTGGAGGCTGCATGCCCCCCTCTTTTTCATTGTTTTGGCTAGGCCCTGGGTGGTTGGCTGTTCCTGGGACCGAAATCGTACTAGGAGGGGGGCACTATGCCCCCCATCCCTTTCATTGTTTCGGCATGCCACAGGGGGTGGTGGAGAGGGAGGCCAAATGCACCCCCCTCCCCTCCCCAACCCAATTCAAATGAAAAAACAATTGCCTCTGGGAACCTGGCCCACCCAGAGGGCTAATACCAACATGCACGGGAATCCGCACTTGTGTTTTTTTTGTTACATTTTCCCATAGATCCTCAGCAAATTTGTGGAAGGGGGGGGAACGTTTTTGTCCCCTGGCCTGTGGGACTCCACCACCAGGGCTAGGGAATCAGAGTATTCCTACCATGCCACCTTCTTTTTATTTGTTAAAAATATTTTGGCTGAGGCCCAAGTCCCAACATGCTAGTTTAAGTACTGGCAGGCATTCAGATCTCACCATGAGATCTGCCAGATTTGTGGACCCGCCCCATCCCTAGATATATATAAATCTTTTTTCTTTAATAACTGCAAACTACTCAACGGATTTACACCAACTTACAAAAAGCACTCTTTCTGGACCAACATCTAACTTTCAGCAAAATTTGGTGCAGTTCCATTCTACAGTTCGGCCTGTAGTCATGTTCAAAATCCCTGTGTGAATTTGCATGGGGAAAACACATTTTGGGCCACCCGCACCCCTTTTAGTCAGCCCCAGCTTGATGAACCACCCTCAAACATTCAAGCTAGCAGCTGAAGTGAGTGGCAAGCTAGTTTTAAATGTTTTGTGTACATTTGTCAAATAGGACCAAAGGTATAAGTAAAACAAAAAATGCTTTTCCTATGGTAACTAGGTTCTGTGTATAACAGTATAACAACCTACTGGCTATCGTCAGTAGGTGTGTGTATGTGTGTGTGTATATATGTTTCAAACTTGACTCCTTTCATAAATCAAGAAGTCTCAGCACGCCATGTGTTATTTTGCAGTAACGTTGTTCATTTGCAGAGGATTTGTCACAGCGTTTTAGCATGCTCTGTGCCTTTGTCATGACATTGATTGTAAAAAACGTACTACATATATACAAACTGATTGGTGCTTGTTTTTACTGAACACAAAGGACACACAGAAATAACTACATTCATAGCAGCTCCATCTTTGATCGTGTCTAAAGAAAAATTCTAACAATACACAACTATTATCTGATTATTTATACCCAGGTCAATTCAAATGTATAATCAACTATATGATCACACTCATTTGTAATATTCTATGATAACTGCTGATACATTTCCATAATTTTTAAATAATCATGTCAAAATACCAAAAAAAAAACAACAAAAAAAAGCCACAATCCGTTGCTAAATACTGCCTAATTGGGCTTTCCTTTGACACATATATTGCCCCAGTGGGCATTGTTCAGTAGTTTCTTCAAGCCTAATATTCAACTCCTTTCACTTACTTAGCTCATAACTGTTTTCCACGCTTTAACGGACCCACAGCAATAACTGTAAATCAAAAAAAGTCTACCACTGCTGGATGGCGCATTAGCATTTTTTTCCCATGTATTCTGCCTGACGTCTCTGCCACCGTGAGGACATACATACAAAAGTCAAATGTTAAACCCAAAATAAAAATATATATTGAAAACATTTACAACAATCTACTGGGAGCAGCTGGGTGGTTTCTTCTTTTAGACGATTTCAGAGGGGTACAAATAATTCCTCCTCTGTGTTTAAACCAAAAGGTTCTATACTATCCATTTTGAAAGTTTATTGTGATTCCAGCTTTCGTAGCTCTGTTTCCCTATCTCTCCATCTGAGGCTTTTGGGTACATGATCTATTGCATTGTAGGTCTATAAAGTGTGATCCCCTCCGTACATATTATAATAATGGCGGGCAACTGGATAAGTACCATCATTTTTTTTTTACCCGTCGATGTTGTAATATACACTTGTCTAGAGGAAGAGTTGTACTCCCTACATATAGTTTGGGAGCAGGGCCAAAATAGTGCAGAAACCGTGAATTCTGTTCTGCAGTTTAATGATTTCCATATTTTAATTTTTCTTTCAAAAGATGTCTCAATCTGTCATATTCCTTCCATTCTCACACGCCTTACAGTTGAGGTATTTGTGAAAACCTGGAGTAAGTTTAAGCCAAGTGGTCTTCTTGGTAGTCACCTCACTCCTTACTGGGTGATCCTTCATAGATCTAGCTTTTTAAAAAGTGATCTGTGGTCTACTACTAATAGTTCTCCCAATTACAGGGTCGTTCTTGATTAAGTGCCAATGCTTGACTAGTGCTTTCTTTAGCTTTGGATGTCTGTCATTGTATGTTGTAATGACCCTAATAGCATTGGCTCCCTTTGTGCTTTTATCACTTTCCTTCTTGCTGGATCCAAAGTGGATTTCATCCCTCATATGACTGGAGAGTCTTGATTTAGCTAGGGATAAGGTCACCTCCGAGTACCTCCTAGTTTGTAATCCAGGCAGCATGTCCTTCTCCATACTTTCAAATTGGGACTGTGTTCTGCAAATGCATCTTGCACTTAGCAGTTCTCCATACAGGATATTCTGTTTCAGGGTGTCAGGATGGAAGCTGTGGGCATGCAGTGTACTGTTCCCTGCAGTTGATTTCCTGAAGACTGAAGATACCACTCTGGATTGTTGTACCAGATTCTTACATCTAAGAAGTCCAACTGTGTTCTACTCATATTGGATGTGAAATGCAAATTCAACCTGTTCTCATTTATTACCTCAACTAAACGCCTCACTGAGTTCATCTCCTCGCCACAGCAAAAACAGGCCATCTATAAATCTTACCCATAACAGGATTTTGTCTGTCCACTCTTCCATATCAGCACTATGGAGTACCTGCTAATCCCACCAGCCCATATGCAAATTTGCATAGTTGGGGATGAAGGAGGTTCCTATCGTAGTTCCCCTCTCTTGTTGGAACAATTCCCCATTTAAAATGAAAATGGTGTGGGCCAGGCACCACTCTACATTTTGAGCAACATTATTATGTGCATAAAACTTCAAAGATCTTACAGTCAAAAAATGTTGTACTGCTCTTAACTCATCTTGATGACGTATACTAGTAGATAAAGGTGACACACAAAGTCATCATCAGCATGCCTTCTTCCTATGATACATCAAAAATCCTCTTTAGAAACTCCGTGGTGTTCCTAATGTACAATGGGAGAGTATTTACAAGGGGCTGCAAAAAAATGGTCAATATATAAGTGTTCCCAAAGTGACTACGTATTGTGGCTATAATTGGTCCTCCTGGAGGTTTACTAGCATCCTTGTGCACTTTTGGGATGAGATAAAAATAAGGTATTATAGGTTCTTCCACTCTTAAAAAATAATGTTAATTCCAATTAAGCAATTCCGAATCTCTCCATTCAGGCAATTGGCAAAATAAATCACTTTTCACCATGACATACATTTTTCTAGTGATCTTAGAGTAGCATTGGGTATCATTCAATTTCTTATATGCCTCTGCCTTGTATAATGTCTTACTCCATTAAACCACATTGCCCCTTTATCAGAAACCCGAACAACACAATCTTCCCTGGTTGCCCATTTTTCCATAACCTGGTTGAATTTCATGTCTTCATTAGTGTACCCCATCCCCCTCTTACATGCCAGTTGGATTTTCCTCATTTCCATAATCATAGATTCAGAAAACACCTCAAAATTGTCATGCATGCTAGGGGGGACAAATCTAGATTTATATCTAAAATCTGTATTGCCCCTTCATCCAAGTCCAACATTGTCCATAGCTGAGCACTCTCTACCAGGGGTTCTGATTGTTGTTCTTCTTCCCCTCTGACAATAAATCTTTTAAGTCAAATGAATGCACATTTGGGCAGTATTTAACAATGGGTTATGGCTTTTTGAATTTTGTTTTTTGATATTGGTATTTTGACATGATTATTTAAAAAATGATGCAAATGTTTCAGCAGTTATCATACAATATTGCAAATGAGTGTGATCATGTAGCTGATTATATATCTGAATTGACCTGGCTAAGGATCACCAGATAATAGTTATGTATGGCTAGAATTTTTCTTTAGACACATTCAAAGATGGCGCAGTTATGAATGTAGTTATTTTTGTCTGTCCTTTGTGCTCACTAAAAACATACACCTAAGAGTTTGTATATATGTAGTACATGTTTTTAACAATCAATGTCATGACAAAGGCGCAGATTGCCCAGAAACGGGTTAGCAAGTCCTTTGCAAATAAACAAGTTTACTTCAAAATACCACATGGAATGCAGGGACTTCTTGACTTCTGAAAGGAGCAGGGTTTGGAATTTTAAGAAGCGTTGAGTGCTGCGCTGCCTTTGGCCCTGCCAGTGGTCTAGAGCCCGCAGGCAAACGCGCCTAGTGAAGAAGATATATAAATATATATATATATATATATATGTCACCTGTATACATGCCTATGTACACATATATATCTATATATATACCCTCATCAAAAGGTCCTCACAGCCCCACAAGACTAATGGCAATGGTTCGCCTGCCAGCGAGGCACCCAATGGCACTTAAACCAAAGTTAATTTCACTTTTGTTCCGATGTCGGCAGACAGACAATTAGGATCCCAGTCCTCTAGCAGTGGGGTCACAGCTGTCTCCAGGGTCCAGTCCGGGGATAATTCCTTGATCACAATATGACAGTGGATGGCTGACATGTTGGTCTCTTCTCAAATGAAGGCCCATATTTATGAAAAATGATGCACCACAGTGAAAATTACGCTAGCCGGTGCTGGACAGAGTTAGGAAAAATGGCGCCAGTGGGACAAAAATGATGCTAGACAGATTAGCGTCATTTTTTGGTCGCACAAGCAGCCACAAAATTACGCCTGTCCAAGTATGGACAGTAGACATTACCCAAATCACAATGTCCAACACAGGGGACCAGTGTCCCCAGGACAACCCGAACAGAACCAGTGCCAGTTAGGGGGCCACATGTAAGTGGCCCCCAGTGGCACTTTACAGTAAACCACGTATATCTACCTAGGATGGAGTCCCTCCACTTGTAGTGTCCCTGTGGTGTGGGTGGGTGGTGATGCTGGGGGTTGGGGTGGGCTTCTATGTACCCGAAATAGTCACACCATGGTGGACTCCATGGTGTTTCCCTTAGAAAATGTGCCTAACATCACTTTAACGCCTGGTCTGACCAGGTGTTAGAATTTGATGGTAATTGGCCTTTGTGTAATTTTTTGGGTTCACTTCCTAGGTGTGCTTGGTTTTAGCATAGAGAGATAAATATGGCCCTAGAGGGCTAGTGCCATTTTTTGGAAGGGAACGCCTACCTTCCATAACATTGTTGCAATTCGACACAAGGTGCGTTGGTGCTCCCAAAACCTGATGCTAATTCTGATATTTTGACGCTAAACGGGTCTAGCACCAAAATATAAATATGGAGTTAAGTTTGCGCCTCGTTAGTGTAAAAAAAAATGATGCTAAGGTGGTGCAAAGTTTTCATAAATATTGGCCTAAGTTTTGGTTACTGTATAAATACAGGGAGTGCAGAATTATTAGGCAAGTTGTATTTTTGAGGATTAATTTTATTATTGAACAACAACCATGTTCTCAATGAACCCAAAAAACTCATTAATATCAAAGCTGAATATTTTTGGAAGTAGTTTTCAGTTTGTTTTTAGTTTTAGCTATGTTAGGGGGATAGCTGTGTGTGCAGGTGACTATTACTGTGCATAATTATTAGGCAACTTAACAAAAAACAAATATATACCCATTTCAATTATTTATTATTACCAGTGAAACCAAGATAACATCTCAACATTCACAAATATACATTTCTGACATTCAAAAACAAAACAAAAACAAATCAGTGACCAATAGAGCCACCTTTCTTTGCAAGGACACTCAAAAGCCTGCCATCCATGGATTCTGTCAGTGTTTTGATCTGTTCACCATCAACATTGCGTGCAGCAGCAACCACAGCCTCCCAGACACTGTTCAGAGAGGTGTACTGTTTTCCCTCCTTGTAAATCTCACATTTGATGATGGACCACAGGTTCTCAATGGGGTTCAGATCAGGTGAACAAGGAGGCCATGTCATTAGATTTCCTTCTTTTATACCCTTTCTTGCCAGCCACGCTGTGGAGTACTTGGACGCGTGTGATGGAGCATTGTCCTGCATGAAAATCATGTTTTTCTTGAAGGATGCAGACTTCTTCCTGTACGACTGCTTGAAGAAGGTGTCTTCCAGGAACTGGCAGTAGGACTGGGAGTTGAGCTTGACTCCATCCTCAACCCGAAAAGGCCCCACAAGCTCATCTTTGATGATACCAGCCCAAACCAGTACTCCACCTCCACCTTGCTGGCGTCTGAGTCGGACTGGAGCTCTCTGCCCTTTACCAATCCAGCCACGGGCCCATCCATCTGGCCCATCAAGACTCACTCTCATTTCATCAGTCCATAAAACCTTATAAAAATCAGTCTTGAGATATTTCTTGGCCCAGTCTTGACGTTTCAGCTTGTGTGTCTTGTTCAGTGGTGGTCGTCTTTCAGCCTTTCTTACCTTGGACACGTCTCTGAGTATTGCACACCTTGTGCTTTTGGGCACTCCAGTGATGTTGCAGCTCTGAAATATGGCCAAACTGGTGGCAAGTGGCATCGTGGCAGCTGCACGCTTGACTTTTCTCAGTTCATGGGCAGTTATTTTGCGCCTTGGTTTTTCCACACGCTTCTTGCGACCCTGTTGACTATTTTGAATGAAACGCTTGATTGTTCGATGATCACGCTTCAGAAGCTTTGCAATTTTAAGAGTGCTGCATCCCTCTGCAAGATATCTCACTATTTTTGACTTTTCTGAGCCTGTCAAGTCCTTCTTTTGACCCATTTTGCCAAAGGAAAGGAAGTTGCCTAATAATTATGCACACCTGATATAGGGTGTTGATGTCATTAGACCACACCCCTTCTCATTACAGAGATGCACATCACCTAATATGCTTAATTGGTAGTAGGCTTTCGAGCCTATACAGCTTGGAGTAAGACAACATGCATAAAGAGGATGATGTGGTCAAAATACTCATTTGCCTAATAATTCTGCACTCCCTGTATATGTTTGTCAATTATTGAAATTTGGGATAAGAAGAAGTATTCTTTGTTCTTATGGTACAGTAAGAGGAATCAAATGTAATTCTCTTTGATTATTGGACACTATTTTAATGAGATTATGTCATATCAATCGACTCATATGTTATACATGTATGTGGTTTAATTACTATTGTCTTCCTCGCTATGCAGAGTCAATTTACAAGCTCTTTGTATGATTATTCATGCTTAAATATGGCCGCTGTAATAGGCACACATTGTTTTGGGCCTGTTTGTCCTTTTCCTATTTTCACATGAGCACATTGATTGAAGAATGCACGGTTAACTCAGCTCATCACCCGTGAACAAGGCGCTGCAATGCTGAAATGCGTAGGGTGCTGTTCGTCTGTCTTTGCTGACTGATGCCCTCCGTGAGTGCACATGCTTTCCTGAACTGTCTGGAACGTGGTGTATACATATATTTAGTTTTATGGCACCCATAGATAAATGTTATGTTGCCCATTACATGACTCAGCCTCTATGTCTTGAAGAAGTTTTTAAAAACATAAGGAGACAAGGCAGGTACTTATGGGTGGCAACCAGAAGGTAACACCCACTGATTAAAATCAGCGGTACCTTTGTGGAACCCATCTTGGCCTTCTGTGAGGAACCCCAGTACTCCCACAGGAGCCACTTTACACGCTTCCACTTCAGAGTACCATGATAAAGTGTAAGCTTGCCAGGTGAGGCTTGCACCATGCTGCAGTACCATGGGGATAAAAGCTTGAGGGAGGGGTGCCAAGGGAATATCTCAGGACCCGAAAAACCTTAAAAAAATAAAGGGGAGAATATAATGTCGGTTGGACTAAAGGGCAAAACGGAGTGCAGTGGGAGTTGGACGTACACAGAGGTTGGACGACTGGACTGGCCTTTGGCCAGGCCCTCAGGCCAATTCTTACTGCCCACTGCCAAAAGGCATACACAGCTGCGGTTGGCTGCACGTGGATGTTGGCCACAGAACGATGCGCAGCGTGAGTGTTAAACATAGGGATTAGCCACATGTGAGGTGTTGGCAGCATGTGGTGGTTGTGCCTAGGGATTTGGTTGAATTTGAAGGATTGGCTGTTGGTCCAATTTAGAAAAAAATTAAAAAGTACAGGAAATTCACAGAAAAAATTGCAGTGAAGAAAACATAAACACCGAAATACACTAGTTATAGTCTGCCAAAAAACTATAACTTCTGCCCGTATCGTGCATCGCTTATGACCTCACATATTACATTATGTGTTGTTAAAATTGAATAAAAAACAGAAGGGGCAAAAACGTGAATTGGGCGTTTGTTTAGGGAGGTGTGCATGGCCTTGTTGAAAGTCAATGCATGACAGGGGTGTAAGTTATAGGTATTGACTAAACTATAGCTGATGCAATTCGGTGTTTTTTCATGTTTCTTAAGGTTAGCTGAGGTCTCATTCCAACACCTTAATATACACCTAACTAATTGTCCCTTTAAACTTTGTTTTTTTCACTGAATTTCAGTTTTTTTTTTGTCAATGTCACCAGACACCCGAGATGGTGATATAAGGCCATATCACACATTCTGTATTTTGTTTCTTATTACATGGTCATTTTGTGGTAGTTATTTTGAAAAAAAAACGAATATCTTCAAATGTACAAGAAAAATGGGCACTGATTGAATGTATAATATTTCGGTTTACCTTTCGTTAATAAATTGCTGATGTAACAATGGACATTAATGAGAGCCGGAGGATTTAGGTGCTTCTCTCTGTAGCATTTATCACATAATTATGCATTTTAGGCATTTACAACATAATCAGCTTCATAATTTGCGAAAATATGCATCTTTTACAAATTAAATGTTGTTTCTAGATAAAATAGATGAAAATAATATGGCCAGAAAATGTATCATATAATTTGCATATACGTATGTTTGAGGGCTTGTTCACTTTTCAGGGAGATATGGCTAGCCTGGTCTCTTTTTTGGGGTTATTTATTTCGTCTCTTTATTTTGTTCTCTTAATCTATACATGTTATTGGATGTAACGTGACTGGTCTGCATGTGAAGCCATTCTCGATTTTTTTCGTTAGCTCTAGCTTTATTTGAGTCAGTTTGGTTTTCCTCATTGCCTTGATTGCGTTTCTGTACCTAGTGCTCAGTTTCCGTCGTTGATTTCACCATTTTGACCACATATGAGTCCATGATCACCTTCTATAAACTCACTTTAATGACTGATTCGAGATGGCCTGTCCTAAAGGTAAAGACATTCTTGCTTTCCCTTGAGATTCAGCCTCCTTGAATTATTCATAGGGCCGCACTTGGTTTCATATGTATTTCTAGCTGACCTGGCCTATGTAGGAGCGCATTATTGATTTTTCCATTAAATGCAGGCTACCGGGTCCATCTCTCACACGATGCTTGATTTTGAGATTTAATCTCACCATTCTGCTCTATATGCTAGATAATGCTGAAGTACATATGTAGTCAAACGTATTTTCTGGCTGTCCGGTGGGCACTGCCAGCCTGTCCATATTTTAGAGATCTTGTTCATTTAGAGAAGCAGATTTTACTGGCCTAGTATAGATGAGGGCAAGGTAAAGTTTTCAACCTGGTCTATAAATGAAGTCATGATTATCTCCGGCTGGTCTGCCCCATATATGAATTAATGGTTGAGGTCCTGGTAGCTTACAGTTGAATGGATAGCAGGACTTGTTTTTATCCTAAATCAAATGGTCCTAAGGGTCATTTTAATGACATTTTTTAAGGGTAATCTTTGTGAACTAGTCTATATACAAGACCAAGCTTATGTTGTTCTGTGTATCTGGCTGCACTATTCCTTATTTGAGGTTCATTTATATATTATTTCTAATTTTCCGTCTGTTTATGTATACTGTGCTTAGTTTCCACGAGGATCTAGCTCTTCCCTGTATGTGGTCAGGCTTAGATTCAATATTTAATCTTGCTTGTCTTGTATTTTTATATACCCATTAGATCCTATTAATCGATATATGTCTTTTAATTAGTTTCCCAACTAGTTTTATGTGCCCTGTTCTATATTTGAAGGCATGCTCGTGTTCCCCATTACATGCTGAAATGAGATGCATCCTATCGGACCATGTAAACAAAATACAGAAAAAAACAGAGTTTGGCTGAAGGCTAAAAACAAACTGCCCGCCAGATCTGCCACTTCAGATGGGACAGAAGACTCCTTCGCAGACCCTTCACCTAGAACTAATCTGCCTTTTTCACATGAATCAAAATAATGTGCCACTCAGTAATATCTCTGTCGAGCATGATATATATTTTACAGAGGGATTAGCACCAATACTTGTGATTCAAAGAATACAAGATGCACATTTTAATTTATTGAAAACTAGCTAAACATGCTTAATTCACTAAGATACTGACATCTGAACCTTAACTTACTCACACATCGAGCTCAATGAACCACATAGAACCCCCCATAAAAAGGCGTACTACATTCTAAACGAGAACATCTCCATTTGTCCCTTAACCTGTCAAACAATCTGACTATTCAGACACCATAATGTGACAGGTACACCGTTAAAGCAAGGACATACATTTAACAATGTGACAGCGATCCATATAGAGCTTCAAAAAAACTCTCACTGTCCTCCTTAAAATGCCTTCTGCGTATCTGTATATAAGCTGCTAAACAGTGGTTAGCGGTCTCGGACGCCACCCAAACTCATAATCTAGACTTGCTGATTCGGGCAGAAACCGAGGACCAGAGTTACAAGGCTCTAGAGCCACAGAGCGTCACTTTTAGTGACGCTCCTGTGGTGCTGTTCACTGCACCATACTTACAAGGGGCCCATGTGACGCAGTTTTCTGTGGCAGAGAGGCGTGCAATGGGAGCTGCTGTTGGCGTTCCACCACAACAGCTGCAGCTTTTGACGCTGCTCCAGATTTTCGAGAAATTGTAAATCTGTGGCAGCGCCAAAAACTAACACCACCCCAGGGGTAGTGTTAGCATGGCGCAATGAGGAGGAATGGTTTTATTCCTCCTTTTTGATTTTTCATGTCTGTTGCAGAAAGAGCAACAGGCCATGAATGATTGTTTATGTTCAGGAAGGTGTCCCTCTCTGCACATAAACAACCATTCAAAAATGATGATCTGGTACTTCTGTGTGTGCGGCATCCTGCAGCACACATAGAAGTGCCAAATCACCACTGTAGATTGTTTATGTGCAGGGATGCATTCGTGCACGTAAACAATCACACCCCTCAATGCAGACACCCTTGCACTATGTTGCAAGGATGCTTGCGTTGGCAGCTAAATTTAGAGCCAGCGCAGGGGGAAACACAGGGGAGTGCTGTATTTTTGTAAATATGACACATACCTGCATTTCAAAAGTGGTGCAACGCTGCAAATTTAGTCGCAGCGCCGCTGAACCACTTTTTTGTAAATCTGGGCTCTCGTGTCATCACTCAATCAATCAATCATAGCATTTGTATAGCGCACTACTCACCCGGGAGGGTCTCAAGGCGCTAGGGGGAAGGGGTCCGCTATTGCTCGAATAGCCAGCTCTTGAGTTGTCTCCTGAAGACGAGGTGGTCCTGGGTCAGCCGAAGGTGGATGGGGAGGGCGTTCCATGTCTTGGCTGCCTGGTAGGAGAAGGATCTGCCTCCGGCGGTGGCTCTTCGGATGCGTGGTACGGCGGCGAGGGCGAGGCTGGTAGACCGTAGCTGGCGGGTGGGTGTGTAGAAGGTCATGCGATCGTTGAGGTACTTGGGGCCCAGGTCGTGGAGAGACTTGTGTGCGTGGGTGAGGAGCCTGAACGTGATCCTCTTGTTGACGGGGAGCCAGTGCAGGTCCCTCAGGTAGCCGGAGATGTGGCTGCGTCGGGGGATGTCCAGGATGAGTCGGGCGGAGGCATTCTGGATGCGTTGGAGTCTTTTCTGTAGCTTGGCTGTGGTTCCGGCGTAGAGGGTGTTTCCGTAGTCCAGTCGGCTGGTGACGAGGGCCTGGGTGACCGTCTTCCTGGTTTCGGTCAGGATCCAGGAGACTTGTCTGGTCATCGAGAGGGAGGAGTCCAGGATGAAGCCCAGGTTGCATGCGTGGTCTGTTGGCTTGGGAGCGGTGCCCAGGGCTGGGGGCCACCAGGAGTCGTCCCAGGAGGCGGGCGATGGTCCTAGGATGAGGACTTCCGTCTTGTCTGAGTTCAGTTTCAGGTGGCTGTTCTTCATCCACTCGGCGACGTCTTTCATCCCTTCGTGTAGGCTGGTTCTGGCGGTGTCGGTGTCTCTGGTGAGGGAGAGGATCAGTTGGGTGTCGTCGGCGTAGGAGATGATGTTGAGGTTTTGTTGGCGTGCGATGGCAGCAAGAGGTCTCATGTAGACGTTGAAGAGGGTAGGGCTGAGTGATGAACCTTGCGTGACGCCACAGATGACTTCGGTGGCCTCTGATCGAAACGGGGGGAGGCGGACTCTCTGTGTTCTTCCGGCGAGGAACGAGATGATCCACTCCAGTGCCTTCTCTTGGATGCCGGTGTTGCGGAGGCGTTGGACTAGGGTGTGGTGGCAGACAGTGTCGAACGCTGCAGAGAGGTCCAGGAGGATGAGTGCCGCTGTTTCCCCGTTGTCAAGCAGGGCTCGGATGTCGTCGGTGGCTGCGATGAGGGCGGTCTCGGTGCTGTGGTTGGCTCTGAAACCGGACTGCGAGGGGTCGAGGGATCCGTTAGTCTTGAGGAAAGCGGCAAGCTGTTTGTTGACAATCTTCTCGATGACTTTGGCAGGAAAAGGGAGGAGCGAGATGGGGCGGAAGTTTTTGAGGTCGGTGGGGTCCGCTGTTGGTTTCTTAAGTAGGGCGCTGAGCTCGGCATGCTTCCAGCTCTCCGGGAAGGTGGCGGTGTTGAAGGAGGTGTTGATGACGTCCCGGAGTTAGGGTGCGATGGTGGAGTCGGCCTTGTTGAAGACGTGGTGGGGGCAGGGGTCGGTTGTAGATCCGGAGTGGATGGTGTTCATCGTGCGGGCTATGTCTTTGGTGGTCACCGTGGTCCAGGTGCGGAGGGTGGCGGTGGGGTGCGTTGGTTCGACGGTTGGGTGCGTGGATGGTGTGCCAAAACTGTTGTGGATGTCGGCGATCTTGCGGTGGAAGAACGATGCGAGAGAGTCGCAGAGATCTTGTGAGGGAGTGATGTCGTTGTTGCCGGTGCTGGGGTTGGAGAACTCCTTGACGATGCTGAAGAGTTCCATGCTGTCGTGGGCGTTGTTGTCCAGTCGCTCCTTCAGTGATTTCTTCTTGGTGGTGCGGATGAGCTGGTGGTGCTTGCGGGTGGCGTGTTTGAGGGCAGTCATGTTGTCGGTGGTCTGGTCGAGGAGCCAGGCTTTCTTGAGGGTGCGGCAGGTCTTCTTGGAGTCCTTGAGTTCGTCTGTGAACCAGGGGGCCTTCTTGCTTCTGGGTCTGCTGGGAGGGTTCTTCAGTGGTGCGAGGTCGTCGGTGCAGGCGGTCAGCCACTGCGTGAAGTTGCGGGCTGCTTCGTTGGGGTCCGTTGTGCTGGCAGGTGGGTTCTGGCTGAGGGAGGTGGTGAGCTGGTCGGCGGTGATCTTGCTCCAGCTCCTGTGAGGAACCTGTTGCGGGTGGTGGTGGGTTGTGGTTTTCCTGAAGCTGAAGTGGACGCAGCTGTGGTCGGTCCAGTGGAGTCCGGTGGAGTGGCTGAAGGTGATGTGCTTCCTGGATGAGAAGACGGGATCAAGCGTGTGGCCGGCGTAGTGGGTGGGGGTGTTGACCAGTTGCTTGAGTCCGAGGTTGGCGAGGTTGTCCAGCAGGGCGGTGGTGTTGCGGTCCTTGTTGTTCTCCAGGTGGAAGTTGAGGTCCCCTAGGAGGATGTAGTCGGTGGAGGGGAGGGCGTGTGGGCTGATGAAGTCCGTGATGTCTTCGCTGAATTGTGTGCGTGGTCCCGGGGGTCTGTAGATGAGGGTGCCTCTGAGGGTCATCTTTGGGTCGGTGTGAATCTGGAAGTGGAGGTGCTCGGCGGTGGCGAAGGTGTCGTTGGAGTTGGTCGTGATGCGGATGGTGTTCTTGTGGATGATGGCGATGCCTACTCCGGTCTGGTTGACGCGGTCCCTCCTGATGATCTTGTACCCGTCCGGGATGGCGATGGCGATGTCGGGGGCTGAGGAGGCGTTCATCCACGTTTCAGTGAGGAAGGCGACGTCTGGTGATGTTGTGTCGAGGAGGTTCCAGAGTTCCACGGCGTGTCTGTGAACGGAGCGGGTGTTGAGCAGGATGCACTTGAGGTTGCTGCTGGTGCTTGGCTTGGCGGGCGCGGTGCAGTTTCGGAGGCAGGTGAACTTGCAGGATCTGCAGGTGAAGGGTCCGTGAATGCGTTTCGGGGCGGCTCGGCAGCAGAAGGGGTTCTGGCCGGCATTGAGTGCATAGAGGGCAGCGGCGTTGTAGGTCTGTCGGGTCGTCTTGCGTCGGTGGGGGCCAGGGCTCCTGGCACTGGGCGCTGTCCAGGCGCGGACGGGCGCAGACGGGCTTGCCTTTGGCGCGCAATCGGCGTGCCCGCTGCGCGTGACCGCTGCGCGTCCGCGCGGTCGCCATTTAAGGCTAAGTGGGAGGGAGGAGCAGCGGGGAGGCGGGAGCTTGGAGGACACAAAACAAAAGGGGGCGTGGCCGCGTGAGCGGCGGCAGGAAGCGGGGAGCGGTGCGGGCAAGGCACAGGGGGACAACAGTAAAGTTAATACAAAAGGCAATAAAAATACAACAAAACCACAATATACCACGAAAATACGGCGGAACTGCTGGGGCAGGGAACAGTAAGGCAGATGGCACAACGAGGCTGCGAGCAGCAGCGAGGGGCGAGGGGCACACACACAGCTGGTGGCCGTGCGGCGCGGGGGTGTCCTGAGAGCAGGTGCGCGGTCGCCATTTAAGGCTAAGTGGGAGGGAGGAGCAGCTGGGAGGCGGGAGCGGGGAGGACACAAAACAAAAGGGGACGTGGCCGCGTGAGCGGCGGCGGGAAGCGGGGAGCGGGGCGGGCAAGGCACAGGGGGACAACAGCAAAGTTAATACAAAAGGAAATAAAAATACAACAAAACCACAATATACCACGAAAATACGGCGGAACTGCTGGGGCAGGGAACAGTGAGGCAGACGGCACAACGAGGCTGCGAGCAGCAGCGAGGGGCGAGGGGCACACACACAGCGGGTGTCCTGAGAGCAGGTCACACTCACCTGAGCCGCGCAGTCGCCATTTAAGGCTAAGTGGGAGGGAGGAGCAGCTGGGAGGCGGGAGCGGGGAGGACACAAAACAAAAGGGGGCGTGGCCGCGTGAGCGGCGGCGGGAAGCGGGGAGCGGGGCAGGCAAGGCACAGGGGGACAACAGCAAAGTTAATACAAAAGGCAATAAAAATACAACAAAACCACAATATACCACGAAAATACTGCGGAACTGCTGGGGCAGGGAACAGGGAGGCAGACGGCACAACGAGGCTGCGAGCAGCAGCGAGGGGAACACACACAGCTGGTGGCCGTGCGGCGCGGGGGTGTCCTGAGAGCAGGTTACACTCACCTGAGCCGCGCGGTCGCCATTTAAGGCTAAGTGGGAGGGAGGAGCAGCTGGGAGGCGGGGAGGACACAAAACAAAAGGGGGCGTGGCCGCGTGAGCGGCGGCCGGAAGCGGGGAGCGGGGCGGGCAAGGCACAGGGGGACAACAGCAAAGTTAATACAAAAGGCAATAAAAATACAACAAAACCACAATATACCACGAAAATACGGCGGAACTGCTGGGGCAGGGAACAGTGAGGCAGACGGCACAACGAGGCTGCGAGCAGCAGCGAGGGGCACACACACAGCTGGTGGCTGTGCGGCGCGGGGGTGTCCTCAAGAGGTTCGTCTTGTGGAAGATGGCAGGATTGGACTTTGATGCTGCTCTGTCAGTCTTCAGGAAACAGCAGTGGCAGGCTAAGAAATGGAAAATCCCCTGCCTACAGGTTCTTGTGAGGGGAAAATAGGGATGGGGAGGAAAAAAGAATATGCTCTAGTTGGATGACTTGTCTTAAAGTGGGCAAGGTTGATACAGCTCTCTCTCTCTTTCTCAGATGTGTTAAATGGTCTGTACTCGCCACTGGTATAGCTAGTCTGTCTATAACGACAAGGGCATTAGACAGCTGAAGTATATGAATGCACTCTGTCCTAGCAAAATTCCCATCCCAAAGTCTCTCACCTGATATTATAATTGAAACCAGGATTTTGATATGTAGGAAGTGGTTGTAGTAACCTAATTAATTTTCTCAAAGCCACCTTCTTCTGAGAATAGTATGCACAATGCTAGACGTAAATGCCTACTTAAATTAGACCATCATAACGTTCTTGAGACCATTTTATTCAAAAAGCGTAAGGAGCTCATTCGGCTTTTATATGGCAAGTCTTCACTCAAATTGTTATTAGAAGATATACAAATATAAAAAAACTATAAAAACAGCCTATTCTGACATCTCCATCTTCTGATTCATAAACAAGATTATATCCAAGACAAATGTTGCTTGACATTACACTGCTACTCTTAGTTTGGATTTAGTTAAAAACAAACTCATCAGATCAATTACAGCCTTATCTTTCCCAGTATTCACGCTCATAATCCACTCATGCCAGGAATGCTGATATTTTGGCGATTTATGAGGATTCTTTATGTGGAGTGTGACCATTACAATTAAGAGCAGCATTGTAGTGTCATGGCACATCCTGATTAACTGAGTTTGAAGACATTTCCTAACTACAAACAGTCTATTGGCACTGTAGTCTGGAAGGCTTGAATAGTCGAGTGATCTTCCATAGGACAATCTCTCATTTTCTTGCTGTGAAAGTGCATCAGCCTTTCATTATCCCTAGCCTAGCAGATACGTAATGTAATAACAGAAACGCAAAAAGAAAAGGGACTACCGGGCATGTCTGGCTTAGCACATCTCATGAATTTTAAGACGTACCTTTTTCCGATTTGTCCAGATGGTGATGCTATATGGTGAACCTTCTAAGTAATGTCTCCAATGTCTAAATGCCCCTTAGTTGTCAACTGCTCGTGGATGAGAAAAATATATAATATTTCTCAGGCGCTGCTAAAGTATGAGGTAAATAGCATAGTAAATGGATATTCTGGGACTCAGGATGCTTCCGAGATAAAATTACAGAAGTCTTTATCAAAGAAACAGCAGAAGCTCTCCTGTCAATTAGTGCTGCATCAGTACTGGCCCTTGCATCTTAGTCTGGCCGAATCTAAGATGGAAATGCATTTTTTTGATAGCAAATACTTTTGAGGATGAAAGGCTTGTCCAGGATATGCTCTTTAGAGTCAATCGTGTTTTTTCTATTAAGCAAGAGGCAATTTTGTATGAAAAAGCCATTCTGACAACGTGTATTAACAAAGTCTCTCCTTTCACCGGTATTCTCTTTCTTCCATGCTCAGTATTTAGCGTGTAAAGCCAGTCTGCATTGGTTCCTCAGAGGCGGTATTGTCCAGCCTATAGGTTCTTGTGAGGTGAAAATGGGGATGGAGGGAAAAGAGAAACAACTCGTCTCGCAGTGGTTGAGCTTGGTACACTTCTTGCTCTCTCTTTCTGTGAGGTGTAAAGGGAGCACGCTCTTCACTTGTGCATCTAGCCTGACTATAAAGCAAGGGTATAGCGTTAGAAAATATATTAGCACATGTTGTTGTAGCACAGTCCCTATCCAATTGTAAATCACCTGATGCTCCATTAGTGATCGTGGTTAGCAATCCCAGAAACTACTCCAAGGTAGGAGCACCAGGAATGTTGAAAAATGTCAGTAGGGTTGAGCAGCAATCAAGGGAAATAAAGGCCAGGGGTGCCGCAAAAGCATCCTCTAAGTATGAAGCCAGAGGGGAAGAAATTGGAAAGGGAAGTGGAAAAACAAAATGAAGGTGCAGGGAGCACCAAATACAGTGAGCCTATGGGAAACAACAAAACGGAAGTAAGTCAACTTGTTCATACTACCTTGTTACTAAAAGTATCCTGAATGCTGTCCTACTGCTGACCTGACTGGATTACAGTTTCTCCCTAACCCGGAATGCCCAGCTCCTGTACCCCAGCCCCAGTTGCCACTTCCATAAGCTCGATGTCTCTGGCTTCAGTCTCTTTTTTGCCTGTGCTTATGTCAGTTTTAACTGGTCTCTTGAAACTTCAGGTCCTACTCTTATGATTCATGACAACTGGCTCAACAAAGTCTCAACTGGTCAGACATCTTATACTCCCACCAGACTACTCAACAGTGGAAGAATATGTGTCATGCACAGAGACTCTCTACAACACAAAAGTTAAGTTTCAAATGTCTGGGACTAGATTATCAGACGACAGGCACTACCATTACTACATTATCTGTCACCCCAGGCAATAACAATGCATTATATAACTATTGTTGACACTTTATCACCAGAAAAACAATACCATCAACAAATAGCATTTTTGTAGGGACTTGTAACCTACTCTGGAACAATGCAAACCATGCTTAAGTTTCTTAGCTGAGCACATTTCTAAGTAATGGTGACCTGATACAACTCTGTGGAGCCTACACATGAAGGGATTTAGCTTGTACCTCCTTTTTGCAAAAATGGAGGAATGAGGACAGAGCCCTAATACCAATGGACTTCTAAGGCAATCTTATCCTTTTCTCCTCATCTCATTAAAAGCTGGCACTAGGCAAAAAAGTAAACAGTGGCTCAGAGACACTAAACATCTTGGTATCTTAACCATGGTATCGAGTATGCTGCCTGCATTAAAACCCAGAACAAGAAATGAAAGTTGTCCTCAGTGAAGGCCCACTTGAAACAAAAATATTATTAATGAAGCCATCTATTTTAAATCAAAAAGTCAGAACACGTAGAATTTAGCACATTAGTACAGCAAAACTCTGAACAAAGACAGAAAGAAGCAGGGAGTGGTTAAACACTTTCCACAGCATGATCCATCACCGTTGCATTTGACTGCTCTGTGAACTTTGCATAGTCTATAGCTGGAACATCTAACTACACTTTTGAAACAGTCTAACATCTTGTATCATCTCTCTGCAGATGATAATGCTGCTACACATAAAATTCACCTGCCTGGAAGACATATTTTTCTAGGGCAGACATAGAAGACTTTCAATCTTGGATGCCTTTTCACCCTGAGTCGAGACCAAATAAACACTTATCTGCTCTCTTCTCTTCACATCACAATCCTAGTCCAGTTATTGCAGAATTCACTATACATGGCATGAAGGCCATAGTAAAAGGTGCATCCGACTCCTGTGAAGACAGCCCTGCACTGTGCAGCTCCGCTGGCCTGCATTATGCATAAAGCCAAGCACAAAATACAGTGCACAAAAATGAACTGCTTCAGAGGAAGTCACCCTATAAGAAGCTCAGAATTCAGGGTTCTTTAATTGCCTTGAGTTAAGAAGCAAATAAAGATAAAGCCATCTTTTTCAGGAAGTACCCTAGAAATGTGGAACTCTCTCTGCATTGCTGTGCATGCAAATCCCTCTCTTGGACACTCAAGGTAATGATGCACCTACATCTACAATGATATTTCTACGGACATTTGCAGTGTAGATGTTTCTATCCTCCAACAGTCTACCAATCTATTTCCAATTATGTATATTTGAACATTTCTATTATTTTCTCTATCTTAATGTTTACTATTTTGTGTAGTATAGTGGTAATTGTACATGTATCACCTAACACTGACAAATCTTTGACCTTATTTCCGTTTATGAATGTTATTATCTTTTGTAGCATCTGTTTATGTACATGTGAAACGTTACTCTGAAAAATCTGAATTATGTACCTGCGAAATAAATCATTAAGTACATAAATATTATGCTGGGCTGGTCTGTTCATGAGGATATCCTCGTTGTCTGCAGTGGATTGCTCTGTTAGTCTATGGTCACGTTTCATGTCACCAGTGGATCTAGCTTGCCCATACGTTCTATAAAGTAATTTTCTTTGTGCCAAGCGGACCTAGCTTGCCCCGTTTATAAATGAAGCTACACTCTTCCTGACCATTGAATTTAGCAGCTCTGATCTACAAAAGAGACCATGTGTGTTTTCTCTAGAGGATCTTCCTTTCATTGGTCTATGTACACGAGCAAGCGTTGTTTCTCTGTTGGATATATCTAACATGGTCTCATGTGTGGTTTTGTCAGTAGCTCTTACTGACAAGTTGTCAGTGGACAGAACTGTGGTCTGTTTGCCCAATGCATCTAGCTGATTTGGTTGGTTTCAATAATTTTCCCAATGCTATTTTATTGTTGTGCAATCCTTCTAAGTCATCACATCGATTACAAGGTCACTGCCAAGAAAATCCATCAGAGTGGAGTAATCATGAGGTGGATTTTGTCCACACAGAAAATAAAATTGGGAGTTATAGTATAGAGCACATAGAGGAAACACTTGTGATCACCTTTGTCTCTTTCCATTTTCCTGGCTAGCCACCTCTTCTTCACACGTGGGCTCTTAACCTGTTGGGCAGAGAGCTGGAGCTGTCTTCACTCTTTACCTTTCCCCCACAAGCCTGAGACAGCCCTTCCCCTCCTGCTTGTACTCTTCCTGTTGATTACTATGGTGCTAGAATGCTATGGGCTGTGTCAATACTGTAGGTACACTGGGAATGAGGGGATGAGTCTAAGTTGTGAAAGGACTGAGTTCCGACAAGCCCTGTCCTTTACAGTGCATTGCAATACTGAGAGTGAGCATGCCAGGTGTTAACAATAACACCAATAGGAATTTAATTTACCGATTTGCAGCGCCTGTGATTTTAATATGGTGGATATATAATACCCAAAGAAATGTACTCCTGATGTTGACCTGATAACGATCCAGTAAGACCATTCTTGTTTTTCCTACCCGCCAGTTCTATATATAAAAATCATTATTTGTTTCCCGTAATATCATTCTAGCATGTTTTTTTAGGAACTCACGTTTGGCTTCTCCTTCAAAAATAGCTAGCCTAGTCTGCTTAGGAGTTAATATGCCACAGATCACAAGACACAAATCTACACCACCCTGTATGTAGAGTGAACCGTCTATGTAAGAGGTACGTTATGGGAACTCAGCCTGGTCTTTTATATGGTGTGAGTTGAAACATTAATCCATAGTAAACTGTATATATATAAGAAATCAATATGTATGCTATATGTTTTACTGTGCACAAGGTGATATTGTGCTATCTTTTATATTGTATGTACCACAAGACATTAATCATAGTAATGATGTGTGCAGCGCGAGACGGATTTATGTGTTGTTGAATGAGGTGAGAAACATTATTCTGATTTTATCATATGGTGTTCATGGGGAAATTTTGACATGTTTATGTATAATATTGCAAGATTAAGACAAATGTGGTACTATACCAGGGTGTTGTATGTGAGTTGTGTAAAAACATTTATGCTAAGTGAGACATCAATCTGTGTGTAAGGTTGCACATGGGGTGTGTCATTGATTAGAATGCTATACTGTGAATGTGTTCTACTGTACATAGGCTATTATACTGATTTGTGTGTTGTACTGTAAATGAGATGTTACAGTGATGCGTGTGTTGTAAAATGCATTAGCTAGTCCTTTGATATGTGTGTTATACTGTGCGTGGGATTTAATAATTATCTGTATCTTACTCTGTAACCATTGTTATGAAGATATTGGTGTATGTTTGGCTCACGTCTTTCAACGATCTTCAGGGCTTATTTACAAACCCCTCTGCACCGCCGGGCCGACACTTTTAGTGATGGTCCGGCGGCGCACACTGCAAGGCCATATTTACAGGGCTGCGTAAAGCCATCCTGCGTGGCTTTTCATGGCCTTTTAAATAACCGCAAGTTGCTTCGTTGCCTCACCCTGCGACATGGAGGCGTGCCTTAGGCATTACGGTGGGTGTCCCCAAGTAATATCCATGGTATTTGACACATTCCCAGATTTACAAGATTTCGTAAAGCTGGGAATGTGTCAAAAGCCTGTGCCTCCCCAGGGGAGGCATAAGGGTGGCTCAACGAGGAGAAATGGCTATTTTTCCTTTGTTTTTCCTGTGTCCCTTCCTGCACAAAAACAATCATCTCTGCAATGCAGACACCCTTGCACCATGTCAGCACAAGGGAAAAGTACAGGAATGCGTTGTATCTTATTGATATGGCACATTCCTGCCCTTTTATTTTGACGCAGGGCAGCGCCGCAAGAAGGCTTGCAGCGTTGCCCTGCGCCAAAAACTTGTAAATATGTGCATTTGTTTTTAGTGTGCATGGGTTATTATGCATCGTCTGTGTGCTGACGTGTACTTGGGATGGTACATGGCTCTTTGAGAGTGTTTTACTGTACACAGGGATTTGAGAATGTATGAGTTGTCACATTAATGTTTGTGTTTTGAAATACATTGTGTCCTACATTGATCTCCATGATATACTATACTGATATTGCTATACCATGCTATTCTTTACTGACACACATCTGTGTTTATATCCATTTTCTGTTAAATGCATCTGTTTGTGATTTTGGTGGTACACAAGTTGTTACATTTGTCTTTATTTTTATTTTTACTGTACATGGGATGTTACTCTGATCTCTGTGTTTTACTGTCAACGAGCTGTGCTCAATGGCCGTGTAAGTGTTTTACTGTGCAATAGGAATTAATTGATCTGTGTTTACACTGTATAAGGGTGTGACATTGATGTGTTACGATATATAGTGGTCATTCCATTGGCCTGTGTGTTAGACAGTAAATTAAGCGATGAAATTATCTAGACGTTACTGTATGCTCATTGTTAAACTGATTTGTGTAAATGTTTGACTACATAAACAGGGTTAAATTGATCTGTGTTTTTTACTGTGCACTGGAGGGTTATTTTTTGTATGTGTTAGTATGGTTATGTATTACCACACAGGGCTTCATATTGATCTGAATGTGTACTATACTGTTACATTATTTTTTGTGTTTTTATCATTGATTAGCATGTGTCATATTTTACAGGCGTCTTACAGTGAACTATGTGTGTTATACTCTACATATATTAATATAGTGATCTTTCATTAAGACCCACATGGGGTGTTACATTCATTTCTGTGTTGTTATAGTGTGCATTTAGTGTAAAAATGATGTGTGTGTTATACTTCACATAGCGTATAACACTGATCAATTATAACGTTCATAGGTTATTGTATATATGAGTTTTCATCATACACCAACAGTCTCCTCGGTCTATGTGTGTTTTAATGTACATAGGTGACATTGATATGCTTTTTAAAAAAATGCAATACATTCACTTTCACTATTGTATAATAGCCTGCAGTAGTATTTTAACTATCCGTGTGCTATTCTGTGCTCGGAGATATATTGATCTGTGATTTCATATATTTTACTTTGCATTGTGCGTTACATTCTGCTGTGTATAATGTTGTGCTTTTTATCCAGTGCTGATCTTCATTTTATACTGTGCATGGTGGCATGCCGCCATGTACATAGTCCAGTACATTCCATTGTTTTGTATGGTATAATAAATATGGGGTGTTGCGTTCATTTATGTGCTGTATTATGCAGTACATGGGATGAAACGTTGGTCTGTGTGTGCTTTATTGGTCACGGTGTGTTAAGAAGAAATGTGTCTTATATCCTACAAACATCCTTTAATTGATTTCTGTGGGGTTTACAGTCTGTTGGATATTATACAGATATGTATTTTATACTGTAAGTTGTGTATTTGTGTGCAGTTTAGTACATTGTGTGTGGGTGCTTGTGTGTGTGCGTGTTATACTATACATGGGGTGTAAGTTGGTCTAGGCATGTTGCACTGTATATCAGTTATTGCATTGAGCTATACGGCTGTACTTGAGATGTTTATTTGACCTATCAGCCGTACACCGTGCATGTGATATTCTGTTCCTCATTGTTTTTATACTGTACATGGACAACATTGATCTCCCAGTCTGGCACTAAGAACTACTGTAAAAGCACAATTGTGCATCTCCTGAATCTTCTGGGTAAATATAAATTTGCTGCAATTTTGTTTCCAGCTCAAACAGGTCAAACATTACTAATTTGTTTGCCCATGTGTTGCATTGCTGCACAAGAATCTTTGCAATAAGTAAATGGTTGCCTTCAGCTGTTGATTACTATTAATTGCATAAGTAAACATGCAGAACAATAAAAAGGTAGATTAGAAAAGGGGCTTTTCAACAAGCACAGTCTAACTTTAGATGTAATTTAAATAGGGTGGAGAGAATTATCCCAGTATCATTATATTTAATAATAGTTTCACTATCAGCACAAATTCAGGCTTAAGTCACAGATATCATTGTCAAAGTTGCCGTTATTTCAACTGGGCACACAGATGTTTAAAAAATCAGAAACATGATAATCATATTCTTGGAGTTTGTGGGTAAGGGGAGTGTTTGCAACCAATGCAAAGAATAAGTTTAGATACACGCAAAAACCACCACTATATTATTTTAATTTGTTCTGCTTTAGTTCCCATTACAATGTGAAAACATTACATATTTTAATACAAACAAGGCAACTGCACATTCAGAAAAATAAACCATTTAAAATTATTTTTTCAAAAACCATAGGTTGTTATTTATTCATCTTGAAAGAATTTCTAGCATATGGAGATTTACAACTTTATATACTTAAGCTTCAGAAACTCTGTTTTGAAAAGATCCTTTTATAATTTGTCCAAAGTGAAACACATATCAATTTAATTATTATGTTAAGCAATGTGAAGTTTAATACTGATTCAAAAGTAAAGCAAATTCAGTCAATAATTCAAACTGCACAGGACAAAATGTAAAATATGTTCCTGGTTTACGGACGATTTTTGACAAACATTTGCAGACTTTTGCTTGTGATTTTACTGCTAGATCTCTGATAGTTACATTTTAAAATCTCAAAGATCTAATCAGTACGATGAGACTGCAGGATCGTATTAGGTTTTGAGACTCTTTACACAAAATCTTTCATGTTTTTCATTTATGCATGAAAATAATTAAAAAACGGAATCATTAGCTAGTGGTTGATGCAACCTAATCCATGATAATGTGAGTATATGTAGTTCTAGAGGAAAGATGATATGTATCCTTGATGTTCCTTAAGGTGCTGTTGCTGGATTAAGCTCAATATATTTTCTAAGAGCAAATTAAATCTTGCTGGTACAACCATTTAAAACATCCTAATTCTTACAAATATTCTACAATGTAAGTTACTCCAAGATTTTAATCGTTAATTATTTTGTCTGGTGGTTTCAGCTGGTATGTTTTAAAGAATATAGCGCCCTCCCCCCTAAATGATATGGGGCAAATTCTCAAAGGCATGTTTGGACACAAGGATAGGTTTAGATCCAACAAGAATAAAAAAATGAATCCTGGCAACTTTTATTGGGTTTACTACTGGTATGTCTCTGCCATGGATGCGTAGAAATGCACCCTAGTAGCTGCCACACAAGGGGAGGGAAGTGGGTGGGACAAGGTGTGGTTAACCTTATAAGTTTGTGAATGTCTAGTTTGATACTTTACAACTCTGGAAATGGTTGGAAACATCCTTCAGCAAAGTGTTGGCAAAAATTCCCTTCCAGAATCAGAAGGGGAATGGATGATCTCTAAACCTGAGGAGAGGTAGGTGAATGAGTTTCTCCAAATAGACAAATGTTCACCTTGGAGTGAAAAGAAGACAAGAAATCAGATGTGCCTTTGCTATTCAGTCTCTTTTTCCTTTGTGGTTACACCTATGCTATGTACAATTACTCACTGGGGAAACTGGAGTTCGGTGAAAATGTCATATAACCTTCCGACTATTACGCCCAGAGACCTCTGGCTACACAGCTTCCCAGGCATAATACTCACAATGTTTGTGAATTTCAAAAAGAAGTAAATATTCACCCATTCTAAGACTGTTTTTATAGGTGCAGATTAATTACTTTCTTGTGAATGTCCCTATGTAATCTTTACAACCAGATTATCCTTCCCGGTAGTCCTCTTTTAAATTCCACTTACTAGATTGATAAATAATTGATTCTGTATCCTGATAAGACACCAGACCTATTCAGTTATCTGTTGCTAGTGTGTTCCTGATTAATAGTATCTAAAATATTAACTAGTGTGTCATCTGCATACTCTTTCTGCCTAATATATTGATTGGATAAATGCAAGGTTTGTAGCACTGTGTCTAAACAGTCACTAACCTAGAGATATTGTAAGTCCCATTCAACTCACAACTAATATAGTGGCTTTAGTTGTCAAAATTAAATACACAAAATACCTTCAAATATTGATCACCTACTTTAAAACATGCCAATGTGAGCAAGCAATAAATCTGATTCACCTTGTAAAACAACTTTTCAGTATCAACCACCAAGTTAGCACTGGCTCCTTTTCAAGACTTTGGCAAATTGATTGATTACTGAATGTGTTTGTGTGTATGAAAAACCATGCTGATCCTCTTCAATAAGTGTCATAATGACATCCCCTTCAATGCCATTTCAGCTGGTATCTGGTCTAACACAAGGCAAACCTGATGGTGGATCTGGTTGTTAAAAAATGGAATTCCAGCACTTTAACTTAAGCACGGAATCAGAGATTAGGCCAATTATCGGAAGATGACCCTATACAAGCCATTACCTTCCTTTCCACCTTTACCTAAAGGAGAAACGTATAATATTAGGGATGACAAATAATGTATTTGGTTTTCATTCTGAAATGGTGACTTCAGTAAGCATGGTTCTTGATACCACCTCAGCAAATTCCAACTTGATTACATAGTTTGGATCTTTGAGATAATGATTTTGAAATATTTGCTCTTAATTTGGCAGTCATGATTTTTCTAGTCATGTCATATTAAATATTAAAAATTGGCATTTTTCAGTTCATTGGCTTACGTTTCCTTTAGCTTGTGGCAAGTTACCTGTTTAAAGGTTGGTGGTTTTGGTGACTCTAACAGGCTATGTGTTTTCCTACTTTTTTCAGCTTGCACCCTTATACCTCTAGACATGCATCTATAGTGTGAATCTTTTCCTTCTTTTCTGTCATTCATCTATTTTAACTCTGGTATTCTATGAAGAGTGCTGTATGTTTATCCCAAGTACGATGTCTGAGCAGGGACTCCATTTAGTATGAAGAATACTTGGGTTAAAGTACAAATATCATCTAGAAGTTCTAGTTCCTATAGAAGATAACATCCCTAGAATCCCATTATATTCCATTGATTTACAGTGAAAGAGGCATTCATAAAAATACTCTAGTGAACAGAAATAATGCCTATTCCATTGTTCTGTTTTGGAAAAATAATCACTGGTAGAAGTACTATTGAAAAAACTATTCAGTTTGAAAACTGCTAATGTTCTTTGCATCACATACTCTCCATTGTAGAATCCTTTCTGATATTCATTAACGGTGAATAGCTCTCCATCCTTACGGGATCCTAGAACACTTTGTGTTTACCAGAAGAAACTCTCTTTAAACCTAAACCCACTAACCAAAAATATAACCATTTAATTTGCTAATAGGCATTTTCACTCCAGAGAGAATTTGATAGTTGACTCCATCTAAAGACCAAATATTAGTTTCCACGCATCTCTTTTGAAGATTATCACAGGCATCATATGCAGTCAGCATATTTTTTTAATTGACATAAATTTACAGTTAATTCTCGTGTTGGACAAAATGGCCAGGTCTACTTTACTTAGACTGCCTGAGTCTTATTTGTGGTAGATGTCTTATGGGTAATATTCACTTCGTAATTTCACCTGTGATCAAAGTAAGCCTGAACAATTCACTTGCTTGTAGTTCTGGTTCTCCATTTTGGGTATCCTTCCTCAACCCATTAACACTGCCTACACCTCTGTGTGGGATTAGAGAACACTTTAAGTTACAAAAGAAAACTCTCTTTTTAACCCCAGATTAAGTAAACAAATTAAAGCATACCCGCTTAACTTTTAATAATAATTTTAATGTTAATAACAACGTATTTTATTGTTATTGTTAACTTTCACTTATGAAAGAAATTCAATTAACTTAAAAGAGATAGCTACAAATGTCCTCAATGTGTTTGAAATGCAATCTTTTCATTAATGATCATGGAAAAAGGAAGCAAAATTACTTGATACGCATACTGAACATGCAGGTTCACAGAAGGCCAAAAATTGTGCAGTTTCTTTTAGGCTGCTGGCTGACCCAGCGATCCCACAAGCCACAGCCCAAAGTAGTTGGAAATAATTTTCTCTTTCAGCCCTCCACCGCGATGATCTCTTGAAACTGGTCCCTGCCTAATTTAGATTTTTGTGAAATGTTTCACTTTTTGTCAGCATTGCTATTTTTCTGTGATTCTATCTATAGTTTTTAACAGTTTCACATTTTGTTCTGCTCAGCCGCTGACCTTTATTAGCTTGATAAGTATCTTAACTGCCCTAAATGTAGCAAGAAGAAATCAGGGAAAGATTACCTTAAGCCATGTATCATTTGCCTTCCAGGCAAGTGTGACATGTAGCAGTCACTGTTTTGGATTAATATGTCAAGAAGGACACTTTGGTCCTCATCATGAATGACCACTTTATTCTGGTGTGGATTGTGACTGACTGCACTGGAATTATCCACTGGAACACCATTGATGTATTTACACTCAATCAGAGATTTTGGCTCCTCTGAGCAGCTGAAATCTTAAGGATGAAACTCAGGGTTATAATGAGAAATTACTGTGGAATGAGGCTCAAAATTACCAGTTTCCTCTAATCCTCATTGCTTAACGAACCCTCAAAGTTCAACTTGTAATGGGTCAATTTTTCCCACCCCTGGCGTTACCAGTACCATTGATAGCAGTTATTTTTGATGTTGGGTGAATACCCTCCCCTATCTAAGACCACTCATAATGAAGGTCTTGGAGATCATGAATGAATAAAGTTGAGTGGAAAGCTCCACTCCAGATTTCCTTCAGAAGCTACTCCAGCATCAATGTAAGTGGAAAACTATAATATCTTCTTTCACGTCAGAGGGAAGGGAAAATAAAAATCAGAGGCATTCGCCGTTGACGTTCATGTGTCCCACTGATTTAATGGATGCTGAGGGTTGTGGCATGTCAACTTCTATAAAGAGGGAGCAAAGGAAACACGTGTTTAGATACAAGCATTTCAAAAATACAGTGGCGAGCCACACAATGACAAACCACGTGTGAGTAAAAAAAAATATCAGGACACTGCGTTGAAGCACAAGATGTGAACACATACAATGTTAAGAAATTTGACTCCAAGGCATGTCATGTTTATCATTGAGGATCCATGATTTCAAGGGCTAGAATTTTGAGGTACTCCTAGCTATCAGCTTTTCCAACGAGTGCAAAATTCTATACACCAGTCCAGGAGAGGGTGTTCTTTGTTGTTCGTCTGTAAAACATTCTTGCTATTCAAGTTTTTGAGTCTGAAGCAACACCCTCCTTTAATGGGTGTAGGAAAGTAGGATCTTTCTGACATAGTTACCCCACTTTTTGTGTGGTGACAATGTGTTTAGACTGTAGTACACTGGGATCCTTCTAACCAGGACCCCAGTGTCGGTGCTCTCTCCCTTAAAATATACTTGGTAAGTAATTCCTTCACTCACCATTGGCATACTGGGGTTCCTCTGTAAGTCCCTGCTAAATGGTACTTAGGTACCTAGGGCATTGGTATCCCAGGGGTCTCCCATGAGCTGCAGCATGTTTTATGCCACCCGTGGGAGCCCATGAAAACTGTGTCTGCAGGCCTGCCATTGCAGCCTGGTGAAATGGTGCATGCACTTTTCACTTTACATATAAGACTTGCCATATATCACAGTCACTGCACTTGGACACTGTAAGTGCAAGGCCTCCCCATGGAAGGCCCTTCAGACCAAGGACTGGGTGCATGGTTCTGAGTGTGAGGCTACCCCTGCATGAGCACCCCTACAAACCCCAGACTCCATCCTCTGGGTCTTGTAAGTGTGGGGAAGCCATCTAAGGTATATAGTAGACACTGGTCAACATGAGATGTCCAACTACATATTGGCTTCTCCGAACCTAGGCATGTTTGGTATCAAACATGTTGTAATCATGCAACTACACCGATTCCAGTGTTAGTTGCATGATACCATGTACTATGGGGGTTCCTTAGAGGATCCGCATATATGCCTTTACATCCTTACAGGGTCTGCACGCCAGCCTGCACTGCTGTGGACCCTAGACACTGTTCCACCCTCCTGCTGATGAGGCTAACACAAGCAGGGGAAGACAGAACAAAGGATTTCCTGTAGGGGAGAGGTGTGACCACCTCTCCCTTTGAAATGGGTGTCTCTGGGCTCACGTGGGGTGGCCTCTGAGCACCACCAGACTGCTTCGAAGAGCACATAGGGTGCCCTCCTTGCATAATACCGGTTTGCAACAGTACAGCAACCCTTGGATCCCGCTCTGGCGTGGAACTGCACAAAAAAACAGAGAGTGGCCACCCCCAGCGCCTCCCCTAAGGAGGTACACAGAGCTTTGCCATCTTAAAAACAAGAAGGGCAGAGGCCCCTGCGAGCATCTGACTAGTTAGGCCAGCTAGGTTACGTCCTTTACCGCCTCTGATAGGTGAGTCACTACAGACTGTGTCCATCCCCCTGTCTGAGTTACTTAAGGGTTCCCCTGAGGGTGGGACCCTAGATTTGTCAAGCAAGAGTCTACTACTCTACAAGAAACTCTCTGCAAGACACTTCTGCAACCTGGCCTCTGGGACCACTGCTGGTCTGCCATAGGAATTGAAACAAGACTGTATCCAGAGGGAGAGTTCCCACTACAACATTGTTTCTACAACATCCATGGCTGTGCATCTTCCAGGTTCACAAGGACTCTGTCTGCATCAGAAAGCAAGAAGGAATCTCCCTTAGAGTGAAGGAGTCACTCCACTGGATCTTCAGGCACCTCAATGACAACGTCCATCTCTAGGTCCAACTTGTCTTCTGTCCAACTTGGGAGACAGTAGGCCCTTGCTGTAGCCACTGGGACGGAACCCCTGTGCACCACAACTGTTGTTGCTACCAAGGCTTGTCAACTCTTCCTCTAGAAGACCTTCAAGCTCCAAGAAGCTCCAGCCTCCAGCACCTTGCAACTCCTAGAACAGCAACTTCTGTGCAACTCCTGCGGCTTGGGACCCCTTCTGTCTTGTGCTGCTGAGGCCTCCCCGCAACTCCCTGTGCCTGCTGCCAATGGGTCCTTCTGGGGATGTAATGATTACTTCTGGCTCTCCTGCTTGCTGAGGGCCAGCCCCGACTCCCCTCCAATGGTTGAGTTGTGTGGACCTTGCTGGTCCCCAAAATCCTGCAAACTTCCCTGCAGCTTCTTCCTGCTTTTGCCAAGGCTTGTTGGTGGTTTTCCTGACCACTGACACCTCTGCAATCCGGCGACCGACATGGGACACCTCTTGGGCAACTCCAGAGATCTCCTGTATCACCTGGACTCCGCAGCTGTGCTCCTTCCATCACCGTCCTCCAGGCACGTCTTCCCAAGAAGGGTGGGCATTGCCTACCTGCACTGCCTGGACACAATGGTCTTGACTTTGCCTCCTTCTTTTTCAGGTTCTTCTTGTCTGTAATCCACGCTTGGGTTCCACCGGCCTGGCCCACAGGTCACAACAGCAGCTGGGCAACCAAGGCCCCTATTAACTCCAGCAAAGGTTTCCAACGTCACCTCACACCTATGCACCTGGGCCCCCTGATGTAGGTACTCTTTCTTCCTGGGTATTCCCGGGTGGGGGAAGGTAAACCTTCCTTGTGCCAACTGGTTTCTTCAGGGTCTACTGGAAGGGTCCTGAATCCTAGAAATTCCAACATTGACGGTCCTGTGGTAGTCTGTAGGACACCCTGCTAGATAACACCGCTGCACACAGTCTCCTGGGGGATTTCTACTACTTTCCTTGGTTATTTTGGCACTCCCCCAGCCCCTGGGACCCCAACACACTTACCTTGGTTGGACACCTCCGTTCTTATACCACTTTCTTAGTATATGGTTTGCCCCCAACAGGTTTCCATGTATTTCTATACTTTCCCTGCTTGTTACTAAGTATATTTGTTGTGTGTAGATATCTCCAAGTAGATATATACCAAAGTTAGGTTAGTACTAGTGTTAGAATAAAGACTGTTTTATTTTTCTAACACCTGGTGTGGTTCTTTTTTCTGTGAACATCACTGACTGACTATTGTGGTATTGCAAGCGCTTTACACTCCTCCCTGATAAGCCAGAGCTGCTCTCCACAGCTACCACTAGAGATCTTTGGTTATCTAGGCACCAACACTATCACTAAGGGTTGCCTTGACTCAGTATAGTGTTCCACGCCATAGGTGTACACCATAAACTGAGCCAGCCTCCTACAATGGTCAGAAGAGAAAAGGTACACTTTCGTCTTCTACAATGATTGAAGTATTAGTCATAACACTTAATTAGCGATCTCAAGCTTTACTGATCATAGCTTCAGTATCACAGTCTTTTCAGCAACATACACCAGAGGCAGCTCTGCATGTGGTTCTTCAGCATCCCTTCTGCAGCACCTGCAGTTTGGTTTCAGCACAGCCATCTCCAGTGTCTTACACTACTCCACCAAGGAGAAAGGTCAAGAAGAAGATAATGGAGAGCTTGTATGAGGCAAGAGAACAAGGCCTCTGCCAAAGAATCGAACAGAAACCAATTAATCTTTAACCTCTTCTGCAAGTTATTCTCTTCCTCTCCAGTTGATGAGTTAAGCCAACCAATAGGTGGCATATGTACCTAGTTGATAATGTAAGCAAACCAATAGGCGGCACACAAATCTAATTACTTGCAGATCCTTCCCTAAGCACAAGTGTTTACCTTTCTAGTAGAAACTCAGCCAGATGCACTGTATTTAACAGAAACATGGCTCAAGGAGGATAGTGAGCCAGATATAGCAATTTCCCTGCTGCAGGATATATTACTGCCAGGTGCGATTGTACTGGCAAAATGGAAGGGGGAGGCGGCTATTATTGAAAAAAATATCTGGAGTGTAAGTGCACCCCTATCTCAAGCTCAGGTTGTGAGAGCCTGTCATATTCCATTAAACTCTCCCATACTTTACATTTTTCTGGATTACTGATCTACCGTCCTCAGAGATCTGCTTCAGAGTTTGTGAAGAACATTCCAGATATATTGGTAACCCATAGTCTCCAGTCAATTAACTTCATGCTGCTGGGTGACTTAAATATCCATGTTGAGTATCCAGCTTGTCCCCGGGCAACTAATCTTTTGCAGGACTTATCTGATAGAAACTTCTAATTGCAGATTCCTTACCTTTTGAATTTACCCAGGCGTCAGTCTGGATCCAGATATTTTTCTCGAGCAGTTGCCTTGTGTCCCGTTAGATGGCGTTGATCAGCTCCAAGTCTGTCTTCGGAGGCATCCGCGTAGGATATGACGTTGTGTAGGCACCTCTCCAGCGCACTAACGTCAATTCTTTTCTTTCCACGTCAGCCAGTGCTGATCCGAAGAGAGCTACCCCTCAGTCACTTTTTGACTTGTTTCAACTTTTGTTGACTCCTGCTGTGTCAAGGATGTTCTCTATGAAGACTGGGTTCAAGCCTTGTGGGTCTTGTCATCAGGTGATGATGGTGATGGATCTGCATCTCGTGTGCCCTTGGTGTCTGTGGTGTGACCATGACCCAAAGGCGTGCTCCGAGTGACGGGCCATGAATCAAAAGGCTTTGAGGGAGCAGTCCCTAAAGCTGCTGGCGGCTGGCATTCCACTCTACATAAGTCCCGATCTCGGTCGAGAGGAAGGTCTCGGGATCGGCCACGGAGCCCCCCCATCTTCTTCGTCCCACTCCAAGTCCTCTGGACGTTCGGGTAAGTCGAGGCATAAGAAGAAGTCAAAGAAGGCCAAACCTTCTTCGTCTTCACCTTGTCCGTCGGCCGATGAGATGAAGGAAAGGGAGCGTCATCGCTTGAGGCCTTCATCTGCAGAGCCTGCATGTAGGTTGACTTTGTGCTTCCCTGAGTTTTTGGGAGCCAGTGCTACCCCTGCGCTGCTAAAAGGATTTTATGATGTCACGCGCCTCATCTTCGGACAGTCCGACTCCGCGGGCCCAGGGGAATTGAAAGGGACCCCTTCGGGTTCCGCACTGGTGACTTCGGGCTCGGTTCCGAGGGACACCCATCGATCCATTTTTGGATCCAAACCGGCGCGGGGTTGGACCACCTCAACTGTCCCCGGTTCCAGTGTTGATGCTTCCAGCACCACTTGTGCCCTCAGGCGGTGGCACTTCATCCTCATTGTTGACTCCAACACGGAGCCAGTTGGGTGTTGTAAGACGCTGACTCTGGCATGAGAAGGGGCCTTGCCCCCTATGTCGCATCCTGGGCCCTAATATGATGGGGTAGGTTACGCTGAAAAAGGGGAGAGGGTTGCTGGACCCTTTAGAATACCAGCTCCAAGACCCTATGGACTGACATGTGGGCCTGGGTGACGCCAGTGGGCTGGATACGTCCACAGATACTGGCATGCTCTCTCCCCCAGCCTTGGCTACGGAGGGGAGTGCTTCATATTCAGTGGTGGTGGGGAGAGCGCCCTAGGTCCTGGACCTTGAGCTGCCTTCGATGGCCGTCAGAACTAACCTCCTGACAGTCTGGGGCTTCATTCTCTGAACCTCTGCTTCCCTTTAATGAAGCCCTTCTGGGTAGTTGGTCCAAACCCAGCACAGGGGCTCCTGTGAATGGGACTATTGCCCACCGCCGTCGGCCTGGGCCGGGTGACCCAGGTTTTCTGTTGCAGTATCCCACCCCTGAGAGCTTGGTTCTCCAAGCCTCCACTTGCCAGGGCGCCTTCCCTTCCACACCCAATGGATAGGGAATCCAAGAGGCTGTACACACTTGGAAAGAAGATGTTTTCTTCTACCATCCTGGCATTGCGGTCTGTGATCACTGGATGACTTTTGGGCTGTTATTCCCACACGCTGTTGGATACGGTTGCTCAAGTGCTACCACAGGTCCTGGAGGAGGCCCAGACTGTACTTTCCTAAGCAGTTGCTGATGGGAGAGATGCAGCAAAGGTCACAATCCAATATGGACTAGACACAACTGACTCACTGGGCAGAGCAGTTGCATTGACAGTGGCCCTTAAGTGCCAACGCTGGTTGAGGACATTAGGCCTTTGGGGTGATGTCTCGGCCACCCTTATGAACATGGCCTTTAAAGGCACCCGTCTCTTTAGAGACAAAGCAGACTCAGCGATCAAGCGCTTTAAGGATTCTTGTTCTACAGCCAGGTCCTTGGGCTTCACAGCGGCTTCTCATCTACCTCAGGCTGCTTTTGGCTCCTTTTGTGGCTATGAAAGGGGTACCCAACCACGTCTGTTCCCTTCCAGCCACCATGCTATGCATGCTGTCAATTCTCTGCGTGGCCAGGGATGTGGGATCCACTGCCCTCGTGGATAAGGGAGCTAGTGCTCTCGACAATCCACTGCCCAACCCCTCTGCAGCTGCCTCCAAACATTCCTAGTCTGACAATTCCCCACCAGTTACCAGTCGGAGGGAGGATCAGACAGATGGGTTTTGCAGATAGTCCGATGGGGCTACTCCCTCCCCTTCAAGACTACCCCTCCATGCATGCCTCCATCCTATGATCGGATGTCGGAGGAACACATGGCACTTCTCCAAAAAGAAGTTACGGCCCTCTTGCCAAGGGAGCCATAGAGGGGGTCCCTGTGCTAGAAGTAGGTTGTGGTTGTTATTCCCACTACTTTCTAGTGCCCACAAAGGACTAGATCCTCTGCCCTATTCTAGCCCTCTCATCCCTTAATCTCTTTCTCAGGCAGGAGAACTTCAAGATGCTCACTCAGGATTAATCTGCCGTGGGCCCAGGAGACTGGATGGTAGTGTTGGTCTTGCAGGATGTGTATTTTCATATCCCCGTCCTGCCTGCCCACAGACATTACTTGCGGTTCACAGTAGGCCATGAGCACTTTTGTTCACTGTCCTCCCCTTTGGCCTTAACAGTGCCCCTTGATTGTTCACGAAGGTGATGGCAGCGGTCACAGCTCATCTGTGCAGATCAGTGGTTTCAGTCTTCTCCTATCTCGACGACTGGCTGTTGAAGGCTGGCTCACCCCAGACTGTCGTCTCCCACCTCCAGACTATGGTGGACCTCCTGCATTCGCTGGGGTTCAGTATAAGTGTGCTGAAATCACACCTGACTCCCTCTCACATGCTACCTTTCATCAGAGCTGTTCTGGACAGAGTGCAGTTATAGGCTTTTCCTCCCAAGCGGCAAGTCCAGAATATTCAGGCTATGATACTGATGTTTCTGCCTCTATCCTGGATTTCAGTGAGAATGACCCTGAAGCTGCTGGGCCTCATGGCCTCCTGCATCCTTCTAGTGACATATGCAGGCTCTGCAGTGGGACCTGAAATTCCAGTGGGCGCAGCATCAGGGAAATCTCACCAGCATGGTCCAGATCTCAGAGGGAACTGTGCAAGATCTGCAGTGGTGGTTAACGAACTGCGATTGCGCCAGAGGCAGATCCCTCTTCCTTTCCCAACCAGATTTGACAGTAGTGACAGATACGTCACTCCTGGGATGAGTTGGCCAGCTAGGAGTGGTGGAGATCAGAGGTGTCTGGTCCCTGGTGGAGCCCAGACTCCACATCATCCTGTTGGAGCTCCGGGCAATCAGACTAGCATTGAAAGCATTTCTTCCCTCTCTCAAAGGCAAGGTAGTGCAGGTGTTCATGGACAACACCACCACCATGTGGTGCTGCAACAAGCAAGGCGGAGTGGGATTGTGGACCCTTTGTCAAGAGGCTCTGTGCCTCTGGACATGGCTGGAACATCAGGGCATTTCCTTGATGGTTCAACATCCGGCGGGCTCTCTGAACGTCAGAGTGGACAAACTCAGCCAACAATGCTTAGTCGAATACAAAAGGCGTCTCCATCTGAAGGTGACACAAGGTCTCTTTCAGCAGTGAGTGTTTAGATTTGTTTGCCTCCACAGAGTACACACAATGTCAGCAGTTTTGCACGTTGGTGTTTCCAAGGCAGCTATTTCTCAGCAGCGCTTTTCGTCTCAAGTGGAACTCAGGCCTCTTGTATGCCTTTCCGCTCACACTACGTCTTTCCAGAGTTCCCAAAAAAATCAAGAATCCTTGTGGGTCCAGATTCGGCATGAAGAGTTTGGTATTCTGAGCTATTGAGCAAGGTCATCTATCCCCGATCAGACTGCCACTTTGGGAGGATTTTCTGTCACAGCAGCAGGGGAAGGTTCGCCACCCGAACCTGTCCAGTCTCTGCCTTCTTGTGTGGTGGGTTTTGACCTTCTGTGCGAAGTCTGTAATGTAATTTTGACAGCCACGGATCCCTTCACCAAAATGGTATGCGCATGTCATTGGAAGAAATTTGTGGCAAGGTGCACATACACGTCTGTTGACCGCCTGTCTGCCCCTATTTCTGAGGTTCTGTTGTTTATCTTTTCTCTGGCCAAGCAGGCTCTACTATGGGCACTCTCAAAGGTTACTTATCTGCTATATCTGCATTCTTTAGGTTGCCTGATTAACCTGTTTTGTTTCAGTCTCCTGTTGTTAATAGGTTCCTTAAGGGTCTTACCCATGTTTCCTTCATCCTTATTCATTAAGCCCCAACGGGATTTGCATTTGGCTTTGTCATTCCTAACGTGTGCTCCTTCTGAGCATCTTCACAACTGCTCTCTCAGTCTTCTAACATTAAAAACAGCCTTCCTTGTGGCCTTTATATCTGCCTGCAGGGTGAGCTTCAGGAATTGTCATCTAAGCCTCCCTACCTTTCCATCTATCCTAACAAAGTGGTGCTGCGCACTAGGGCTTCCTTTTTTGCCAAAAGTGGTCACGCACTTTCATGTAAGCCAATCCATCGCCTTGCCTAATTTTTACCCCTCCGCCCACCTTCTAAGGAAGAGGAGAGACTCCACTGCCTGGACCCAAAAAGAGTGTTGACCTTCTGCCTTGATCGTGCAAGAGTTCCAGGTGGATGATCAACACTTAGACAGTTATGTGGGTGCGAAGAAAGGTCGGGCAGTGCAGACCATTTCCCAATGGGTTGTACTCTGCATTAAGATTTGCTATGCACTGGCCAAAAAAGCAACCCCCTGAAGTTGTGTGTGCTCATTCTACCAGAGCAACAGCTGTGACAACTGCACTAGCACGCAGAGTTCCAACCCTTGACACCTGTCAGGCGGCAACGTGGGCATCCTTGCACACAGTCACCAAATACTGCTGACTTGATACTTTGCCCATTCTGTCCCCCAGGGCTTTCTAGTTTGTTCTTGGTTCGCAGACCCACCTCTGGGGATGGTATTGCTTGGGTATCTATTCAAAAGGAAAGGAATCTGCAACGAGAAGTCTCTATCAGATGAACAAATTACCTACCTTTTCTAATGCCTTATCTGGTAGAGACTTATTCTAGTTGCAGATTCTTACCGAGCCACCAATCCTCCCCGCTCTGCGGACTGATTTCTAGGGACAGGGACTCCCTTTTAGGGCCTTAGTTTTTATGCACCAGTAGTCAGTGTTCTTCATGGCTCTCTGCTTCGGGCGTCGAAAGTCGTGAAAAGAAACTGACGCTGTCTCGCCGGGGTGGTGTCTATATAGGACTCGCGATGTCATAACCAGCGCGAACAACAACGCCACCTAACAGAGTGCAGGGGTACTGCTCAAAAAAATCTACAGATCCAGACTGACACCTGGGGAAATTCAAAAGTTAAGGAATCTGCAACTAGAATATGTCTCTATCAGATAAGGCATTACTGAAGGTAAGTAACTTGTTTGTCAGTAATTCATTTGTTTCAACTGGTCAGTTATCCTATGCATAATAAGGGTCACATTCTAGACCCAATTTTTTCAAACCTATCCAACATGGTAGTAGAATCTCCCCTGACAGTAATATGGTCAGACCACTTTATGATACCATTCTCTATTCCAAAAACAGGGGAAACAACACCTAAAGTCAGTCTTTTTACGAAGACCTGGCAGTGGTTCAACCTGGATACAGCCAGTTGGGAACAGGCTGCATGTAGAAGATGTTTCTATGCCCTATTATGTTTAAAAATTGCATCATTATGGCCCTTGATGATTTAATTCCACTAAAACCCTGCAAGAAAATTAGACCACAGGAGAAAATGCATTGTTTCTCTCAGGACCTTAGAAAACTAAAAAACAGAATGTAAGATACGTGAAAGAAAGTGGAGAATCTATTACGATGCTGCATTCAGACAAATTTGTAAAGCATCCCTGAAAAATGCCGGCATGCTATTCGGAGAACTCGGTTAAAGGACTTTACAGATAGGATCAAACATTCTTCTAACTCCTCAAAAGAAATTTACAGTATTGCAAATTTGTTTATAAAGCTTATGTACCAGATGCTGGTCCTCCCCTATCGAAGGAGCGCTATGAATCACTGGCGAAACACTTTCTCGGAAACGTGAGGAATATTTATGACTTGCTATCATTAGGTCTCAAGGGCAAGACTGAAGGAGTGATCATAAGTAATAATATTAAAACCGAACTTACCTCCTTCCCCTGGTTGACTAAAGAGGAAGTAGCAGTTGTGGCAGGCTTGGTTGAATCAGGCTCACACTTAATCCTGCTCCAATAGATATTCCACTGTAAGGGGTAGATGCAATACTTTCCACTTTGACAAAGTTATATAATCTGTCATTGAAGAATTACTGTGGTCTGGAGGAATGGCTACATGTCATCATCCACCCATTACTCAAGAAGCCTACTCTAGATCCTGAGGTGGTTGAAAACTATAGACTCATATCACTTCTGCGTGGTTGAATCAAAATCTTCGAGAAGATCACAGAATACCTGGAAGCTAATACGATCCTTCACCTTACTCAAACAGGTGTTCGCTCTGGGTATAGCATGGAAACAGCACTTTTAGTGGCCATGGAAGATCTCAAGATCCACTGTGATCAGGGTGGCTCAGTGGCACTGACGCTCCTCGACCCAAGTGCTGCTTTCGATACGGTCTCCTACTCCATCCTACTGCATCGTTTGGAATAAGGAGGCATTACGGGGAATGCTTTGAAATAGCTTGCCTCATTTATTGATAAGTTAGTGAAGGACCTTTTTATTCAACTAGGCATCAGCTGAAATGTGGAGTCCCACAATGCTATTCGTTGAGCCCCACGCTTTTCAATATATATGTTCGTCTGTTATCAGATATCATTTCAGCTTTTGGCTTCACAGTGGTTTCTTATGCTGATGATACCCAGTTAATTATCTTGTGTCTCCCAATATTGGCACTACTTTTGATACTTAATAGCTGCTTAGAGAAGGCCTCTAACTGGATGGCAGCCAGCTCTTTAAAATTAAATGGGGATAAAACAGGTTATGGTGGTGGGTCATAACCCATCCCTCTGTCAGCAGATCAGTTGGCCCTCTCCCAAGGGGAACGTCTAATTTCTAGACTAGAAGTAAAGAGCGTAGGGATTACTTTTTGATAAAATTCTCTCTGTGGCCTCACTAGAAAAAAAAGATGACCAGCAGTTGTTTTAGCCTCCTGAGAGCCCTAATGAAAACTTTGAAATGGCTTCCTGTGGAGTCACAGAGAACAGTGATCCACGGATTGATTCTTTCATGTCTTGAATATGGCAGATCATTTTAACTGGGTAGTCCAAAGTCAGTTATTAAAAATCATTCAAATCATTCAGAATGCTGCTGCCCGAATACTATTAGGTATTCCTCAATCACAGTCAGCCTGGGTATCACAGAAAAACCTCCATTGGTTGCCTATCAATTGCAGAGTACACCTTAAGGTACTGAGGGCCTGATTTCGAGTTCGGCGGAGTGGTTACTCCATCACAACGATGCCGGATATCTTGCCTGCCATAATATAAATCCCATAGGTTAATATGGGATTTATATTTCAGCAGACAGGATATCCATCACTGTTGTGATGGAGTAATCCCTCTGCCAAACTCCAAATCAGGCCCTAAGTCCTGTTCATCAGGCCAAACAGAAAGTGGGCACAAAAGTAATCCATCATCTGATTACACCCCAATAAACTAATAGGGCCCTCAGGTCCAACAACCTTGATTTTCTTCTTGTTCCCAGAATCAAGAGAGCTCCAATTCCAGGCACCCTTTGATCCAGTAATGGTGCTCCTCACCTTTTTAGCTACAAAATTGTCAATTCAATGCCTTATGAAACTCTTGCCTATGCCTTTAGACCTGAAATCATTCCTGTTGACCAGCAAAAAATGCATGATATAAACTGAAAATAAAAAAACAATGTATTACATTAACAGACAGGGAGGAACAATTTCGAGGATGTTTCTCAAGTGCACTTAAGCTGATATTGTATTAGTATCAGCATGCATGCAGTACACCTGCTAGCAAGCAGATGCCTTAAGCAGAAGTCTTCCAGAAAATCATGAGTGGCTTATCAACAGATGCACGCTTAACCAGAACTTTGACCTAAAGGGACACCCTTTCAAAATATAACATACACAGTTTGTATATCTATGTGTTATGAATAAGGCTCCTAGTTTTCCATTTCTGCTGATTTATACAGTCAGAAAACAGTGTGTTTCCAATCTGCATTCATTTTTAAAAACTGAAAAATACATATAATTGTGATTCTTTTGAGTGACTTTCATAGCTGTCTTTCATCAATTCCAGGCCAACGGCTGAGCAGATAGATAACATGGGGTGTTAAAAAACAGGATGAGTCTGTACCAAGCCTTAATCTAAATGCACCTGACCCAATGGCCTCACTGAGGACCAGAAAAATATCAGCAACCTTGATGACAATGATTGGAGGTAGGCATGCATAGTGCTTAGGGAGTTGGCCATTTTGGCCTGATGGCTGTTGATTCAACTCAATTAATTACACAGGATGTATCTTACACATGGGCAGCCCCATGTGCACCAGGTGTGGTCAGGAGTGGGGCACCTTTCTGCATATGGTCATGGGTTTATGAGATTTTTTAGAACTTTCAAGTAGAAGAGATTCTGGTTATGGTGCATTGAAAAGCTCACCAATGCGCTAACAAGTCATAAAGATAAGGTATTTCTTTTTCTTCTATACCTATCAAAGTTTTGTTAGATTTTTTTCTTGGGTACATGTGGATTTTGGCACTTACAACAGCCTGCAGAAAGTCACCACCTGAAATATATTTTTGCAGTGTTTCAGTTATTAAGGACAATCTAGAGGGCCACCATTGAGCATCCTCCCCTCAGAATTGACAATCAACTCTTTTTAGATTACGGCCCAGTACATATAATCCCTATAGAGACAGATCATGTCTTGTTTATTGATATGCCCTCCATGAGACCAAACACCCCTAAAAGGTAGACGTAATGTCCATTGATCAAGGTGGAAAGTGGCTAATGTGGTCTTATTTAGGAATGCTCCAATTGCAGAAATACAGACATCAGCAACCAGCTTATCTGTGTACCCCTTTGCCGAGTGACCTCAAGGAAAGGCTTCAAAACAGACACATTGCCTATGTCTGTGTCTTGTGAGATACCAAGGTCAGCCATCTGCCTTAAAGACAGTGCACAGGTTTGTGGGTGTCATGAGCCTGCAGGCTCGGTAAGCCTATCTAGACATGTTGTTTTCTTTATACACAGTTCAAAAGTAAAGCCAGCACTTCAACCCACCTTTTCAAAATCTCTTCATTGGTTTTCTGCATACTATAAACATGCACATTTACAAGTCTCAGCTCAAAATTCGTATAAGCTCCTTTCACCTAGAAAACATTGGTCACAATCATCCTTAGACCTCACCCAAAACTCCCATTTATGTTGCAACAGAGGCATTCTAGCAATCTTTTTATCCGACCTGTCACCGCCTGAGTCCAGAAATACCATATGTTGAAGTACTTCTTGTGTATCCCACTGGATTTACATACCAAGGGGTCGTACACTGATTCATTTCATTTGTCCATTCCGGGATGGAGGAAGCAGAAGTCTCCCACCAATGACTGGCTATGTCCCTTTTTGGCCACCAGATATTCCATGGCTATTAGTGTGCGAGCCTTCCAGGGACCCCCTATGGAATCTATCACACCTAGCAGGGCCACCCTCTGATCCAGGTCTATTGGTCTATATAGCACATCTCACATTATATCATTAATGGCTTTCTAATATCTTGCAATCAGTAGGCACTCCCAAACAATGGAAAGAAGGTCCTACGAGAAGACCCGCCCATAGGGCACGCCAAGCTTGCTGCTCATGCCATTTGCCAAAGATGATGTGGAGGGTAATAGAATTTAGGTATTTAAACTCCTCATCTTCAAGGACCCTTTGAACTACCTACAATTGTGCCTGTAGCTTAGACAGAGGGACTGGGGAGTTATTATTAAGTGATTTATATAGTGTGGATACACTTTCCCAAGTATTTCCCAATAAGGTGGCATTCCAGGGAGTTATTTTTTGGAAGAAAGGCAAGCCTGTTGTGATATGCGACCAATGCAAACCACTTTACGAATTGTTGTACTACCTTATTGGTGGTTAAATTGAATTTCTTTCTTAATTGATAGTTAAAAAATTGGAAAATACATGAAAATGCCTAACAGCAATTCGGTGAGGTTCCTATTTTTTTTAGTTAATTTAGGGGCAAAATAAGAATTTTTGATTGAAAAATAAGAGGTTCTTTGATCCCACAAAGACATGAATATACGCACTGTTGATTAATTCAGCATCATTATCTATAATGTACAACCAGAGTGGCAAATAAGTAACTTATTCTTGCCTAGTTTAGTCACACTGCAAATGCCAGCTGCAAGTAACCCATAAATCCTGTATCATATGTCTTACTTTAGAGAGCCTATGCAAATTTGGTTTGTCTATTATGTTCAGTGATAGATTTAACTGCATATTTAAGTACATGGAGAAAATATGCTGACTACTGTAACAAGCCTAAACTTGCCATACCTTTCAAAAACATGCATGATTACCCTTATTTGGCTCTTAAATTGATTAGTGTGTAGAGTATGCTATAGCAAGACCCATATACTAGCTGAATCAATTATTGACCTAGCAACCTCACCTTCCATTTGTCATTAAAGTCCCTCTTATTAATGGATGACGTTTCAGAAAAATCACCTTTTCTCTGCCAAGACCCCATTAAGGGTATTATAGAGTTTGTGAAAGATACATGGGTCTATTTTTGTTGTTACTTTCCTTGATTTAAATTCCAAATAAAGAGTAGGAAAGGCAAAACTGAGTTTGTGGAAACGCAATCCAGTTGTATCAAAGGATAAAACAATAGTGGGTTCTGTAAAAACTAGTCATTTTGTTCTTCTGGAAAGGAAACTGTTTTCTGCGGATGCAGTAACTTTGGTCTAGGAAAGTATAAAAGGCACAATTAAAGTAATTTTGAGATCCTTTACTGAAATAGGAAAAGACGGAGCAGTAAAAGGTAGCATTGTAGAGTCTGATATGGATCTCATTCAAGAGAGTTTATGCACAATCCTCCAGATGGAAACCTAATCAAGGTATTTGTGAAAAATAATTGGGGGTTTTTGACACTAAATTATTAGAGCATGCCACCTTTAGAATAATGCAAAGGTTCTGTAGAGAGGGAGAAATTAAATGTTACATAATCCACTCAGTGCAAGATAAGCATGAGATTTTGAGGTTGAAGTATGCATTAGTCCTGTTTGGTTAAGTTAAGACATAATTACAGACTCTAATCAGCGTCAGATCAGTAATGTATCGAAGAAAAGTAAATTTCCTCTGCATACCGATGGGTGCATGAAATGCTTAATTTATTTGCTTTGTAAAGGGGATTTTAGTTGACAAAGTGCTGAGATGTCTGGCTGTAGATCCATGTCGATCAGTGGCTGTCAAGTATATGTAAGAGTCTTAAGAATTGAGGAATGTTTTAAAGGTTCATTGGTCTTTAATTTATACTGATTCATGGTGACGTAATAAGCATTCATATTTGGGAGGTGTGCTATCCTCATGATTCTTTCTTTTAGATTTGTTTTATTACTACTCTCATTTTTGGTGGTTTGAAATTTTTGGTGCCACCAAAATAAAGGGAAATACAAATTATTCTTAACTGTGAAATGTATATAGATACTTTTAATTACAGGGTACTTTTTCTATTTGCAAACTTAGGGCCTGACGAGTATCTCTGGCACAAACGTGAAGGTGATTCTGTCTGGCGTATTACAGTTTCCAAAAGATATAATGGAATCGTAACTCAGCAGATGGGATATCCATCGCGTTTGTGACAGAGTAACTCCATCCGCCATGATCTAACTCAGGCCCTCAATTTCAGATATAGGCAAAAAGAAAAAGAAGAAAATATTATTTTTCTTATTAAATAATTTAATCTCATGCCCAATTAATTATATGCTGAACTTTACTCAAATAAATGCTCATCTCTACCCCAGTTTAGCTTTTACTGAGTAATTTAACCCACCTACTTCCACAGAAATGATGATACTGCACATTGTGTCCAAGTTTATGCTTTCTTCTATTTCCTTCTCTGACTTCCTCCACTTGGGAACTCCATCATAATTAGTTTTCAAAAGAATACTCCCATTTTGTGATACTGGTGCCCACTCCTTTTATTCTGTTTGTCATTCAGTGCCATAGTTTAAACATGTATTGCTGTTGTTTGGGTGTAAGATGTAAACATTTTGTGCGCATATCTTTTCCTTGCATTTTGCTGTAGCTTTGAATGATCTGAAACACACAATTGTTTGATCAAGTTTTTATTGTCTGTTAATGATTTTCTGCAACATAACTTGTAGAACTGAAAATGAAAATAGTTCTGCTTGAATCAAGTTAGTTTTATAGTCTAATGCAAAAAAGCCTGTTTGGTTCTGAATCTAAAAGTTGGCAATTGGTGGTACTTTTGGAATTTTCTCAATTTCTCTCTGAAGATTTAGCCCGTCATTCTTGTTCAGTAATGTATCCTTCAACAACCTACCTAAAAACATTTTAGGCTGTTTGTGATGAATCTCTAATTCCTATCATATTGAGGGAGCTCCTCCTTTTTCTATTTTCATGTCCTCCTTCAGGCCTAACCAATTATGAATCAGTAGATTCTTTTAGTTTGTATTTCCAGTTTCCTTCATCTGTCTTTCTGTGCTACATGCCATTCCTCCATAGGTCACACTTTTTGACTAAATAAGCTTACATTCACTTCTAATTTTGTGATGGAGCTATGACTGTCTTTACAATGAATATCAGACTTTTGAGATTCTGCTCCAAATTGTTATCTAATTTTAAAAAGCAACAAATATATCCCTTGATCAAATACTTTGTACTCTTACACTTTATGTTCTCTACCTCATTTGATCTACTATTGATAGACAGTTTATTTTAACAAATAGCCGGAAATTCTCTATTCACTTTTCCTAATTGTGTCATAACCTTTTCTCATTCATGTCTGAATTTTCACAGTCTTTTGAGCTGATAATGCTCTTTGGATAAGACATTACACTTTTTAATATGAAATATATCTTCTGATTTACCACATCAGTTACTTTGTTTCATAGATCAACTTTTGAACATCTTTAACACTTTCTTGCCTGGTATATTAGGTCTGAAAGCTTCAACCTTTAAGCTTGTTGTAACCACAAGTGGACTGTCCATTATGTGGAAGTCTAAAAAGTGTGACTATTTAACCCACAACATATTTACAGTTGTGATCCTCCCAACAAGTTAAACCTTCCGTGATGCACCACATTTGCTGGGGTGTGTACCTATTGGCAAAGATGGAGCGAGTAGGGTTCAGATGATTCAGTAAAATGACTGGAATGACAAAAATAATTAAGTCTTATAACTGAGTTTCTTATTCTAGCAGGTAATTATCCTTTTTGAAAATATCTGTGTTCAGAAAGGTAGTATATTCGTATTTTAAAATAGAGTTGGAATCTCCAACTGTCCTCGTTAAAACATTATGAATATATGATTGGTTTTAGGTATAAGCTGGTCATTATTAGCCATCTCTCTGCGTTATGGTGAAGATTGGGTCTTATATTGAATTGTGTGTTGTATCATCCATTGGATGTTAAATTGATCCAATGCTTATGGTGTATATGGGGTATTGTATTAATATGTGTGTTACAGTGTGCTTCGGGGTTCTTCATTGATCTGTGTGTGCTGAAATGTATGTTTTACATGTTACATTGATCTCATATTTAAGTGGGAAAGGGGTATTTGTGCTAAAATGTCCGATTACTTAACCGTAATCTTATTTTTTCCTGGTCCAGGTCTTTCTGTCACCGTCCTAAGACAATAGCCTGTTCTCTTGCTCCACAGAGACCTATTATCTAGCTAAGTCCAAAAACATTCCTCCAAGATGGCACCTATTTCCCAGCATGCTTAAAAGGAGGACCGAAAATGACCACTTCCTGAAGTACACAGCAAAATGAAAAAGAAACAATCAAGTGAAAAACAGATGGTAAGGAGACAGGGGTTCAGGACTGTGACAGGAAGGGCTGGACTCAGAATAATGAAGATTACCGGTAAGTAACCGGGTACTACCTCCTTGTCTGTTTTCCTATCCCACTCCTAACACAATGAGCCAGTGCCCATGCGGATGGTGATTGGTTCCCCCAGTCTGATGAAATTAATAAGAGTCCACACATATCCATGATGCTACACCCTTAAATTTTAATAGCAACTACATGAATTAAATACCATGAACATAAGACAAAACATTGGAACTGAATTCAGATGATGCCGCCATTCCAAAATGAAGATGGTAATGGGAAACAAAAGTATGTGGAAAGGCACATTTAGCTGCATTAGGGATGTCTTGTAGGGATGCTCCTCTAAACGTTGCCCAAGAGAAAGCCATGTCCCTTGTTGATCTGCCTTGTAACATAGAGGGGAGAGAGTTGAGATGAGTCATAAGACTGAATGATCGCAAACTTGATCCTCCTTGATAGAATGGTTATTGAAGGCCACAGACCCTTACAAAAAAAAACGTTAGTCACAAACGTGAAAACAACTTTACACACAGAACTTGTTCTAGCCAGGTAAATTGAAACTGTCCCCTGTGGCAGGACATGGACAAACTCAGGTGGACAATCTTTTTCTGCCAATAAAATGTCATAATTTAGTGTTAATCTCCAGAAGATAAATGTAATTGTGTGATCTATGTCTCCCTCAGTCTAGATGTTTAATTTGTAAACCCTATCCGGTGAGACGACACGCCAGTCTGCTGCTTTGACTTCAAGGAAGTTGTTAGTCGGTGCCACATCTAGAAGATCTATAAGACTCTGGCGACATATTGTAACCTCTGCTGCGCTGTCAAGCAGAGTCACTGCCCATGTCCCGTTCTTCAACAAAACCTTTTTCTTTTTAAACTGGGGCATTTGCTGTGGAAGTTTCTCTTCCTTTTTTGTGAAAGTTTCTGAAGAATGTTGAGTCCTTTTTCAGCTTCACATAATTGCCAGTATATTGGTATCTATCAGGTGTATTTAAAGTTTCCCAATTTTTAAGGTTGTATCATTTCTCTGAGGTCTCCAGTGGCAGGATTCTCCTCTTTGGCTTCTATCTGTGTTTTGTTTTTGTTTATCCCAGGTTTTTCTAGAACTCTTTTGTGCTTGCTTAGTACTCTCCTTGATGGAAGTACTCTGTAATTGAGGTTTAGTTGGTCTGGCCCCCGACTATCCCGACCTTTACTAGTATAAGTTTTGTAAATAATCCTTGGCAGCTTGTTCTCCTGATCCCACTGAGGAACCTCTCAGAGCCATTGGTGAATCGCCAGTGCTGCTGCCTCCCCTCTAATATTACTTCAAATAATTGAGGACACTGTGTCAAAATTGCGCATCAGTTTCATCCCCAAGTCCAGGGTCTGGACCGTCCATTGTTCATTTTGAATTTGTTTTAATACTTCCGGTAAATGTCCAAGTGTCGGTGTACTATGCATAGTGGCATATATTGTGGCAAAGACTGTGCCCCAAGTGGCACAATGCTCTATTGAGGGAATGATTCCAAAGGACAAGCACATTGTGAAAATTCTATATTTATCTTGGGGTCCAGTATGGGGAAACACGACTTCCAGCTGCTTTGTTTTTTGCACAACCCAGAAAGGGATCTTCTCCCACTCAGTGGGCGCTTTTCCCATTATTGAATGGACAGTTTGTGAATTTATCCCTATAACTGCCAATTGATTTATAGACGGAGCAGCCCTCGCTGGGCGGTGTTTAAGGCCACATTATGAATTGTATTAAGTGTCTATATATTGTTATTACCTCATTGACTAATGTGCGTACTTCAGCTACTTGCATAACTTGCACTTTGGGATGTGGTGTATATGTGGCCAATGTTGGCCAAGTTGGTCTGTCATTACTTAAAGCACCTAACCTAACAGGTTGTAGTACATATGGGAGGGCGCCATTGAAGCAGTCTTTGTGTTCTCGATAATTTAAAGGTATTTCTAAATATTGGTATGCTTTGTATTGTTTGGTGTACATTTGCTATTCTGTATGTGTGTAATGTATTTTAATTTGCATTTATTGCTGGAAAGGTGCCCCATGAGTAAAATATGTCTGTTCTGTTAGCGCTGTGAGCTTCAATGACGAACGTGACATCCCCACCCTCATCTGTTAGTCCATTAACTAAAAGAAACTGTGCAACATGCTGTCTACAGTTCTCTGGGACAGTTACTGGTTGTGTCTTATTAAAATGATAGGTATCAGAGTTGAGAACACAAACGGGGGAATCCATTGTGTTAAGCTTAAATAACCTAGAGCCTAGATAGGCGATCCCTATTCAGCTGAGGAGGTTTTTTCCCTAGGACCACAGATGTATCTGTATAATGGTACTTAGTGTACCTTTAATGTGTGTGAAACAGAGGTACTCAAGAGACCTGTATAATGAGTTCCTTACCAACGTTGGTGGCGCCATGTCGTACAACTCTCCTTAGTAAAACAAGACTGCTGGATTTGGGGCGGCAGCACTACCACTTCTTGGTGACTGAGTCAATCCCACACCATCTTGGCAGCTGTCGGCCCAACCTTTTTGCTAGCCAACAGCACCTCACTCAAACATAAAAAGCAAAGGTGATTTGTGGCAGCCTGACGCATGACACTCAGTGACCTCTCAGGGAAGTCGTGGTTGACAAATCTTACCCCTTTCTCTTATTAGCAAAGTTCTCATACACACAGGTAGGCCAAAGAATTATGCAGGATGGTTTTTCAATCCATTTTTTAAAAAAGACTGCAATCTACAATAAAATATATGAGCTACAATTATTACGGCAATCAGATATAGCAAGATTAGGTTTGTTACTATCAGTGAGAAGAAAATAAACAACCCAAGCATATTGGAATAATATGTACATAGGAATCCTACCTAACCCCAAACTTCTAGTGAGAGCATAGCAGTAATAGCTCAATCTGTCTGTACTTAGTCCATGAGAGGAGCACTCACCCCATTACCTGAGAACAGGGGTCTGTCCGCCATCTCCTTGGCTGGTTGTAGAGGCAGGCCTGAGGTCAGCAGTGAAATGGCATACAGCATGGATGGGTATCCTGGCTGGAATGACCTCCCTCCTTTTTCTAGGCTTGTAAGATTTTTTTATAAAACATGTTTCTTTTCTGTGAAATAGACCTGACTTGGGCATATGCGTATATGTTGCGTTGTTTACGTACTCTTGTGGCAACAATACTAGATCAATTATCGTGTACTCCTCTTGTCAGCCTTGGACAGTGGTACATGATAAAGTTGTGCACAAAAATAATAACAACGCTTTCGCAGAATCACAGCTGATTAGGAAAAATAAAACATCCACGCTGAAAAGTAGGATGCCTAAAATGAATAAATGAAATTAGAACATATATCTAGGTAAAAGGGCACAGGCTGCAGGCCTAAGCTAAGCTAAAATATGTGTGCCCAAGCGAAGTGTGAAAATGATCCCACACACAGGTGCTCAGAGAACATCCAGAGTAAGAATTGTTACCTTTTCTGGGGTAGCTGGATTAGGATAGAAAACTGATACAACAATGTCTTCCTGACAGTAGAATATAGACATAAGTGTGAAAGGAAAAGAAGGCTTGGATAAAGAATTACATTATTATCACAAATCCTCAAGAATAGTGGAGAGGAAATGAATGCGCCATTTGCACTGATTCTTCAGCCTAAGCACAAAGCAGCCAGGAACAGAACCTTGACTGACATAAATTTAAGATCAGCCAATTGCAACAGCTCAAAGGAGGATTCAGTAATGATTGTAGCATTAAGGGAAGGTCCCAGGACAGAACTGGCAAGTGAGAGACTGGCCTTTGAGGAAATAATCTTTTCATAAGGAGACAAGCCAACGGAACTAGCAAATTCACAGCTGACCCTTGAAAGCCTGAATAGATGCCCACTGTGCTTAAAGAGTGAAGACAAGGCTCAACATGAATCCATCCCTCAGGAAGTCAATGCACTTAATGGGGTCACATAAACTAGGGGAAAAACCTATATCCCTGAACCATGTTTCAAAACTAGGCCATTATAGGCTGTATGAATTTGGGGTAGAAGGTTTCCTTGAGAATTGTATGCTTTCGGCCACCTTGAGGGAGCAGCCTTGAGCCAGCAGACTCAAATTCTCAAGTGCCAAACCCCAAGCTTTAGGCGCATCAGGGACTCTGTCCTGAGATGAGGAACCCTCAGGGGAGACAGATGGATAGGAAACAGCCAATGAGGGACTACTCCATCTCATAAAGGAGAGGAAAACATGGTCTCCTTGGCCACTCTGGAAGAAACTGAAGCATCTCTACTGATCCTCTCTGATCTTTCTGGGGATCCTGGGAGTCAGAGGAAAAGGAGGGAAAGCATACAGAAGACCCCTGAGCCAAGGGATAGCCAGGGCATTTATTGCTCAAGCCTTCACAGAAGATATCAAATTGCACAACTTCAGGAGCACAGCATTTTCCTCCAGGGCTAATAGGTCTAACCAATGGTGACCGATCCTAGAGAGAATCTGATGGAAGAGACTGGGTGGGAGGCACAGGTCGATAAAATAGCTTGCTGACACTGTATGAGTCATCCAAGCATCTGTCAACAAGAGCCACTTTTGACCAAAGAAATGGAGATAGCTTCCTACAGGAAGAGAGACGGAAAGTCAAGCTTTGAGGGGGGTAGGGATTTATGTAGATGGAGATTGATACCAGGGTTTGTCAGCTCATTAAATGCCCCAGCCACACCCTCTGCCCTAAAAGGACTGGCTATTAATTTTAGACTGTGGATGGCTGAAGGGCCTTTTAAGGCCAAACCCTCTACCTCTTGAAGGTGGGCGAACTAGAGCAGTCAACTTCCTGTTCTCAAAGGACTCTTTCACCTTGTCCTCTAATTGTTGGCAGAAATGTTTGGAACCTTCATAGGGCAATTTCATCAATACAGATTTTTGAGAGGTGTCTGCTTTCCAAGCCCACATCCAAATAATACACGAAGCTGCAATGGATTCACCTGAAACAGCCGCTGAGGAACATAAATTGCCAAAAGAAGCATTAGACAGGAATCTAACCTGATGTTCCATCATAGATAAAGGGTTGATGTATTCTCGCCCTCATTCATGAGCTGTGCCAAGGCCTGAAAGTCCTTCAGGACAGACTGGACCACATATGTGGTGTAGACATTTGCTCTGACAGAGAAATTAGTAACAGAATAAGCTCATTTGTTTGCGCCTTCCACTTTTTTATTAACCTGGTCTGATGGGAGAGCATCCTCCGAAACCACCATGCCTGGAGAAGAGAGTCCAGCCATCGGGTTATCCACCTTAACTGATGGTGGAAACTCCTCTGAGAACTCCTGCAAAGGGTAACGCTTGGACAGGAAGTGAGAAAACACAGTCTTGACAATTTCCCTTCACTCATGTTTCAAAACTTTACATACTGTACTGTGCAAGAGGACAGATTCTGGATCAGGGTGCTGATACTTGGTAAAAAAACTCGTCATCCATCCCATCTTAGACTGGAATAGGGAGTTCCAGATTGCTACTGATATGATGAAAAGGTCAGAGAGCTCGATCCCTTGTACAGAATTACCCTGTTTGCCCTACTCCTCCTCCTCAGAGTCCTCAGGCTGCGTCTCCTGTTGCTGTAATAGTAGCACCTTGGATGGAGGAGAAGTTGCATCATCTCTTCCATCAAATCAGCTTCAAGTGTTTCATTGATCATCTGCTGAAATGTAGCAAGAATCGGAGCTTCAGCAGGATTAACTCCAGAAGTACCCTGTATTTGCATACTGAAGCCGCCACAGCACACGCCGAATCGGGAGACAGCACGTCCTGACTCCAACTCATTTCTAAGGAAACAGATAACGTGGCTCCTCAACTCCAGCGGGAGCCACCATATTGGAGTCAGGCAGTGTCTCCAAAGTAAATGAGATCAGCAAAACGAAAAATGAAACGCGTTTTAATTAGCCAGGAACAGAGACACCCTGCAGAGTGCATTGTGAAAGTCTACTCCTGCTGTGCAGGGTGGAACGACCATGCTAAAGTTAGAGACTGCTACAGCCATCCTCACGCAGGGAAGAAAAGCAAGTTAAAATCAGACAATTTTCTGACTAGTGAGCTAGGAAATTCGCCCGCATGGTAACCATGGTGTTGAGCAAATTTAAGATTCTGTTTCAATTCAGATGTCTGTCCGGCTTTAAATTATATTCTATATCTTGACAAACTTGTTCGATTATGCGACCTTCATCTGCTGGTTTGTCACTAACTCTGTATAATCTCAGTAATGCAACCTCGAATCTCCTAAAATATAGGATTGGCTCCCAATGGATTTGGTTAACAGAACTCAAAGCTTTTTATATTTCTATTTTTTTGCTGTCCACAAGAAGTGATGTACTATGCCTCTTGCACATGCATGTGGATTATCTTACCTTTAGTCAGTGCTGTTCGAAAAAAATGGTGTGAGTTTTTGCATTTCAAAATGTAGAAAGATTTTAAATAATTTTAAAGGCACCTTTAAGACCAAGAAAGTGTTGTTTGTTTTGTTCTGGGGAGATGCTGCCCTGTGCTAGCTCCTAGGTCAGTGGATGACGTTCTATAGATGATGGCAGATCGAACTCTAATCTGTAAATGAACTTTGTCTGGGTTGGTGTTGTCTCTCTCTGGGTTGCATGAGGTATGGCCGGCAAACCTTTATCTCTTTCCATGCACAGAATGCGTCTGTGCTACATCTGTAAGGTTACATAATAATGTCGTTCTCGTGTACTGCACCTTTACAACACACATCACCGACCAAGTCCAGTCTTTTAAAATAAATTATAAAAAAATTGATTCAATCCAAAATTATAGTTACGGTATGTTTTGTCTTGGGTTATTTCTGTCGATATAGAACAGTTCCTTGGCTTTGGGGAATGAAAGTGTGCTGTACGAATATTTATTTGATGTTGGAATAAGGTTGAGTATTTTACAATGGTATTGATGGCAAAACTGATTAATTAATTTTCTTCTGTGCTTGAAAAGTAAGTATGAATTCAGTTCCTTCCTGGTACTATGTACCTAAGCTGGGGAATCACCCCATTGCTTACTTTTCCATTGCTTTTAAATCGCTTACAACTGAGTTGTTACTGTATAATAGTCTACGTCCAGCTTGAAGGCACGCTCTCAATTCTTGTAGCCCACGCGATTCTGGAGATGGTATTTGCTGTTTCCAAATCGCCACATGATTACAGATGTGTTGAACTCTTCATTGCTGCAAATCACCACCGTTAAATAGGGTGTCAAAGATACTGCTCAGCTTGCAGAAGCAACTGTTTTAAAAGTGCCCTGGTGAAAACAATTCACCTTTCTGATAACCCAGACCTCACCCCGGAGGGAACAATTCGGTATACCCATGGTCACTCTGAAACTCTGCAGTGACTGAGCTGGGTCTCTCTCAGTCTGTCCTTCCTCTTCTTGTGTTTGTCCCTCTCATGGAGCATGGGCACATTACTGTGTCCTTACACTGTTCGCCTCTTCAGGTGCTACTCTTTTTCTTTTTGTTTAAGCACTTCATGAGAGTAGATGTGTTTTACACTATCTCCATACTGTGCTGCTCTTCCCCTCACTGCGCTGCTCTCTCTCATGCCTGTGGTCCTCCCCAGCCCCCTTCATGATGTGCTTGTCCTGTGTGCTCCCCACCCGTGTTGCTTTCTTAGCCATGTACTTCTTTCCCCGAACTCTATGTTGTCCTCTCTCTCTCTCTCACCCGCTTGCTTTTCTTCCCACACATTCCACATTGCTCTCCCTCTCATCCGTTTGATCCACCACACCCTCTGTGTTGCTTTCCCCTGCACCCTTTGTGTTGCTTCTCGCCTTTGTGTTACTCCATCTGCACACTGATCCCCCAATGTTGCTTCTGTGACACCTTCTGCCATGCTGCTTCCCACACCTGCTTTGTTCCATGTTGCTCCGGCACCACCCGACTGTGCCGCAACTTCTTTCCAAAAATATTAAAAGGCACTTTTGTGGTTTTTTTCTCAGTTGCCTACCAGAGTGGTATTAGCAGGTAAAAAAGAAAAAAAGCTGCACCATCCTTTAGTAGGTGTGCACACGTGGTGCGCTCCACATGGGCCAGACTGAAAAAGGGGCAAAGGACGGTGATCCGAATCACCAAAGCAACCAGCTGGTATACTCTTGTTCATGTCTGGTCAAGAAGGATCATCCAAAACAAATAATTCAACCCATGCTGAGTCTGTAAAGTGTAAACCTATGGATTCAAAAATAAAGATTCTAAAAATTGGCAATACGCCAGATTTGTTCTCACCTGGAACCGGGGTATTACATACGAGACATTGAATTACATACTTATATTTCCATGAGACACATTTTAGAAAAAAAAGATTTTGTTTAAATAGTGTAAGAATCCCAGGACCGTAAAGGGTTCCCAGATTCCGAAAGTGCTTCGGGGCCATACCAATCATGGGAATGCATTACACAATTGCTGGAAATAAAACATAAATAATAACATGACAACCTTACCTAACAGACAACAGTAAAAAATATATATCAAGTTAGTAAATTGAATGACTTATAAGAGTATAATTAATTACAAAAATTCAAAGGTGAACAGTAGTATTAGGGATACATTTAGGGATCAAAAATAACAAAACAAAAGAAACAAAAATGTTTAGAGTTGCAGAAGAGTGTGGAAAAGCGACATTAGTAAGTAACAAAATTGGGGGGAAATAAAGTAGTAAAAGGTCGTAGGTATTAGTCATGAGAAAAGGCAATAACTAGGATATGGAGAAGAGGAATTGATTAAAATAAAGTAAACCTTATATTCCCAGGGAAATGGGGAAATGTGGAAGAGAAATAACTAACAGGGATACAGTGGCAGAAGATGAGAATGCTGGCAACGTAACAGTAGTATACGCTGTGCTAGGTGAAATCACTTTGCAAGACAAGGTATAGAAACCAGGCCTTTTTCTCCGTGACTGGAAATAGTTGGTAACATATCAATGTTCAAATCACCAAGGAGACTCAGAACACGAAATATTTTCCTGTACATATTCTCAGAATCAAAGTAAAACTCTGCAAGCATCTTTGAAGTCAAACTGTTCCCGTAGTTCTGTCCCAAATATCAAAACTCACTATGACCACAATGCTGCCCGTCTGTCCTATAGCTGGGAGGCAGCGCTTCCATAGAGGTCCTCACCCTGCCTTCGTTTGTGCAAGACCAGTGCCAACCCACACCAATGCAGAATTCTACCGCTTTCAAAACTCACTGCCCAGTACTGTCGCATACGATACTCTGCTACATACAACTAATCCTTCCAACAGAACACAAGCTGCAGCTTCCTTGAAAAAGAGTGTCTTGCAGCCTTTTTACATCTCAAACACTAACACAAAGGGAGGAGGCTACCTTATACTTTAGAGACCAAGATCAAGAAGATCTGAGACAAGAATTTTTGTTGAAGACATCACGGCTCTTAACAGAATGATGCCTTCAGAGAAAGGGTTGACAAATGGACAGAATCACCTTCCAGAAGGAGTGAAAATCAGTTACAAAATCCAAAGAGGTCAAGAACAGTGTCAGAGAAGTAACTGTTGTATGAGAGCAAAGGTCTCTTTAGAGACTAAGGGACAATTTTCCTGTTTTAGGCGTGGACTTTCGATATGTGAGGAACTATCTCCCCCTCGTCTCCACCAAAGTGGAAGCACAAAGTCTGTTGCACTTAAATGTTTTCACAGTGATCACTGGGGGTTGTCCCCTGATGTTGCATATCTGCCAAAATAGGACCTGACTTCAGGGGGGGAAATTCTAGGATGGTCATTTTACTATGGTGGTGGATTATAGTAATCATTTACTCCAAAGAGGGTATGTTTTTTCCAGCACCCATGTTACAAGCATGCTTGACATGTTGGTTGGTTACTCTCAGCAGTTCAGGGACACTTGCAGACAGTTCTGAGAAATACTGCAGGAAATGCGAGCCAATATAGATACAAAATGCACCCAGTGGTGAAGCCAGTGACAGTTCTGCCGTCCGGTCCATTAGGTTATGGACAGAACTACAGCTATTTTTGTTTAAATCAAATAATTCTCATCCTTTACTGGAGGATGTGTGTATGGCCTACGATATTGTTGAAAAGAACAAACAACTAATGGACGAAATAACTCCGTTAATCTTAGCCTTTGGTAGTTACTCTGGGCCACATTCCATTCCATCATGTTTTGCTGTGTTGCTGAAAAGAGGAACCAATCGTATGCAAATCGGCGATGGCACTGCTTCAATAGGAACACTGAACAGGACTTTTCTGCCCCCATGGGAGCACCCACCCGACCTTTCATCATCCATGAAAATATTCAGCAGCCCTTCACACCTCCTACGAAAATATGTCATGCCCCCTGTGTCCCATGAGAACACTACACAAAGCTCATCTTCTGATATGAAAACAACGGGCCTCCTCTTCTTCATTGAGTCTGTCTCTAAGAGTTTCATCATCTTCCATGAAATGTCAGATTTTGCAATCTGCTGAGGACAGCTTAAGCACTGCTGGTAAACCGAGGCAATGCTTTCGCTTCAGATTGGGAGGATTCTCACACTGCAAGGCCTGCAAGGGAATATGCTCAAGCAGGTCCACTTCTCTGCCTCTCCCAGGAATGTAACAGCACCCCGAGAAGAGCAATTCAGATCTCTTAGCATCCTCAGTTATTATCCCTAACAGGGCCTAACTTCCCCAATTAGAACAACCAGATTTCCCTTGAGGTTACCATACAGTATTCCTCTCCAAGCTTTTCTTTTTCCAAGAACATTGCACGAGTGGCCATTGCTTCATAAATGTCTCCTTCAATAATTCTGCAAAACACCTTAGCACCCCAACAGGTGGAGCCCGGAGTGGCCATTGTACATCGTTTCGCACCTTCACTCTCCACGGTTTGAACTTGCTGCACATTTGCACAGTGCCTAGAGTAGACCCCCCTTTGGTTGAGCCCGGTGACTGGGCCACAGAAGGTCGCGTGTCTCCCTCGGCTCGCCCCCGTATTCACTGAGTACGGCTGGCTCCCGCTGGGCCAGTGCCAAGCAGGCGACCGTCTCCTGGTTCATCCCAGAGCGAGCTTCGTGTCCTTCTCACTGGGGTCCTGCTGTAAATGAGACGCTTTCTCAGCAGGGCTCTTGCTAGTTAAATATTTCATAAACAGGAACCTGGGCCTCTGATGCTTCCAGTCGTTTGATAGTAAAATTAATGAGACTTGTAGGCAGCGCACATGATCAGGGGCCTGATTAATTCGCCGTCAGCAGGCAGGCCTCACCGTCACTCCTTGCAGTACGCCCTGACGACTGTGCTCGAAAGGCCTTCCTTGCAGCAGACTACCGTCTTTCCTTGCTGTGTTTTATTTGGATGACGGTTTACTTCGGCCCCTCTACACTGAAGTAGGTGGTTGTGAGCGGCCCACGGTACATTTGCGATGTAGCACAGGCCAGAGCACAGTCAGCTACATTTGAGATGTCACAGCTAAGTCACCAACGCAGATTGTTCTGGAGTGTTTATGGCCCGACCCTGAGTAAGCGTCAGGGGGGGATTGCTTGGGTCTTAGGAATTGTACATAAAACACTGAATGGTCAAGTGATCACGAAACATACATGACTAGGGTAGTCGACAGATCAGTGCCTGATGCTAAATGTTTCTGCCGGTCTGGAACAATATCTGGACTGTGTTGAACCACAAGTGGGACATTTCCTTTGGCTGCACTAGCCAATTCATAAAAAAAGATGAGTCCAGCCTTTTGTCGAGACGGTTAGGAAAGGGAGGCTCATTTCATGTTCCTTTGTCTGATAATAAGACCAGAAAGAGCTGTCTAGTAACAGTGCTGCAGAACATAGGTGGCAATGGAAGATACCATTCAGCTTTAAGAATAGGGACACCTCAGAGACACTAATATTCTCCATACCCAAACACATGAGAAAAGAGAAAATAGCTCAGCATCTGCATCCCCCCAGTGAACGAGCGTGTTTGGTGTTGACCCTTTATATGGAGAAGCTGGTCAAACAAATTTGCACCGGCCTTGGCAAGACGCATAACCTGCACTTTTCTCACAATGCTCAAAATATTTGAATAGCCGCCTATAAGATCAAACTTCTAGGTGATAAATGTTTGCTTTTCTCTGATCATTTACCACTGTTCCTATACAAAAGTGTACCAAGGAACTTATCTGTATTCTTTCGTACTGGGAAACATATTTTAAGGAGTTTGATCATGAACCATTTAGTTGATACTAAGTGTTTAACATTGTTTTGTAATATGCACCTGTTTCCATGTTTAATACTTCATGATTCAGCGTATGTTTTTATGTGTTATGGATTACATATCCGAAATAAACAAATGTGATGATAAGATCCCGCTTTGCCAGTGAGACTGGTGGACAGTGATTCTGTTCAGTCCGAGGAGGGCGGTAAAGGTTTGCCCGTGGAGGCGCTCAGCGGCTAGCCACTGAAGTCACCCGTTGATTTACGGACACAACCTGCAGGCCACTGAGCTGCTCATCTACTTCCGCTCTAAGGAGCTAGAAGCATTTTAGCAACGTGTTCTTCCGACCTGACCGTTCTCATTGGTGTTTTTGTGCAGCGCGTGCAGTCTGCTGCAGAATGGCTAGGCCGCTGCTCCCAGTACTTAACCCGAGCCGAGGCAGTGCTTGTGGTGCGCAGGGTGGGGGATGCTCACACTGCAGGGCATTCGAGGAAATGGACTCAGCTGACTGCGGTGGCGCCAAAGAAAGGCGCACAGTCCACAGAAAAGAGCCCGTGATGCGCTTCTACAGAAATAGGAACCGCGAGCTCTCATCCTTGTTTCCTTCATAGAGACAGAAGTGCGGTTCATTTAGCTCAAGTAGTGGGTGTGAGCTGCGGTGCTTCGACAGCTCTGCGATGCATTACAAGCCAATTAAATTAAAGACGTATAGAAAAACAGAATACCAGTGTAGCTTTTCTCGGCGAGATCAAGGTTTGATGGCTCGGCTGCCAGTTTTCCGAGAGGAGAGACGGGTGTGGCCGTCTCACAGAGGACACTTCGAGAAGGAGCATATATACCATTGTAACGAGTGCAAGGATATCTTTTAAGCTTTATTTGTGCTGGTACAGTCAGGCCCGCTCCCTTTATTGGATTGGCTCCATGTGCGTGAGGAGAGCTTGCACTGCCGTAGTCTGTGCTGTAAGTTTACACTGCAGCTTCCTCTGTTGTACCTGCTCTGTATGTGTGGAAAAGCATGTATTCAATGTGTGTGAGAAAAACATTACTTTGATGTTTCACATCAGTAAAAAAAGTATTTTATGGTATCTCGATGCAAGTGTGGATTACTAAACTGAAATTTGTCCATAAGGGTGGAGTCGCTTGTTTTGATAAGGTAGGTCGTTTTTGATGCCAAATGTTTTAGTTCATGAGTTAGACATTGTTTAAAAGGCGGTTGCTTGCTGTCACTGAAACGATATGTTAATTAAGGAATTAGTTAGATAACAAAACGATGGAATATGTTAGAAGTAATTAGATAATCATGAATTTTTACAAGATAGATTGAAACCTATCCTAGTGAGCCATGATTATAGATCAAAACTAAAAATTCAGCTAAACATCCTATCTGTCATATACGTTACATACTTCCGAAATTCCCAAAATATTCCACATTAATTTAGTGGGTCGACGGTGACAGCTGGGCTACATCATTGGCCCCTGTCAGTGAAGCTGGATTACTTCATGCAACCTGCAGTGGTAATCCGTAGTGTTTACTAGAGCTATGTTGTTTTGTTCCATCCCACCTGCTGTGCATGTCTCTTAATACCCTGCAGTCCCCCAGCACTCCGGAGGGCGGGGAGGGGCTCCTCTGTTTAGGGCTTTTGGAGAACGGAATTACCAATACTAGTCCACTCTGTGCTAACTAGGTAGCACATTGTGTGCTTGGAGAAATCCACACTTCGAAGCATTTACAGTTGTGACTTTGAGAATTAGGTTACATGTCACCAGGACTGAAATGGCGAACTCTTGTATGAAGAACTATTTCAACTTGCTTCTTAATGTGTTGCTGTACCATGTGATCTGGCCGTGAGGGAGCTTACACGTGCAGTGTGCCGTCCTTAACATGTACTGAGTCCTAGTAAAGCTTGCATTGATGGTGCCACGATGTGTGAGGGAAGCTTGCACTGCCGCTCGCCTAGCTATATGTATGCTGCCGGTATGAGAAAGAAGCTTGATCAAATGGTGCGTGGCCTGTGCCTGTCTTGTATGTTTGCAAAACTGTTACTTGGCTGTGAGGAAAGCTTGGAGCGGCGGGCGGTTGCTTTACCTCCATTTTACAATGATGCTGTGCTGTACATTCTGTCTGAAGGAAGCTTGCACGATGGTGTCTATGCTTTACATGCCAAGGTGGTCTCAGGCCAAGGAGCGGCTCTGCCTCGACTCCGGGGCGCAGGTAAAGAGCGAGCCACGGTTCAGACAAGCCACTGTCCTCTCTCCCCGTCCATAATGCCTCTTGGAAAAAGAAAGCACACAATAACGTACTGGAAGCTTCTGTAACGCTACGTGACAATAATGAAACAGGAAATGTGCGTTTTATCTACATGTGAAGGGCTTGCACTTTTAATTAAATGTAGAATATTGCAAATACATCTAGTAGATCGGTCTTTCCACGACTCGGCTTGTTCCTTAGGACTGTAGTGTCGGCGGCGGCCGGCACTACCTCGAAAGTAACACTCAACACACTCAGTTGGTTTTTATCGAGGCGGTATGCGTTCATTGCGCTGCTATGCAGCGAGGCTCTTGCGAGCGTCCGTCTGCCATTCTCCTGGCCACACCCCGACCACACTTTATTTATCATATAGGTCACATGACCACGGTAAGGATTAACAGTACAAAATGAGGAGGGGGGGGGGGAGACCCATTGCTGGAGCGTATTATCACCCCTCCGGTCCTCTCAAATTTAGTAGTGTCCAGCGACTAGTTACCTCACTGGTGCAACACTACATTCCTCCTAAAAATGAAAACAGAACAATTAGGTTGCAAATACTCCAAACAGTTACCCATCTGTCAAATGATCACAAAGCCTCACCGACGGGACAGGGTTGCTGCGCAAATTGTATCTAGTGCTTTCGGACTTCCCTCGGCCAGCACTGAGTGTCCCGTCACAGCATCCAGTGAGGGGACAGGTAGGCCATCATCTGTCGCCTCATGACATGGGACATCACTGTCATCATCATCATCATGCACTGATGGTAGGTCATCTGTCGGCTCCGGGGACCCTGACTCCAGACAGGGTCTAGTTGAGGAATTAAACTTTTTGAACAGCGACACATTGTGTGACACAATGTCCGTGCTACGTCGAGCCACCACCGAAGATCCATTTCGCCGAACAATCAGCCATGGAGCAGGGTCAAAAGGCATGCAGAACTTGCTGCCTGGAGACAGTTTCTTGAGTTTCTTGATCACCTACTTTGAGGTCTGACGGTCGAGCTCGTCGACGGCGACTGGCATATCGATTGGTGGCAAGCCGTCGCTCCTGGACTTGATCAAGATCATAGGAGTTGGGGACCCAGGATCGGTGGTGTGGTATTGAGTCAACCACGGCTCTCCCAAAAACCACATGCCCCGGGGCTCTACTCGTTGTGGAATGGGGGGGTCTGACGGTAGTTCCTTAGAAATGAGTATACTGCATACTCGCTAGGCTATCCACTGGCATGTGCGATGCGTAGCACTTTGTTTAATGTTTTGATGAAGCGCTCAACTTCACCGTTAGCCTGGGGCCACCTTGGGGTGATCCGCCTATGTTGGACGCCAGTACTTTCAAAGTATCTGGCCAGTTCTCGGCTCTGAAAGGGTGGACCATTGTCCGTCTTGATTTCCGCAATGAGGCCTTGAGTTGCCATGACTTTTTCAATGTGCAGTGTTACTACCTCAGCAGAGAGAAAGGGGATGATCTCTACTTCAGGATATTTTGAAAAGTCACCAATCATGACCATGGTATGCCGGCCATCTGGGAGACTCCCAAAGTCTAGGCTAGCTGACGCCCAGGGTGACGTGGGACCTGGCTCTGTTTCTACTGGAGTCGGTCGGCTGCGTTCCCCAGAGGCTTGACACCACTCACAGGCGTTCACCGTGCCTTCTACTAGTTCATCCATGAGCGGGAACCACACTTTGGACCTCAGCCGGCTCTTAGTCTTGGCTATTCCATAGTGACCCTTATGGGCTAGCTGCACTACTCTAGACGTGAGGGATGAAGGGATTACCAGCCGGCAGCCTCTAAGGAGACACCCTTCAGCATCCAATGTTAGCTCGTCTCTTACATGATACAAACTTCCCAGGATGCGCTGAGCAGCGTCCATCATGGTCGAAAGCTGTTTTTTTACTCTGAACCACTGATTGTCTTTTATGGCTTTCGGAGCCTTTTGGAGGCATTCGTCACTGGCTGTTGCTTGGACTATTTCATCCACTGACAGGGGTAGTGGCCTGGATCTGTCGGAGACAAGCTTAACATACTCTGCTGTTTCCACCGCTTCATAGACTTCACTGTCTGAGGCGGCTCGGGGGTGTCTGGACAGATAATCTGCAGGGTTGTCTGACCCTGGGCGATACTCCAGCTGGCACCCATAGACCTGTAACTGGAACACTCCTCTCTGAGGAGGTTTTGATGCAGTGCCATTGAACAGAGGTATGAGGGGCTTATGGTCGGTGGTGACCAGGAAAGGGCGGCCATATACATAAACGTGGAAGTGTTTGCATCACCAGTGCACCGCAATGGCTTCCTTTTTGATTTGTGAGTACCTCTGTTCAGTTTACGTTAAGGACCCACTTGCAAAGGCTACCGGGGACCAGTCGTCGTTTTGTTTCTGAAATAATACTGCACCTAACCCTTTTGGGCCGGCGTCGACATCGACCTTGGGGTCTTTCCTCGGGTCAAAGTACCTTAGAGTTGTGTCACTGGACAGGGCGTCTTTGACAGCTTCGAATGCCATCTGTTGAATTGAGCCCCAGGTCCATGGCTCTGACGATTTGGTCAAAGTTCGAAGAGGTTGAGTTAGTGATGCCAGATCTTTAATGAGTCAACCACAATAGTTCACCATGCCTAGAAATCTCCTGACTTCTGTCACACAGGAAGGGGGCGGGGCATCCTTAACATCCTGCACCTTCGCTGAGTCAGGCGCTACTCCAGCAGCGGAGAATACATATCCAAAGAACTGTATCTGATCTTTCAGGAATTCACATTTCCGGCGGTGAAGAGTCAAACCTGACTCTTGGATCCTGCGTAGTACGCTCCTGAGCCGTGAGTGGTGTTCTGCCATGGTTGGTGCGTGAATCGGTATGTCGTCACTGATGTTCATTGTGCCTGGCAGGTCCAGTAACAGATCATGTATAGTATTTTGAAATACCTCGGCTGCACTTGATATTCCAAAATGTAAACGGTTGTATCGCCTCAAACGCACGTGTGTGGAGAACGTCATCATGTAGCGTGACTCTTTAGACAGAACTAACTGGTGATATCCTGACAGTAGGTCGAGCTTTGAGAACCAACACGACCCAATGAGATCCCCTATTATGTCGTCTATTGTGGGTGTTAGGTGTCTTTCCTGTTTGATGGCTACATTGGGAAGGCACATGTCCACGCAGATGCGGACCTCTCCGGGTTGTTTTGGCTTTCGCGCCACTACAATTGGTGACACTCACGGCATTGGCCCAGTCACTCTGTCGATGATGCTAGCTTTTTCAAGATGGTCTAGCTCTTTCTCCACTTGTGGTCTGAGGTGGAACGCTATGCGTCGGTGGCGGAGCGCGACAGGTTGAACAGTTTTGGCGATGTGTAACTTCACCTCCTTGTTTCTCAAACACCCAGTTCCTTCAAACAAGCTGTGGTACTGGGTGAGGAGCTCTGTCACTGACTCTCGGTGTATGCCAAATGCAAATGTAACTACTCTCAGTTCTTCCACTGTCTTGCAACCCAATAGCATCCCTCATCTTCAGCTACATACACTTTTGTACGAACAGCTTTAGACTCATAAGTGATGGTAGTCTGGAAAACCTCTTATAGGGCAAGCCGTGTGTTCTGTCCATATGCAAACACTCTGACTTTGGCTTTGGCTAAAATTGGGACAGGATTCATTTTACAGTACTCACTGGCAGCAAGAATGTTTATGGATGCTCCTGTGTCGACAACTGCTAGAATGTCATGGGTGTCCACTTTTATTTGACACCTGGGTAGTTTCTTTGACGATTGGGCTGTGTTTCCTATTGTGAACAAGGAGTGAATGACATGCTCTTCGGCTTCATCATCGTCAATGACGCTGCTGTGTTCTGACTTGCTTGTTGTCACGTTGACGGACGCATTTCCAGTTCGAGTTTTACTTGACCTGCACAGTTGGATGACATGGTTTAGCTTCCCTCAGCCAGTACATTTCTTTCCCCTTGCCTGGCATTCCGTTGGCCTGTTTTGTCGGTGGTTTGTACGTGCGTTGTTTTGCTCTGTTTATGGGTGTGACCATCACGTTGACAGCCTCCTCTTTAATCGGCCTTTGTAGGGCTGCCTCCATATGAGACGCTCGGGCTTTTGACAGTTCCTTTGTGCATCCCATCATGAAGATGTCGACCAGGGACCTTCCAGACTCTTCGAGGATCGGTTCCCTGAGCTTTATCGATGCACACCCTTGTATTATCTGCCCCCATATCTCTTCTGCTTCATCTGTGAACCTGCAGGTGCTGGCCAGGTCACGCAGCCTCATATGGAATGAGTCGATAGACTCTTCTGTTTGTTGTCGGGATTGTCTGAAAACAAAACGCTCGTAATCAGTATTGGCCATGGGCTCGAAATGTCTGTTTAGGGCTGCTATTAGGGTGTTGTGTGTTTTGGGGGCTTCTTCAAGGAGGTTCTTTGAAATTTTGTAAATGTCTTTTCCCCCCAAATGAATGAGCAGGGCTCGCTTTTGGGCATCCTCCACTTTTGTCGCCTCGAAAAACAATAGGACCCTTTCCACCCAGTCTCTCCACCTTGGAGCCTGTGCGGAAGGGGCTCCTTACACTACAAAGGGTTCTACAGGCGGAATGACAGACATGATGGAGGCAGGTGGTCGTGTCTGCTGAGTGGAGGGCTTGTGGTAGTGCTGGAGAGCGTCACTTATAATAGTGGAACATTGCTTGCAGAGGAGAATGTGTAGAGCAGCTGTGTAGGCCCTGGCCAATGGGGAGACAAAAAAAAATGGGAGACTGACCCTTTTTTAGAAGCAGTAAGCCTTTCATTGATTGAAGCAGGCAGCCAGAATTGTGACCTGTAAAGACGACAGTGCGCTGCAGCGCTGTACCGGCAAGCTTGGAGGAGTGGCTGGGCCCCGTGGGCTGAGTCAGAATGCAGGCCGGGAGCCACGCGGTCGAGGCTCATAGCAGCAGTCTGACGCTAGCCTCCAGGCTACACAGAAACACTCACCAGGGTGTGAGCAGGCATGGCAGGCAGCTTCAGCACAACAGGGCGAGGCGGCCTGGGTGCTGGCTGTGCGTCGCAGTCCTCGTGGCACGAGCACCGCGGTCAAAGCGGCCGCCACAAGGTGTGGGGCACAGTAAGAGCGGCACCCCTCGTCGCCAAAATTGTAGTGTCGGCAGCCGTTGGCACTACCTCGAAAATAACACTCAACACACTCAGTTGGTTTTTATCTTGGTGGTAGGCGATCATTGCGAGGCACCATGCAGCGAGGCTCTCGCGTGCGTCCGTCTGCTGTTCTCCTGGCCACACTCGACCACACCTTTATTTTATTAGTAAATGACTACATTCAAGCGCCTGCGCAGTGCGCACGCTGTTCAATAAACCCCTCCATACCCACTGTCATGCCACAGTGCTGTGCACTGCAGCATTTGCAGTGTCTCTCTCACAGCGCGCGCCTTTAGCATCTTCCCTGTCTACTGTTGTACAATGCCTTAATCACACAGTCCTGTGTTCTGCCGTATGTGACCTGCCTCTCTTAGTGTAAATTACTGACCCTTCACACCGTTGTGCCCTGTAGTATGCGTCCTAGGTCTGGCAGTATACATTGAACCGCCATATAGTGCTGTGCCGTGCAGCATGTGGGCTGTCTCCTGAAGTGTGCGGAGTATCGACTTTCACAGTGCTAAGGGGCTCATTACGAGTTTGGTGGTCCCAACACGGGACCACCATACTTGCGGGATAGACATCAACCCCTTGCTCTATTTCAGGGTTTCCGCCAGCCTCACCTGGCTGACCAGTGGAAACCTTGCAATAGAGCGTTCCTGCTGGTTATACCGATGGGAATAGTGCCACGAAACAGCACTCGTCTCCTTTAAGGGAGCCGAGTGCTATCTCTTAGCACAGAGGGGGCCCACAAGCACCCTTGGAATGCGCACTGTCTGCAAGGCCGAAAGTGCGCATTCCGAGGGTGCTGGTCAGGTGGTCCCCCTCTGGCCCCCTGCACTTGTTCTCTGCCATCCTTTTCATGGTGGGGAAACCGCCATGAAAAGGCTGGCAGAGAATAAGCTGGTAATCAGCAGGGCAGCACTGAGCGCCGCCCTGGCTGATTACAAACAGGACCACTGTCAGCCAGTCAGGATCTTTGATCCTTGTGGAGATGTCAGTCTTTAGGCGGGCCCACCCTCCAAACTCTTAATGTGGCGGTCGGACTACTATAGCTGCGGGGGTTCGACCGCCACTGCGAGACTGGTGGTCTTGTGGCCACCAGCCTTGTAATGAGGCCCTCAGTATTGAACCACGTTACCTGTTTCTTGAACCGCGGTCTCCGGCAGTGTACAGTAACGCTCTACACGGAGCTGTGCACTGCAGTGTGTAGTATGTCTCTACTTGCATCATACATTTACTAGACACATACAGTGCCTTGCACTACATCATCTAATCTGCCTTTGGTGCTATGCAGCGGCTCACCACTCGCAGTGCTGTGTACGGAAGCACGTGATTTTTCAAACACAGTGCTCTCTTCTACTGCATGCCTTCAGTCTCTATCAGTGTACACTGTGCAGTGTGTTCCTATATGTCCGGCCTCGGCATAGCACAGTAACTTGAGACACAATGCTGTGCACTGCAGGAGTCTCTTCTCTTTCTGGCACCCTCCAGTGCCTCCCCGCGTACATTGCATGCACTGCAGCAGTACGCTCTATGCTGCTCCATCTGCACTTGCGCTGTACATTGAAGGTGCTGTTTAATGCACTGTGTATCTGGGGTCTGAGTGAGCAGTAGTTTGCCTATGCTGTCACCTCCAATCCCTCCTGCAGTACCAGACATAACACTGCAGTGCTTTACCAGTGAAACACGCGGCCACACCTAGCTCGTCCTAATTAGCTGATGCCCCATTTTGAAGGGGTGAACACAGTGTGCTTCATTTCCAGGATCTAGCGCTGCTCGTCCAAATCTAACCCATTGTTGCACGCAAGGTGCTGCCTTCAACTACAGACCATTCCCCAGGGCTCTCTGTGATTTCACCACAAATTCAGACCAACGGTGAAGCCTCCTTTGTGTGTCTCCGGAGACAGAAGACTGGTAGCAGATCCTTGTTGCCCTTTCAGTTGCATGGGTGTGTGTGGCTCATTGCTGTCTCTTAAGTGAGAGTAGCCTTAGCACCCTTGCTGTCTTTACAGCCCAAGCACTTCAAGCTCCTCTATTTCATCATGCCTCAGTGTTGAGTATGGCTCCTTGTTGTGTCGTCAGTCGAATGATGGTTGACTACAGCTTCTTGCTGTTTTCTTCAGTGAGGGTAATCAGTGAATACTTGCTGTCTTTTTAGTCATATAGTTGCCTTCAGCCCCTTGCGGCTCTCTTCACTGACGTTTAGCTGTGGATCTCTAGTTTCTCTTCAAGTGGTGGTTGGCTGTGGCTCATTGCTGTCTTTTCAGTGAGGTTTGCATGTGGCTTCTTGAATTCTCTTAAGTCAGGTGGTTGATTGTGGCTCCTTAGTATCTTTTAAGCGAGGTTTGCCTGTGGCTTTGTGCATTCGCTTCAGTCAGATGTTTGACTGTGGCTCTTTAGTATCTTTTCAGTGAGGTTTGCATGTGGCTTGTGGCATGCGGCTTTTTGCATTCTCTTCAATCAAAAGGTTGATTGTGGCACCTTAGTATCTTTTCAGTAAGGTTTGCCTCTGGTATCTTGCATTCCCTTCAGTCAGATGTTTGATTGTGGATCCTTGGTATCTTTTCAGCGAGGTTTGCCTGTGGCTTCTTGCATTCTCTTCAGTCAGAAGGTTGATTGTGACACCTTAGTATCTTTTCAGCTGGGTTTGCCTGTGGCTTCTTGCATTCTCTTCAGTCAGATGTTTGATTGTGGCTTCTTAGTATCTTGTCAGTGAGGTTTGCATGTGGCTTCTTGCATTCTCTTCAGTCAGAAGGTTGATTGTGGCTCCTTAGTATCTTTTCAGTAGGGTTTGCCTGTGGCGTCTTGCATTCTCTTCAGTCAGATGGTTGATTGTGGCTCCTTAGTATCTTTTCAGTAGGGTTTGTCTGTAGCTTCTGTGTCTTCAGTAAGTGTAGTCTCCAGATCCTTAACCACTTGTAATTACTTTGTGCCCTGTGAATATATTACTTTTTGCTTGCCCATGCCAGTGCATTAATAGGGTAATCACATGGAAATCTCTTTTTTTCTAACACCAGCAGAGACAATTCAGCCTGAACTGCTATGCCACATACTCTCTCTAAAATAGGCACATAAGCATGGATCTGCATGTTTCGGTCTTATTGGGCCATATCGGTAAAGTGCATTGTCAGTGTGTGTGGCATAGTGAGCTGGAGACACTCATGCCACTTAGGGGAGCTAGTATAAACGTGATCAATGGAAATTCTAAAATCAGTGTCAACCATTGTATTTACTCTGAACACATTCCATCATAGACCAACCATATACAATCAATCTACAACTAAAATGAAACAAATGGCACTTACAATTAATGAGTTGGCTATTGCTTCTTAGTGTCTGTGTGGTCTGTGGTGTTCCTGTTACCTATTTGTATGGTCTGGTGGAGCAGTTTGGCCTGTCTGCAGTCTGAGAGTTGACTGTTAATCATTGGTGTCTTTTTAGTTAAGAATTGATTGTGACTTACTGAGTTTTTCTTCAGGGACGGTTGACAGTGGCTCCTTGGTGTCTCTTCGCTGTGAATGTTGGCTGCAGGGCCTTGTTGTCTTATGAGTAAGAGAGTTGGCTGCGGTTCCTTAATGTCACTTCAGTATGACAAATCGCTGTGGTTCTTTTGGGTCTCTTTAGTATATGGTTCGCTGTGACTGACTGATGCTTCTTCATTCCAAGGGCAACTCTTAACTCTGTGATATCATGTTAGTCTGAGGTGATTGGGGCTCTTTGACATTCTTTCTGTGTACAGTTCAATGTAATTTCTTGGTGTCTCTCTAGTGTGAGGATTAGCTTTGATGCGTGGTGTCTATTCTGTGCAAGGTTGGCTGCACCTTCATGGTATCCTTTCAGCTAAGATTGAGTGTGACTCCTTGTGTCCCTTCACTGCACAGTAGTTGTGTTTCATGGTGTCTGTTCAGTGCACTTGTTGGATGTGGATCCCTGGAGTTTGTTCAAGTGCATGGACGGCTGTTGCTCTTTGGTGTCTCAACAGAGGATGGTTGAATGCGGCTTCTTGGCATCAGTCTGCGAGGTGGCTGTAGCGTCGCACAGTCCCTTCATTCAGAGAGTTGGCTGACTTATTTTGTCTCTTAAGTGTCACTGCAATGTTAGCTGTCACTTCATTGAATACATTCAGTGTACAGCTGCCTTTGGCTCCTTGGAGTCTCTTCATTATTATATTTAAATTATATTTTTATCATCAGTTTGGAATGCTGCAGGAAGTCAGCAATACATTATATTTACAGTGGGAAGGTGCCCATTCATATATACATCTTAGTGGCAATTTGTTCAAACATATACCTCAGTCTTAATATAACCTAGCGATCAACAACACAACCTCACATTTTTGACTTTCAAGGATTGACTCATATTTTTACCCTTTTATTACCTTGTATGTACTGGTTATACCTTTTTGTCACCTGAAGGTAGTTGAGGGGGTGATGCAGGAGGAAAGCTTTCTTGCACCCTACTATTATTCCCCTTTGACTCAACAAGCCCTTGAACAGAGGGCAGGAGGGTGCCTGACATCACTCCCATTGTTCAATCAATCCCCTTCATATTAACAGTGCCTCTTATATCGCCATCCACACCATCTTTTCTGTGCTCATCCTTCTCCCCGATGTCTCCTAGGAAGGAAAGTACAGCATGTAAGTCGGTCCATTTGGCTGTAATATTTCCAACTAATTGTCCCATGTCCTATGGTCCTGCTTTGCTCCAGCTTTTATATGGTCAGCTTCTGTATCATGGACATTTACGCCTTTGCAGCTCTATCAACCACGTAGCACGAGCAGGGGTGGAATTCAATTTACTATGCATGGGATTAATCTTTTAGCAAGTAATATGCCAAAATCCCAAAATATAGATGGTCATTATGACATTGGCAGTCTATTCCAAAGATCGCCGTGGTGACGTCCGCCAACAGACCACTTCGGAGGCGGTAATCCACCCACCAGATTATGACACACAAACACAAAACCAACATAAACCAGCCACAACCACAAATCCACCAGCCCCAACGAAGGCGAAAAACTGTCAGACACACCACCCTCCCCTGTACACCAGCAAAACACAGACCTCCAAATTATGGACCACGAATCACCACAGCAGACATTCAACGGCAGTCAGCCATTCGCGGTGCACACTGCTGCAGTGGATTTGGGCACCCAAAACCATTTCAAGCCAACATTGGCCAGACCAAAAAACCCACACATGACACAAACACACACCCTACACACCCATCAATAGCACTATAAAACACACACCCACATAACCCACAATCCTTTCCAAACACGAAAAGACTGTTACACCTTGCCAGGCCAATCCCATTGAGAACTGCATACACACCACATTTACCTATTCATCCATCATACATCACACACCACACACCCCACCACAACACTGAACACCCTCTGCACAACACCAAACAGGCATGTCCCCACAAAAGCACCCCCGTTTCGCTGGTGAGAAGTTGATGGTGATGGTGGAGGAAATCATCAGGGTGGAACCAGAGCTGTTTGGTGCACAGGTTCAGCAGATTTCCATTGCCAGCAAGATGGAGCTATGGCAGAGGTTCGTGGACAGGGTGAACTCCATGGGACAATATCCACGCACAAGGGACAACATCCAAAAGAGGTGGAACGACCTACGGGGGAAGGTGCGTTCCATTGCATCAAGGCACCAGCTCGCCGTCACGAGGACTGGCGGTGGACCCCCACCTCCTCCCCAACAGTTCACTGCATGGTAGGAATAAGTCTTGGCAATCCTGCATCCTGAGGGCCTAACTGGAGTCACTGGAGGGCTGGACACTGGTAAGGCACCACTACTACCTTGCTTCCACCGATACCTGCAAGGCATGTTACCCCCCCCACCCCGACTCCCTACACCCCACTCCATCCCACACAGTGCACCACCCCAAAGACCATACCTAGAGGTGTACCCCTGCATGCCCTACCCACTGCAAGCACGTCCCTCCCAGCTCTGCATGCACACCCACCAACAATGCATGGACAGCATGTAGAACTAGCCAATCCCACAATCCATCACCATACACTACCAAAGGAAGGAAAACAACACCAAACCCATAGGGAAAGGTAGAAATGAGGAATATGTGGCGCACAATGACCCTGACAAAACACTTACATCCCCACAGGTATCCCTGCCAATGTTAGCGGCGAGCAGGTGCCACGGCAACCCAGTCCTCCACCAGAAGATGCCCTCAGTGATGACAGCAACTCTGGATGTCCCGAGCTGGATGAACTCCCTGGCCCATCTGGGACCACTGGTCAGTTGGCTTCCACATCCCACAGCCAGTCTACCACAGGCTCACCCCCCCCCACTCCAAAACCACAGCAACCACACAACGTCCCCAGACCCCTTTCCCCACGACACATCGATCAATAGTGTGCCCACCTGGACAGGGACCAGAATAGACATCACACAGGCAAGATGATGAAGGTCCTGGTGTAAGTGGGATTGGCCACTCTGCTCAGGAAACACAGGCACAGGGGGCCAGGGACAGTGGGAGTTCAACTGTGCACCAGGGGGAGGCCAGGCCCAGGGAACAGACTGCCCAGGAGGTACTCACACATGTCCTGGGGAATACCAGAAATCCCAGGAAAGGATGGCCCAGGTGATCACCATCATGCAGGATAACCAGCGGCTCCAGGGGGTACACCACCAGGAGGTCATGCAGCAGTTGCAGGGCCTAAATGCCAACATGGCCTCCATTGAAGGGGTGGTGAGTGACATGGCCAACACCATGCAGGGGAACAGAGCACACCAGCGGCCCACTTCCACTAGCCAGTCCACTCAACAGCCATCAACATCTGCTGCAGCTAGTGGACAGGGGGGCCTGACACAAGAGACACAGGCCACCAGCACCCCTCTTTTTGCAGAAGGTGAACCACCCGCAAATGTTTCCTGCGAACCAGACAGACAACAGAGACTGTTGCCAAGACCAAGACCACTGCCAGCAAAATAGCCTCCCCTGAATGTCCCCCTTGTGTGCCACTGAGTCACCTTGTTCACTTTGGACTGCCATTGCTCCTCTTCCTATGGCCACATGGGCACTGGACCTGTGCTACAAACTGGGCCACCACTTTGAACTTTTCCTAAACCATCACCCCACTCTCTTGCACTACCCCTTAATTATTGTCACATCAATAAACACCCTTCAACACAACTGGAGTAATAGTGCTTTATCAGACAGAAATGTGCAATGTATGGAACTGTATTGTCCTGTAATGTGTGAATCTATCCAGTTTATGTGTTTCAGCAGTCTGTAGTCATCACATCAGTACACAGTTGCAACCACACAAACATCTGCGGAAAGGGAAGGCATAAGTGACAGTCAATTGTAATGCAAAGGTAGTGAATGGCACAACACAGCTGGCACACAGCACTTAACTAAAACAGAGACATTAACAGATCAACAGTCTTACGTGAGTGTCATTGGAAGTACTGATGTATCATGTATCCTTTGGTCCACATCCTCCTCCTCTCCCTCCCCCTAACTGTCCTCAGTGTCCACTGCTGCCACAGGTGTATTGTCACCCCCTCCTCCTGCAGGTAGGAAACATGGCATCTGAGGGCCAAATTGTGTAGCATGCAGCAGACCACCACAATCTCGCAAACCTTCTTAGGGGCATAGCATAGGGATCCATCTGTTAAATGGAGGCACCTGAACCTGGCTTTTTGTAGACCAAATGTGCGTCCTACAACCCTCCTGGTACGCCCATGTGCTTCATTGTACCGATTTTCAGCCCCTGTTCTCCGATTCCTAACAGGGGTCAATAGCCAGGACAGGTTTGGGTAGCCAGAGTCACCTGGAAGAAGTGAGGGACACACATTAGCAGTGTATAATGGCATGGAGTGCAACTCCAGTAGGCATACACTGACATACATTGTGTGGAGACTCAAGCTCACCTTTGAGCCACACTCTGTACCTATGTAATCATGCCATCACCTGTGGGACACTGCTATTCCTCAATACGGAGGCATCATGCACAGATCCAGGAAACTTAGCCATGACATGGGAGATGTATTGATCAGCAAGGCACACCATCTGGACATTTAGAGAGTGGTAACTCTTCCTATTCCTGTAGACCTGCTCATTTGCCCTGGGAGGGACCAAGGCAATATGGGTCCCGTCAATGGCCCCAGAAATGTGGTATGTGTCCCATGGTGCAGAATCCAGCCTTCACAGTGGGCACATTTTCGCTCTGGGGGGATGAGATGTAGCTGCTCATGTGTTTGACCAAAACCCTTCCAAGCACAATTGAGAACATTGGCTGTGGCATGCCTGTTGCCAAGCCCACAGTCACCTGGAAAGAACCACTTGCCAGCAAATGAAGCACTGAGAGCACTTGTAAAACAGGGAGAATTGCTGTAGTGCTACTGATAGCAGGAATTAGATCAGGCTCCAATTGTGCATACAGATCAGTGATTGTGGCCCTGTCCAGACGATAGGTGTGTATGATATGCCAGTCCTCTAGTGTAGCCAAGTCCACAAGGGGTCTGTACACTGGTGCTTGCCTCCTCATCCTCCACAGTGATTGGTATCTAAGTGAGCCAAAATAAAAATATGTTTAACTAAAGGAAGTATGGACACATAACATCACAGTACACAGTGCATGTATGTATGTAGGAGACTGGAAATTTATAGGTGTGTACAATCTATGTATGTAGGAGACTGGAAATGTATAGGTGTGTACAATCTGTACCATTGATTCCCATGTTGTTCTCACATTAATATTAGCATTAGGAAATGGCAACCGCCTGTCCTGTACGCAGGGACGGGTGGAAGTGACCTCACTCCGGCGGTGTTTGACGTCATGGCAGAAGGCGGTCTGCACCACTGTGGAACTCCTCATTGGCAGCATGGAGCCCTGTGGAATATAGGAACCAATGATGATCAACGCCGTTGGTGACGGTGTTCACCGCTGTGGACGTGACCGCCATTTTCTATGAACCACTTCACTTGATTCTTGACTCTCTCCGGATCTACATCTCCACTGCATGTGGTGCTGTGACCTGGGTCTGGAACCTGCGATGGCCCGTGCTACAGGGGAAAGGGCCCCAGCCTTCACATCGGAGGAGCTGGAAAAGCTTGTAGATGGGGCCCTACCTCTGTATAGACAGTTGTATGGGCCTCCAGACCCACAGGTGAGTACATCATGGGTACATTGGATGCGACATGGCTGCATATAGATGTATGTGTGTGCTGGCAGTGTGTCATTTGGAGGGGTTGGTAGCATTCAATGTTTATGCAGAGGTAGGGGTAATGTGCTTCATGTGGGCCATATGCAGCATGTATGCCATCTGTGTGACAGAATGTATTGTTAAGCTCATGGTGTCCTTCTGTCTGTTTCTCCTCTGCGGGTCAACACCCATCAAAAGAAAGGGTTGTGGCGTGCCACCGCCAAGGATGTGCGGACCTACTGGGTCGATAGCCGGCAGAGCACCCACTGCAGGAAACGGTGGGAGGACTTGAGACGCTGGTCCCAGAATAATGCGAAGGACCAGCTAGGGACGGCCTCCCAACGAGGGAGGGGTGCCCATCAGAGCCTGTCCCCCCCTAATAGCCCGCATACTGGCGGTGTCCGACCCTGAGTTGGATGGGCGCTTGAGGACAGCAAAGCAGCCACAAGGGGGTGAGTACAGAGTGTGTGGTATTTTTTTTTTGTGGCCTGGCATGGGGTTTGGCTGCAAGTTTCTAGCAGTGGGTGCCCCAATATGCCACCTTAGCTTTTCCAGTGTGGTCCTGCTCAGCTATGTTGGGTGGTATGTATATTTGGTATTGGTAAGTAGTTAGCATACCATGGCAGACAGGGCTTAGGGAGTCCCAGTAGGTTAGTCATTCTGGTCCATACTGCACTGTGTTAGTCCCAGTGAGTGATTGTGATGTGTATGCCATATGTGCTGTTGTTGCTGTGATTGATCCTGTGCTCCCTTTCTTTCTCCCCCACCCTCTCTCATTTTCTCACCCTGTCCTTGTGCGCATTAGCATCATCTGGCGAAGGAGCAGGGGTACCTGCGAGTGGGGGAGCTGCAGCTCCCGGGACCCTAGAGGTGGAGAGCACAGATGCCGAGGGGACCAGTGGGTTGGAGGGCGAGGTGAGCACCACGGGGTAGACAGGAACCATGACTACAGATTCAGATTCCTCCTCCGATGGAAGTTCCCTGGTGGTGGTGGACCCCTCTAGGACCACCCCAGCTATGTCATCTTCCTCTGCCCCTGTACCAGGAGGGTGGGTGTCTCCTTCGCCCCAGGCACCTCAGGCCCTGCCCTAGTCAGCCCTTTTTCGCCTCAGTGAGGAGGCTATTGACCTCCTGAGATCAATTTCTGTAGGGCAGTCAACCATAGTGAATGCCATCCAGGGGCTGACATCCCAGATGCTGCAATTCAATGCCTTCCTGAAGGGCATTCACAGTGGCTTGGCTGGCCTACAGGGATCGTTTTAGGCTCTGGCCTCCTCTCTGATGGCAGCCAGTGTCCCTGGTTCTTCTGTCCCCCCTCCAACTACCTGTTCCCAGTCCCAAAGCCCTCTCCCCAACCCATCCCACACACACAATCGGACAAGCATGCACCCAAATCAACAGACAGGACTCGCACAAACACAGGCACCACACTTCAGTCCACAAGCACACACACAGCCAACACACAGAAGCACATACAACAAAAGTCATTGCCTCTACTGTCTCCCCCTCCTCCCTCACAGTCACATCAAAACCCACATCTGCATGCACTGCAACATCAGTCCCAGATCCTGCCACCTGTACAGCCTTGCCCACAATCACCACTACAGCAGACACACAGACATGCACCCTACACATCCCATGTTATATGTTATACTTATTTATATAGCGCCTAACTGCCCGAAGGCCTCGTAGCGCTTGTATTACCATAGCGGAAGTGAGCTATTTTTGTTCGTAGAGGAGTTTAGATTTTAAATAGCCAGGTCTTCAAGTCCTTCCTAAAGGAAGTCTGTTGAGAGTTAGATCTTATATTGATAGGCAGGTTATTCCAGAGCAAAGCACCTTGATATGCCAGTGATCTTCCTCCCCATCTTACTTTCTTCACCGACGGTACTATGATCAAGTTGGCTGATGAGGATCTGAGTGGCCTAGCTGGAATATAGACCTGTGCCAGTGTTTTAAGCATTTCAGGACTCTTATTGAAAATGGCTCTGTGAATATGGCACAGGGCCTTGAACTGAATCCTCTCCTCTACAGGGAGCCAGTGTAAGGACACGATTCCTGCTCGTGTAGAATGTTGCTTGGGGATGTTTAAAAGCAGGCGTGCCGCAGCATTCTGTACTCTTTGCAGTCTTTGGATAACATATTTAGGTGATCCTATAAACAGGGCATTGCCATAATCAATCCGAGAACCTATCAGCGCCTGAATGACCAGTCTTCTAGCCAGAAACGGTAGTAGCGTTAGAACCTTCCTCAACATCCTGAGCAGGGCAAATGAAGTTCCTGCTACTCTATTGGCATGTTGAGCCATTGATAATAGGGGGTCCAGCCAGACGCCCAAGATTTTGATAAGGCTTTTAGGAGGAGGCAGGGTGGGGGCTCCGTCTAGTAGGCTGGAATTAACTAGGGGCATATTTCTCCCAAAGAACAGCACCTCAGTTTTTTCGTCGTTAAGCTTCAGTTTGCTTCCCGACATCCAGGTAGCCACTGCTTTCAGGCAGGGCCCTAGTGCCGTACCCAAATCTGGGTGAGCTTTGGAGAAGGATACAACCAATTGGGTATCGTCTGCATACGAAACCAGATTTAGTCCGAATGGTTCCACGATCCCTGCTAGAGGCCGCATATAAACATTAAAAAGTAGCGGGCTCAAGGCCGACCCTTGAGGGACACCACAAGTACTGAAGGTACGCTTAGAGATGTAAGATCTATCCAGCACCTGAAAGGATCTACCATGTACAAATGAGCGGATCCATTCTAGTGCAATGCCAGCGATTCCACATCCCCACAATCTAGCTACGAGGATATTTAGATCAACTGTATCGAATGCCGCGCTCAAATCCAAAAGGATGATCGCGGTTTCAAGTCCTTTGTCCATCCTTTTTTTTGCTTCCTCTGTAATGGCAATCAGTGCAGTTTCTGTTCCATGCTTAGGCCTGAAACCCATCTGAGTGGGATGTAGGAGTTTTCCTTCTTCCAAAAGCATAGACAGCTGAAGGTGTACTTGCTTCTCCGTAAGTTTAGCCATTAGAGGCAGCAGTGAGATTGTTCTATAATTATTCAGTAGCCTAGAATCTAAATTAGATTTTTTTAGAAGAGGCTTAACAATTGCCTGTTTCCATGAGTCTGGTACCATACCAGAGACTAATGAGGTGTTAATAAGTTTGGAAATTAATGGGCCTAAGACTGGTAATCCCATAGCTAAGATCTGGGGGGGTGCAGGATCTAACGGGGAACCTGATTTTGTTGAATTCAATGATTTTACCACTACATCCAGACTAATGGGAGTAAAGTTTGTTAGGAGGATATCCTCCTGCACCTCCTGATACCTCGTCTCCTGATCTTTACTTTGGGAAGTGGGAAATGCTTCATAAATATTCTGAATTTTGCTTAAAAAGAAGCTTGCCAGATCCTCTACATGTTGCTGTGGGAAGTCCCTACTTTCTACCTCCTCAGTGGGGTTAATAAGGTCTTTTAAGGCATTGAATATCTCTTTAGGAGAGTTAGCTGCTGCCTCAATTTTTCCAGAGTAGTATGCCACCTGTGTTTTCCTAATTTCTAAGTGGTAATCTCGAATCATAATCTTGTACTCCTTTTTTGCAGAGTCATCCTGGGTGTATTTCCATTTCCTTTCTAGTTTCCTGCAACCTCTTTTCTTTTCCAAGAGGCTAGCATTAAACCAGGGGGCAGATTTCTTTCGGAATGTATTTTTGGTATAGGAGAGGGGTATGATTTCGTCCAGGCTATCCTCTGTCCATTTATTCATGGATTGCGCGTGAAGTCTGATATATTATTTATATTTATATGTCCTGGTCTCTTTTTTTCGAGTGCGCTAATAAACTCAGTGGCTTTTAACTTGTGCCACTTTCTTCTGCGTGAAGGGGCAACCGTGTTCAAATTCTTATGATGCACAATGGATAGTTCTAGCTCTACAAGATAATGATCCGACCATGCAAGCGGGAGTGAGGATATGAATTCTAGACATGGTACGTTAGAAAATGCCAGATCGAGTGTATGTCCTTTATTATGAGTAGGTCCCTGAATTAACTGTACTATATCACATGCATTCATATCTGATATCAGCATCTTAGTAGAGGCATTATCCAGCTTTTCTGCATGTAGGTTAAAATCTCCCAGCACTAGGAAGTTAGGTTTAGTATATATTGATTGCGAAATATCTTCAGCCAGTGAGGTCATAAAATCTCCCATAGGACCTGGAGGACGATAGATCAAAACACCAGATGAGGGTTCACATTAATAGAGAAAGACATACTTTCGCCGTCTTTAATTAAATTGGGTGCTGTAGTGATCTTACAAGAGTCTTTATAAATCACTGCTATACCACCTCCTCTATTAGGTCTGTCAATTCTGCTGATCTTATAGCCAGTAGGAAGTGCCATTACAATATCTGGCGCAGAGCCCTCATCCAGCCACGTTTCTGTCAGAAACATGGCCAGAGGTTCTCTTTGTTCTACCAAGAGATGAATATCCATTGTATGAGCTCCTAGCGAGCGACAATTAAGTAAAAAAATGGGTAATTTGTCAAGGCCCTTATCCTTTCGCGGGTACATGTGAACTTGGAAAGACCAAGCACAAGACGGGCATCTAAACTGACCATTGTAAGGGTCTGTGCTCTTCATACACATCTTGTGGGGTATAGTATTTAGGATAAAAAGTTCCTCTCTAGAGTTGGTGATAGTTTCTTTCCCTGAGGGGTTTTGGGCATAGTTTCTTGGCTCTTGGCTCGGTCTGGCACGGACGGGCGCAGACGGGCTTGCCTTTGGCGCGCCTTCGGCACGCCAGCTGCGCGCGTCCGCTGCGCGCCGTGGTCATGGAGTGTCTAAATAGCTCTCTAGCAAAGAAAAGCTAGAGTGCTAACCTTCAAAAATGGCGGCGGCTTTCTAGTTTCTTGTAATAGAGGGAGCGTCCTATATTTAGTGTAGTTTTTCCTCGTTACTTATGTGGGGGATAACTTATTTAAGTCCAAAAAGAGTTTTACCTTATACCAGCATGTCTTTTAACAGAGAATTTCATACAAGTAAAAACGATTAAAAACGAGCATGTAAATTAGGCAAAGTGCGAGGTGCATAAACGTATTACATTTAAACCATCAGATTAAATATTTGGCTTTTAACAATTTTACTCCAACAACCAACAATAGCTTGCTACAGGCACAAAAGCGTAGGTAGTAGAACAGAAAAGCTCTGCCTACCTTCCGCTGCGCGCCGCGGTCATGGAGTGTCTAAATAGCTCTCTAGCAAAGAAAAGCTAGAGTGCTAACCTTCAAAAATGGCAGCAGCTTTCTAGTTTCTTGTAACAGAGGGAGCGTCCTATATTTAGTGTAGTTTTTCCTCGTTACTTATGTGGGGGATAACTTATTTAAGTCCAAAAAGAGTTTTACCTTATACCAGCATGTCTTTTAACAGAGAATTTCATACAAGTCACCACCACCATCACAACCTCATGCAGCAATCACACCTCACTTGCAGACAGCTGTTAGGCTTCGTTGTTGGGAGGCTCTGTCACTTACCTGCTCATTCACTGCGACTGAGCAGCCAAGTAACATAGCTGTACATTAGGCGTGCCCAGGTCCCCAGTGTCCAGTGACCCTGCAGCAACCAGGACTCCAGATGAAGACTGTGAAGCCCAAGTGCAGCTCTCAAAATAGCTCAGCTGAGAGGGACGTGGCGTTTGCTCTGAAGTAGTAGAGTAACTGTGGCGAGACAGCCATTTTCAACAAAGCAATTCCTACCTGATACCAGCAACTGCCGTCTTTTCAAAAAGGTGATATTACCGAGCAGGGATGCTACAGTCAATCTCATTTTGCCAGCTACTGCTTTAGATACGTCCCTGTATTCTTGCAATTCCAGGTAACGCAAAATATGTCTTTCCCTCCCGACTTCAGTTCTGAGTAAGCACCCACCGTGTCTGTAAGTTGGAGCAGGAAGATAAACAACATACACAGTTTACTTTCCATCCTGACATCGTCAAACCAGTTTAGTGTTTTTATTGCCATATCTAGCCCTTTGTCAACATCATTTAAGTGAAATCAGATCATCGTATACAAAGAAATTGCGTGTGATTCCTGTAACTGACAGCCCTATCCTATCTCTTGGGACCCCAAATAATATCACCAGTGGTTGACTTGCGAAAGCGAACAACAAAGGAGATAAAGGGCAATCCCTCTCCACAGGGTACACCGGTGATATCACCCAGCTGTACCAAATTGAAGAACATGGTTGGAGTAGAGCAGGGAGATTTCTAAAGACTATACTCTGCCTCATGCCCATTCTCCACAACACTGCCAAGAGATCCGGTCTAAAGAGTCAACCACTTTCTCTAGGACTCCATTGGAAGTCCATTCTGGTCAGGCCAGTCTCCTAGTATATATAACAGTCTCATAGTGTTTAGGGGCCTGTTATGGCCAGGTATGATCCCATTTAGATCTGGATACACTAATTCAGCTAATACCCTGGCAGTCGTCAAACAATATTTTGTAGTTAGTAATGAGCATAGATATCAGCCTATGCGGCTTATTCTGCAGCGGGCACACCTCATTTTAGGAATTGTGACAATAGCAGCTTTGCACATGGTGCTAGAGAGTGCACCTTAATTTTTGGCCTCTTAATACACTGCAACCTGTCAGCAACCTAGCCTGGCAGTGGACATTAGATAAAATTTGTGCAGCAGGCTCTTGGTACCTGCATCTTATCGTTCACCAGCCTATCAATGACTCCCCTCTAACTTCTTGATCAGCCATACTACGCCTCTGTTAAGGAAGGTTGGTAGCACTGTCTCATTGACCATTGTTCCCTTCTTATATATGGTTGATTTCTGCCAGGGAGCACACCTTCTCCCATCAATCATTATGTATCGCCACTATGGGCATCCTTCAGATGTCCGTCTTCATGGGTCAGGCTAACAATCTATCTGACCTACCCACCCCCAACATGTCGTCTTTTCAAGTGATCCCTCTAGCCCACCTTACATTGTGTATCATGGGCTTCCACAGGTCTGTTTGGCCTCCCAGATTTGCTCAACAGTGGAGGGCGTTCTGAGCGCCATCTTGTTGAAGTTCTTAATTTATTCTTCTTATGTTGTGAAGGCTTCATTTACTCCCCACACCCACTTTAAGCCGGTAAGTAGTCTAGTACAGAGGCCACGCATCACCACCTTATATGCCTCTCATTCAGCCACTATACTAGTCTCTACACCGTTCTCCACAAAATAATTTTTAATTCCCTCCCTGACCATTTCTCTGAACCTGAGCCTTCTAGTGCTTCACCTAATTGTTGCTATGTTGGGATGGCCACTGTGACTCTTGACTAGTTGAGTGTCAGTGCCAGTAGACTGTAGTCAGACATTGCCTTGTCCAAGTATTTTGAGCTGATTACAATGGGGAGTACATACAAAGAGCACACACTAACGTTTATTCTGGGGGGGCACTGGGGAGTAATAGAAGTCTTCTCGCTCATTCACATACTGGACTCTCCAGGCTTTTGCAAACCCCAGTGCATTATCCATTCCTTGTGTGCCTTCATCCCATCGTGATTTGGGGAAATCGTGAAGGGGCAAGTGTGACTTAGTGATACGTCTGCCATGCAATTATAATTCCCCCAGGATCATAGAAAGTGTACCAAACCTGCTATCCTCAGGGACAGTCTGTCCAAGAAGGCCCTTGAATTCTGTTTGGTGCATAAACGGTATCTACCAGTTACTATTCTACATCCAGTCCGCCCCTAACTATGACGGCCTTCAGTGTCAATGATGGGACCATCTATAGCAAAAAAGCAGTGGCAAAGCTAATAGGTCTTGCCTATACAAGGGCTTTTGGCAATGTGTTTTTGCCATGTTGTACATCAGTGTGGCTGCAGTTCAGCATGGCTAAAAGTTAGTGGCATGGAGTGTTGTAAGGTGGAGTGGGGGAATGAAGTGTTGTAGAGTGGAGTAGGGAGGAGTAGAGTGTCGTAGAGTTGAGTGGAGGAGAGTAGAGTTTAATAAATCAGTGGCAGAGAGTGGTGTGGAGTGGTGTGGGGTGGAATAGGGTGGGGTGGGTTGGAGTGGATTGAGGTAGTGGGGTGGATTGGACTTGAGTGGGGTGGGTTGAAATGAGGTGAGGTGGATTGGAGTGGGGTAGATTGGAGTAGGGTGTGATGATTAGACTGGATTGAGGTGGGTGGATTGGACTGCACTGATGGGACTAGGGTGGGGTGGACTGGATTGGGGTGCATTGGGGTGGTTTTAAGTGGGGTGAATTGGAGTGGGGTGGATTAAACTGGACTGGAGTGGGGTGGATTGGAATGGAGCTCAGTGGATTGGACTGTGGACTGGAGCGGACTGGAGTGGGGTGGGCTGGGTGGATTGGAGTCTAGTGGATTAAACTTTGGTGAGGTGGGTCCGATTAGGGTAGAGTAGGGTGAATTGGACTACAGTGGATTGGATGGACTGAGTGGGGTGGATTGGAGTGAAGTTGACTGGATTGAATTGGGATAGGGTGGGTTGCATTGGAATGTGGTTTATTGGAGTGGGGTGGGTTGGATTGGAGTGGAATGGGTTGGACTGGAGTTTGGTGGGTTGGGGTAAGGGTGGATTGGGGTGGATTGCAGTGAGGTGGATTTGAATGGGGTGGATTGTACTGAGGTGGGGTGTTTTGGAATGGGGTGAATTGGACTGAAGTGAGGTGAATAGGAGTGGACTGGAGTGGGTGGATTGGACTGGAGTGGACTGGATTGGGATGGAATTGAGTAGGGTGGATTGGATTGAGTGACGTGGACTGGATTGGGGTGAATTGGATTGGGGTGGGGTATATTGGGGTGGGGTGGGGTGGGGTGTAATGGATTGTTTGTAGTAAGGTGGAGTGTGGTGGATTTGATTGGAGTAGACTGGAAGGGAGTAGTTTGGATTGTGGAGGATTGGGCTGAAGTGGGGTGGACTGGCATGCGTTGGATTGGAGTGGGGAGGATTAGAGTGGTGTGGAATAGATTGGAGTGGTGTGGTTTGGATTGGATTGAGGTGGTTGGATTGGGGAGAATTCAGTGGGTTGGATTCGATTGGTGTGGTTGGATTAAGGTGGTTTGGAGTGGGTGGATTGGACAGGAGTGGGATGGATTAAGGTGGACTGTATTGGACTGGAGTGGGGTGGGTTATGGTGAACTGGATTGGAGTGGGATGGATTGGATGAAGTGAATTGGAGTGGGGTGGACTGAACTGGGGGTGTGTCGTGGGGATTGAATTGGGGTAGAGTGGGAATGATTGGAGTAGAATGGAGTGAGGTGGATTGGGATGGGGTTTATTGGAATAGAGGTGGGGTGGATTGAAGTAGAGTGGGTAGGATTGAATTAGAGTGAGGTAGATTGGAGTAGAGTGGGGTGGATTGGAGTAGAGTGGGGTGAGGTGGATTGAAGTGGGGTGTGATAGGGTAGATTGGAGTGGGGTGGAATGCATTGAGGTGGGGTGGTTTGGAGTGGGGTGAGTTGGGCTGAATGGGGTGAGTTGGATTGGGGTGGGGCGGACTGGAGTGGGGTTGACAGGAATGGAGTGAGGTGGATTGGATTGAGTGGGGTGGATGGATTGGACTGGATTGGGGTGGATTGGATTGGTGTGGAATGGGGTAGATTGGATTGCTGTGAAGGTGGGTGGATTGGAGTGGAGTGGATTAAGGTGAACTGGATTGGACATGGGTGGATTACAGTGGATTGGATTGAAGTGGAATGCACTGGATTGGGGCCAGTGGATTGGAGTGGGGTGGATCAGATTGGATTGAGGTGGGTTGGATTGGTGTGGGGTGAGTTGGATTGAATGTGTTGTGGGTGGGTTATATTGGAATGTGGTGTATTGGAGTGGGATGGGCTGATTGGAGTGGGGTGGGTTGGACTGGAGTTGGATTGGTTGGACTGTAGTGGGGTGGAGTGGATTGTGGTGGATTGGGGTAGATTGGATTGAATTTGGGTGGGTTGGATTGGTCTGGGTTTGGATAGATTGGTGGATAGGTGATTGGATAGGTTATGGTGGATTGGAGTAGGGTGAATTGGGATGTAGTAGGCTGAATCCAGATGAAATGGGGTGGATTGGATTGGGGTGAGGTGAGGAGGACTGGCTTGGAGTGGGGCAGATTGTTTTGAATTGATGTGGGTCAGATTGGAGTGAGGCAGGTTGTTTTGGGTTGGAGTGGGGCACATTGTTTTGGATTGGAGTGGGACAAATTGTTTTGGATTGGATTGGGGCAGATTGGAGCGGGCAGATTTATTTTTAGATTGGAGTGGGACAGATTGTTTTGGATTGGAGTGTGGCAGATCGTTTTGGATTGGAGTTGGCAGATTTAAGTGGGGCAGATTGTTTTGGATTGGAGCAGAGCAGATTGGAGTGGGGTAGATTGTTTTCATTTGGAGTGGGACAGATTGTTTTGGATATGAATGGGACAAATTTGAATGGGGCCGATTGTTTTGGTTTGCAGTGGGGCAGATTTGAGTGAGGCTGATGCTTTTAGATTGGAGTGGGGAAAATTGTTTTAGTTAGCAGAGGGGTAGATTGTTTTGGATTGAGCGGGATAATTTGTTTTTATTTGGAGTGGGGCACATTGGTTTGGGGCTGATTGCTTTGGATTGGAGCAGGGCAGGCTTGGATTGGGGTGGGGAAGATTGTTTTGGATTAGAATAGGGACAGATTGTTTTGGAATGGGGCAGATTGTTTTAGATTGGAGTGGGGTAGATTATTTTGGATTGAACTGGGACAGACTGTTTTGGATTGGAGTGGGGCAGATTGTTTTGGATCAGAGTGGGGGAGATTGGAGTGGGGTGGATCAGGATGGGGCAGAGAATTGTTTTGGATTGGAGTGTGGCAGATTGTTTTGTATCAGAGTGGTGTAGACTGGGGTGAGGTTGACTGGATTGGAGTGGGGCAAATTGGATTGGATTGTTGAGGGGCAGATTGTTTTTGAGTGGAGTGTGGCAGATTGTTCTGGATTGTAGAGAGGCAGATTGGAGTGAGACAGATTGTTTTGGATTGGAGTGGGACAGATTGTTTCGGATTGGAGTGTGGGAGATTGCCTTGAATTTGGAGTGGGGCAGATTGCTTTGGTTTGAAGTGGGGCAGATTGGAGTGAGGCAGATTGTTTTGGATTGGAGTGGGGTAGATTGATTTGGATTGGAGTGTTGCAGATTGTTTTGATTAGCAATGAGGCAGATTGGAGTGGTATAGACTGTTTTGGATTGGAGCAGAGCAGACTGGAGTGGGGTAGACAATCATAGATTGGAGTGGGGCAGATTGTTTTGGATTAGAATGGGGCAGATTGGTTTGGATTGGCGTGGGGTAGATTGTTTTAGATTGGAGTGGCACTGATTGTTTTGTATTGGAGTGGGGTGGGATGGGAGGATTGGAGTGAGGTCAATTGGAGTGGATTGGGATTAGTGTTTTGGATTGGAGTGGGGTGAATTTAGGTGTACTGCACAATTATGTGTTAAAGCATAATTTCGAATATTAACCATAAGAAAGAATCAATGTTGCTTGCAATATAATATGGATCTTTTGAGAACAGCCCTCACAAGCAAAAACAATGGAAAACATGAGTGTAAAGTGAGGAAAGAAGACTTGGCAAAATATAACAGTTAACTATAGAAAATAAAACTTTGCAATTTGGTTGTCCTACAGAGCATGTTTTTGCCTGTCATGCGCCTCCTGTTTACAGGGCACAAGAAGATAAAAAGAACAAAATAGTACCTTAATCACTTCAGGAATTGCAGACGGGCGCTGATTAAGTTGCATCAGTCTGTACTTGGTCCCTGCACCACAGAGAGGAACAGAAATTATGACATGCCAGTGTGACTGCTTACAAGGCTGTGGCTCATTCGAGTTTCTTCTGACTGAAAGTTGACTGTGGTACATGCATATTTCGTCCATGCAGGGTTGGCTGCTTCAGTCTGATTGATGGCTTTAAATTGCTGATGTTGTCAGGGCACCTTTGACTGTGGCACTCTGGTGTTTCTTCACTCTGTAGGTCCTTTGTGACCCCTTGGCAGGGGTATAACCTCAAGGGGGTGATGTTTGGGGTGTTATACCCCCAAAAAATGTATTTTCTTGTAGTTGGGTACAGGTGCTTTCAGTCTGGTATGGTGAGGGGTCTGTTGGATTTCACCAGGAATTTTTACATACACACATACAAAAACGCACATACACTGTATTCCGCTCTGTTCAAGTCTTCAGAAATGTTGGTTATTTTACAAAATATTGTGTTTTGTCTCACTTAGAACTCCTACCAATCCACATTCGTCTCCCTTTCCACTGCCCCTTAAGCCCGTAAAATTTATTTTAATATTATATGCCAGAGTGATTGTCGGGAAATTTGAAGCTCACACCTCCCCAGTTTTACTGACCAAGCTACGCCCCTGCCCCTTGTTCTCCCCTCCTTTCAATCTGAGCCCAAGGGACAAATGTTGGTAACTGACCCCTTGACAGCAGTCTATAGTGCTTGCAGCTATTAGACCGAGGTAGCCCAAGTGCTTGGTGGCCTTTGCACTGATGCACAGGGTCTGATTTTCAGTGCACTGTTCGGATGCCAGGAAGAGAATCACATGTAAAGTTGTTCTCTTCTGAACGGCAATGCCTGTCACAAGCTAAAAAAAAAAGAAGCACTACAAGAGCTCCACCACTGAATCGTTTTCATTGTTCAAGCATATGAGGTCAGGGTATTTTTGATGTCTCCTGGGTACCGAACAAGTAACATCCTAATAAAATCACTGTGTGGTAGCATTTTGATAGTACTGTTGTAGTTTTTGACGAGGCCCCAAAAGTCTTTCTTGTTGGTCATCTCCAGTGCAAGGATTTTTAGAGTGACAGGAAAAATAATGTTTTACCGTTTGGATTTTCTCTCTCTTCTGCTAACAAGGCCACTTTCTAGGTCATTGTTCAGAAACTTGTCTGCTCTTGCAGTCATTTGGGGTGGTGCTGTAAAGCAGCTGGCTACAACTCCTAGAATACAGTACTGGTCGTGCTTTAGGAATGCAAGTACTAATTTTCTAAAAATCGACCAATACAATTTTCAGAATCATCGACCCTCAGGGTGTGGCTTTATTCCAGCAGGCAATGATTCAGATGTTGGAGGTTTATAGCACCATCGCTCTTGTTGCCCTTGGTGGACCTGACTGAGCATTCACAATGCTGCAGAGCTTATCTCAACTCAGACCTTGAGGCAGTGCTTAATTTGAACCACTGGTTTCCAATGCTCAGCAGCGTCACTTTATTGTCAACAGCAGCTCTTATAACAGCCTGCCACATGGTATAATTTTGTGAGGAACACAACAAAAGTTGTTTAATAATTAAATATACATTAAAATCACTACTACCTGTCACCCAGAGCTATAAAAATACCGTGGGCAGAATGCATTAGTCATTTTAAATATATAATTTAAGACCGAATTGTCACATTGTGATGGTTAGTTGTGAGTGGACTGTCATTGGCAGTGCAAAAAGGAACAACTGGTGAGGCAAGCTGGAGTGGCCTCTTTACAGGGACCCTGTCACTTTTTTTTTTTTTTTTTTTTTTTTTTACAAATTAAGTACTGCTTTGAGGCCTGCACCTTCAGCACCAGCCTCCATTCCATCTAACTATGGTACCTCTCTGGCTATTTGCCTGAATTCCCTTTCATATGTTAGGGGATAATGATCTCTGAAGTGGGCAAGCCATTTCCACCAGCTGACCCAGCCATATGCCTTTCGTGGACTTTTAGGAAGTAAGCAGCTTAAATATATCCCTTTTGGTGTTATTTCTGTTTTCCGGCAGATATTCAAAAGGTTATACAGTTGTTGGATGTTATTCTGTCACATCAGAAAAAAATGAGCAGACTCACGGAAATACTCGGCCAAGTAGGCAGTAGTCTAAACTTGTTGCTTTCATTTAAGAAAGCTTTCCTGGAACCCATTCAATATAATGGGATCTGCATCAACATTCATTACCATAGAGTATCTGGTATCACTTCACTCATAAAAGTGCCTATCGGCGGACAACCTTGAGTAAATTTATTTATTTCTTTTAGAAATGAATTTGGCTCAAATTGGACACTAAACTACACAGAAAATAGCTAGGTCAGTGTTCTAAAGCATAGATAGCAATATGAATTAGCAGTTGAAAGTGAACACTGCGCCTTTAAAGCAATCAGCTGACCCAGAAAGGCAATACTTATTCAGTTACCACACCACCAGACAGGAGTGTGATTTGTCCTGGAGTTCTCAAGATGTATAATTCTGATTACAAGTAAGCCACTTTTCTGTCTTGGTGCCATTAATATTTATCAGAAACATTGATTCGAAAGAAAAGCTCATCCGCCTAAGAAAGCTGGTGGGGAAACGCAACAGAATGCTAAAGGATACGAAAGGATACAATCAGTCAATCAAAGGAATAAAGCAGATATGTTCCACCTCTTCGGATGATGACCCTGGAATCAGCACCAAGACAGTAGTTTTGTTAGTACATGGATTGAACTCCAGGTGGCTATCTTGCACATCTCCGCCGTAGGAGTTGAGGGCGGCTGGGGACCACATTGGTCCTGAGGTGCTATGTGCTGGTGATCTGAATTGCGTGCTGGATGGTACCTTGAACCATTTCCCCCGAGGCTGATACCAAACTCGCAATGACAAGCGCACTAAGGAAGGCTATGAGTGTTTGAGGCTACAGGATGTATGAAGGGTTTGTTTCCCTCAGGGCCAAATATATTCTTGCTTTGGGCCAGCAACAGATACCCATAGCCTCTTTGGACTATGGTGGTCATTCTGACCCTGGCGGTCTTTGACCGCCAGGGCGGAGGACCGCGGGAGCACCGCCGACAGGCCGGCGGTGCTCCAATGGGGATTCCGACCGCGGCGGTAAAGCCGCGGTCGGACCGGCACCACTGGCGGGGTCCCGCCAGTGTACCGCGGCCCCATTGAATCCTCCGCGGCGGCGCAGCTTGCTGCACCGCCGCGGGGATTCCGACCCCCCCTACCGCCACCCAGATCCCGGCGGTCGGACCGCCGAGATCCGGATGGCGGTAGGGGGGGGTCGCGGGGCCCCTGGGGGCCCCTGCAGTGCCCATGCCACTGGCATGGGCATTGCAGGGGCCCCCGTAAGAGGGCCCCTACATGTATTTCACTGTCTGCTGCGCAGACAGTGAAATACGCGACGGGTGCAACTGCACCCGTCGCACAGCTTCCACTCCGCCGGCTCGATTCCGAGCCGGCTTTATCGTGGAAGCCTCTTTCCCGCTGGGCTGGCTGGCGGTCTGAAGGCGACCGCCCGCCAGCCCAGCGGGAAAGTCAGAATTACCGCCGCGGTCTTTCGACCGCGGAACGGTAACCTGACGGCGGGACTTTGGCGGGCGGCCTCCGCCGCCCACCAAGGTCAGAATGAGGGCCTATGTTTGGTGCTGTGGTCCAGTCTATAATAGATGTTACTTATTTGGCGCTCTAGCTGTCCGATCGTTCCCCCCTGTTGGTTTCATTTTAGTGGGCAAAGAGGTCCCCAGAGTGTCACTATGGAGGTTGAGGGTTGAAGCTTTGACGGACCCAACCTTTGCACATGCGGTGGCTGAAGTGCTGGATCATTATTTTATTGAGAACTGAGATTAAGAGGACGGTTGAGATCTAATCACAGGTAGAGAGGAAGAATAACCCTCTCAAGATGCAACAGATATCGTAATGACAAAATGAATGGCAAAAATGACAGAAAATATAAAGATAAAGAAAAAAGACATTATTAAATTGCATAAAAGAAAAACAAATAGAAACAAAGTCGCCCTGGATGCATACTTGTCGATCCCCTGTAAGTCCTTACAAAGCCTTTTCTCATGGCACCCTGTCATTCAGGCCCTTTTTAACAGTGTCAAGTGCCTTGAAGTAGGTGTGTGTTTGGCGGACCACCTTACACTGAAATGCGCGTCGGCATCTGTGCTTCAACTGCACAGACACCTGGCGAAACCAATCTACATTGTGTTCATGAGATATTTTCATGTACTATGATGGACATATAACACATAGACAAAGTGATTATAGATAAGAACAAACGCCCTACTCTTTACAATAACGTGCATCTGTTGTGTCCACATTGCATTTGTCGTATGTATTGTTAGACTAGATTTCGTCAATCTAATGAGGGCTATTAAATGGTGCTGTACAAAGTTGGTTCTATATGGATTTTATTGTTGGTTGTGGCTGAGTTTGATATGTGAGGTTTGAGTGCTATGCAAGTAAGGAGTGAGTGTGTATATTCGTTTGTTGGGGGAGTTTGGCAGTCACCCAATATTTATATATAGTTTATGTATAATTATTTGGTAAAAAATAATATAAGTTTTAAAATAAAAATTAAAAAAAAAGAAATGAGAGAAACAATTTATTATTGAAAGTTGTTTTTCAGATGTTCAATTTGTGACTCGACTTTTAGAGCATATTGTTGGAGGTCGGTGTTTTTCTGATGTTTTGTTTCACTTTTCCTGTCCCGCTCTAATATCAGTTCTTAGCTTTTGGGGAACCCTATAGTGCCTCGATAGTTCATTGTCATGTTGCCTAAATCCAGATAAGGATGCTACACAATTGACCTACTGTTGTCTCCTTTCGATGTCCAATGTTGATGTAAAAATGCTTAGTAAAATCCTGGCGTCTAGACTGCTAGGTCACCTTCCGCAGCTAGTGCATGAGGACCAATGTGGCTTTATACAACAAAGGAACACCTTATGTAACTTTTGGAGGCTGTCGTTGGTCATGCACACCCCCCTTCTGGAAGATGATCAGTTCGCAATAGCGCTGCTTGATATAGAACAAGTGATTGACTCGGGAATTGTACTGGCAGGTCCTTTAGAAGATCGGCATAGGGGAGTGGTACATAAAATGGATGCAGTTGTTCTATAGTGTTCAGTGGCGAGGGGGAGAGGGGGTAGGACAGTGTCATGGCACTTTTCCTTATATCGTGGGACCAAACAGAGCTACCCATTGTTGCCCCTGCTTTTCATGTTGGTGATGGAGCCCCTGGAATGCTGGTTGCACTCTGTTCTGCAGGGGTGGGGAATTCGGGTTGGGGAGACCACATATGTGGTCTCCTAATATGCTGATGACGCCTTGGTATATCGGCACCAGCCAACATACTCAGTCCTCATTATGCTGGCTGCCCTTGCTGAATTTGGTGAAGTATCTGGGTTATGTGTTAATCGTACTAAATCTAAGCTGTTTCCGTTATGGGAATTAACTGGATGTCAGGTGCAGGAAATGCCTCATTTGGGCCTTCTTTGGGTGATGAAGGGTGCCTGGTATCTTGGGATCAGAATAGCACATGGGGCTGCAGTGTTTAGGGCTTCAAATGTAGATAGGGTGCTAGAGGTCTTAAAACTCACAATGAAACTTTGGAACACTCTCCGGTTGTCATTGATGGACAATCTGGCATTGGTAAAAATGATTGTACTGCCTCTCTGCCTGTATGTCTTTCATGGGGCCCTGTTTGAGATCCCTGGGAAATATTTTTCTGACGGGGATAAAGAGAATTAGGCCCATATTTATACTTTTTTAGCACCGCATTTGCATCATTTTTTTACACAAAAGCGGCGCAAACTTAAAAAATACAATTGTATTTTGTAAGTTTGCACCACTTTTGTGTCAAAAAAAGTATAAATGCGGGCCTTAGTTTGGCCACTCTCAAGCACCCTTAAAGGAAGGGGGGTCTTGAATTGCCTTGCCTTGATCTTTACTGTCTAGCGGCCCAGTTGTAGCACGCAGTACATGGTTTGATGAAAGGGAGAACTGGGAGCAGAGATTGTTGAGGGGTACCTGCAATGCTGTTCCTTTGTCTGAGCTTTTGATGATGGGGGTGGGGGTCCCTTCCTCAATGCCCTATGTGGTCTGACAAGTGTGCAGGGCGTGGGAGAAGGTGGTCAGACTTGTATTGCGTAGGGCTCCGTATGCACCTGATCTGAAGATATGGACATTGCGCCCGTGTGCGCTTATAGCATGGTCACTGTTGATCAATAGTCGGAGAGCTGGCGGGTGTGAATCCCTGCGTGATGTATACCCAAATGACAGGTTTATTACATTGACTGATGCCTTAGAATTGTTTGCATTGAGGACCAGGCAGGTTTGCAGTTCTCTAAGATTACGGCAATGGCTCACGGACATGGTCTTCTTTCCCTGAGGTCCCTCAGAAGTCTCAGATTTTGGGAACACTGTTGAATATGGCTGGGGGTCGAAGATTGATCTCACATGTCTATGGGGCGCTGAGAGAGGATGTGCCTCTGAGGTGACATGAACTAATGGGGTTCCTCTATCTGCTAAGGAATGGGAGGGAATTCATGAGGGGGTGAAAGGGACCTCCACAAATGTGAGGTTTGAGCTGCTCCAGTATATTGTAGTTCATCAGGTGTACCTCACCCCGAATACACTGCATGCACTTTACCTGACGTGGTTGTCCTCCTGTCCCCGCTGTCCTGTGAGAGAACTAACTTTCTGCATATGTTTTGGGGATGTCCAGAATAAGAAACCTTCTGGAGGATAATATTGGAGTCCTTCAATGTAGTCACAGGGTGGTCCCTTCCCGGGGATACTGGCCAGTGCCTCCTGGGACTGATCCCTGTTTAAAAAAAGAAGCTTAGCAGGAAATATCTCCTGTTGGGTCTGGTGCTGGCTAAGCGAAGAATAGCCATCAGCTGGTTGTCTCCAGCCGCACCAAAAGTGGTGGGTTGGCTGGGAGAATTGGCTGAATGGGGGTGGCCTAGGAAAGCCAAATGCAAGTAACAAATGGTCAAGGTGATATGTGTTGAGATTAGCCTGTTTGTCCCAACTGGGGTCAGGTGTGACTCAAACGCATCAGGAGCCTGCTGTACACAGGATGTCAAACTATTTTTAACCAGGTGTGGTTGCAGGACAGATCTCTGAACACAATGTGTTTATGCTTAGCAAATCCAGATGAACTTAAAAGTATTTTTCTAGCAAACATAAAAAATAAAACAAAAATACCAGTGGGAGATAACCACCTATCTCCTTTAGGCTGCTATCCAAAATGGGATAGAAGGACCCTTGAGGGAAGGGGGTGCGAAAAAAATACCAACAGATGTAGAATTGAAAAGAGAAAACAGAGAATTATCAAAGATTTCCAATTCCCAAGGAGTCACTACAATGAGAACTTCCAAGAATAGAAAATGATCACAAAAGATGGAATTAACCAATGCTCTGGATTTCGGATTTGAATGTGTTTTTAAGCGCCTTCTGAAAGATTCAGAGTCTTAAGTAACAGCGTAGTCAGGACTAGGAATGGTGATCACTTCAATGGAAGGTAAAAGAAAATCTTGGTTCCCCCAATAAAAGATAACATAAAATCCCAGTAGTATATCTGTGGATCAGTTGGACTGACCACTGTTTCTCCTGTAGGTTAAGATAGAACAAAAGCACGGTAATGTACCCATATTTCTTAGGTTATGTAAATGACCATGTGCAGCCACCATTTTGGAATGGATGGTGGCTTTGTGCAACAGGCATGCTGAGACGGGTAGCAGCCTTGACCCACTTTTTTAGGCTATAAAAAGTAACTGCTCCTTTCAGTGGTAGCACCTTTCTGCCACATCCACCATTATGGACAGGTTGATGGCCGGTGTCTTCCCCCACGTGCACCCACTATGTATATGTTGATAGTAACTGAAGCTTTTATCATGCATGGTTCCGATTTAGGTATGGGCAGCAGCTGCAAGGACGCTGATGATGTACAGGCTTTGGTAGAGGCAGTTTTGCACAAGCAGAAGGCACATGGAAGGCAAGTACTTCTTGTTGAGGCATTGATGGCAGCCACAGTGCTAACACACTATTTACTGCAGCCTAGAAACCACAAAGCCTGGTAACAGGTCAGGTGGAAAGGTATCCCTGTGTGGGATACTTCTCTGCCTGATCATAAGTGGCCAATGGTTGCATGTGGGAATATAGGCCCTTATTTTAGTGGATGGAAATGCTAGCCAGTAAAATTCAGTGTGGATCATGCAAGATCAACAGGCAGAAGTGCAACTCTGCCCCCAACAGAACCCTCCTACAAGACAGATAGAGCCAACTACAACCCCCCCACCCCCAGCCCAGACGCTGAGCAGGGTTAGCCACTCAGGCAGTATTCAATATTTTTCACATATTATCTTACCAGAGCATGTCCTGTTAGTGGCTCCCGGCTTTTTCCTTCTTGTGCCTTTGGTTTGTTTAGTTTATTTTGTGTGCATTCAGGTGGCATAATGTGCACTTTTTCACTGCTCTAGGACTCTCAGACTATTCAAGGAGACTGGTATATCCTGCTGAGTCTACATGTGACATTGAACTGTTTTATGAGCATTTTTTCATTGGCCAATATCTCATCTAGATGAACCCACCCTCTTCCTAGACAATCTATCACAACCCTTCTTCTTCCGAATTGCATCATATCCAAACTAAGGTTTTGAGCCTGTCACAACCCTCAAAAAGTCTGCTGTTGATGTTGCTTTCTTGGCTGGCAAACTCATATTAATTAAGCTCCAAAATGCAATCTTTTATCCAAGTCTCTGATCGACTTTTCTACAGTTGGCCAGCCTTTTTCATCTGAAAATGGACTGCACAGTCCCGATTCCATTTAGCTTTCTACAGAAGTACCTCCTTTACTGCCCTCTCTGGGATTCATAAGTCAAGAGAGTTAGGCGACCTTACATCTGCAGCACTGGAGTGTCTGATTTAGGAATGTTTAGACAGGAAATCCCCACTTAATGTGGATAACTGTGGGTATGCATCCGCCCGCCTGATCCTCGACATACCCCGCCGATGTCACATCTCCCCCCACCTGAAGGACCTCCACTGGCTCCCTGTGGAAAAAAGGATCACCTTCAAACTCCTCACCCACGCACACAAGGCACTACACAACACTGGACCCACCTACCTGAACACCAGACTCAACTTCTACGTCCCCACACGTCAACTCCGCTCTGCCAACCTCGCCCTCGCCTTCGTCCCCCGAATCCAGCGCAAGACCTCTGGCGGCAGATCCTTCTCCTTCCTCGCCGCCAAGACCTGGAACTCTCTCCCCACCTCTCTACGCCAGACCCAGGACCTCCTCACCTTCAGGAGACTCCTCAAGACATGGCTCTTCAAACGCTAGCAGCACCCCCCCCCCCCCTCCCCAGCGCCTTGAAACCCTGTCGGGTACATAGCGCGCTTTATAAATTCACTGATTGATTGATTGATTGATTGATATGCTTGCCTACCATTCAAGAGGAGCTAAAATGGAATAAGTTGGAATTGGACATGGAGCAGGATTGGCCACGTGAAAGAGTCAAGAAGGCAGCTGATCTGGCCCTTACATGGTACATTTAAACAAGGATTAGGAGTGTAGTCCACTCTTGTGGATTAAGCATTCAATCTAATTGTACGTAATAGGACAGTGTCCCTCATGTGACACAACAGTTTATAATTTAGGCTGCCACCCCAGAATGCACCTTGGGTAAATTACTATTTTGAGCCTCAGAGAGGGTGCACACCAGCATACCTATTATGATCAATAGAATACATGTTCAGTATATTAACAGCAATAGGTTATTCTCGTCTGTGTCAGCAGGCAGGCACATAAGCCTGCCAAGTGAAGGCGTGAGGTGCCTATCTGTAGCCTTCAGCGAAGAAAGGTGATTACAGCTCCGTATGGCCCTGCTGTCTCAAGTCTCTGATACAAAGTTATTTTCTCTCCTATTACACTCTCAGTAGCAGTCTCACAGACCCACTCAGACACTCATGCATCCACTTTCACACCCAGAGAGGCACTCTCACACCTATTCTCACACAAAGAGAGACAGACTGGATGTGCATGGTGCGGGGTTGGGTGGTTATGGGGGTTGGCTGTGGTGAAGCCCTATGGCCAACCCCGCCGTGCATGGCCAAAGGCTGTGGCTGGATTAAGTATAGTAATGAAAATTACTATACGTTAAAAAAAACCCATAGAAATGCACTAAAAAAACAACGTTTGCAGGGACGTTATAGTTAGGAAATAGAATTTAAAAAACATAAAAATTCACTGAATAAAACAAAGAGTTACAGGGACGTTATAGTTAGGCTCACATTTTAAACGTACAAAAACAGAGAAATTCACCGCCCCTGCCATGAACAGTTTTTTCATAAATATTTGTGCTGTAAATATTACATTGATATTACTAGTGATGTTATCAAAGATGTCATGAGTGCTGTAATTCACGGGGTAATTAGCAGTGCATGGTGAGAGTTATAGTTACTTTAGGGCAGGAGTTATAGTTACTGGAGATAACTCTAACTGTGACAAGTGAATTTCTAAGGTTTTGTATGTTTACAATGTGAGCCTAACTACAACTTCCTTTTAGTCTTAGTTTTTTTCAGTGAAAAAAATTATATATATATATATATATATATATATATATATATATATATACAAAAAAGAATAGAGAACTCTGGGTAGTTCCCAAGTTTAGGTGGAGAGCAGCTCTAGTAAGGAGCACTCTGCAACACCAGCGACAGTCTAGATTTGCTGACATTTGAGGTGAGCCAATAGTCCAACAGAATGGCTTTGGATTGTCTTCCATTGCCCAAAACAGTTAGTTTGGATTCAGACAGGCACCAAAAGGAAAGTTTTGCAGCAAAACAAGGCTGAGAGAATTGGAGCGGGCACCCTAGAGAGGGAAATAGAAAACAATGAATTGCATTACATGCTTTAATATGTAATATGCCCTTCTCTCAATGTGAGGACAACACTTAAGGTACAAACTGTTTGGGTATATACTCAGAGTACTGCCACCGCGTAGACTCTTGCCCATGTTGGCTTACAACCATAATACAAGAGACGTGGAGAGATTTGAGTGACAGCTATTATATTCAATGACTTGATTGGCATGCACTTTAGAGAGTGAGCTATCATGAGACTACATATTCCATGATCCAGCAGTGGGCAATGTTGGTAATGGATTACTATACGCGGCATGGGTTAATCTATTAGTCGCACATATGTGCATGCATTATATTTTCATGAATACCGTTCTGATTTAGAACATGACTTGTAGTATATGTTGCCAGGTTGTATTTGTGCTCCTTAATGCCCACCCAATATTTCAAGTAGCCTGTGATTTTATTTTGTATACAACACTTTTAAGAAAACCAGTCATTGTATGTGCACGTGTTGAGGGTAATTTTGCTTTGTTGCGTATGGTAATACCAATATAACCAATGATTTGATTCAACAGTGAATGTGCCAATATGGCGACTGCCTTCAGAGTATGTTTAATGGTTTCACGTATTGGTGTCCATTTTTGATTTCAAGGATTTTTTGTATGTATTCACCACGTCATTTCCTTCTTCTTTACCGTGATAAAGGCTATAGCTGAAATGCATAGGTGAAGACTTTACTTTGCAAGTAAATTTATATTGCAATTCAGGAGTTTTCCCCAACGTCCTTGTCTTTGGGATGTAAGTTTGTGGCAGTTTGGGCATTCAGAGCCTGACGCGGACCGCCACTCTTGAGTCCCTGAACTGCCCTTGGTGTGGCTTGATATATACACCTCCAGTATTCCAGTGATAAACAAAACTAGGCTTTCATATTAGGTGCAAAAGATTAAAATGTTAATTGAAAAAGAATTAAAAAACAAATAGTCTGTCCCTTTCAGATTCATTGCAGTGTGAAAACTGTGATGACGTTGTTGTCATGAAAACAAAGGAGACCAAACGTTTGAGATTTTGTTATAAATTAATTCATTTTCTCTAGATGTTGATGGTGGTGAGATATATATAAGGCTCTCAAAAAATGAGGATGACGGAATCATATATAAAAACGGTGTCATTGTCAAAGCGGAAACAATTTTTAAAGCAGCTCCAAATGAACCTGGCAACATAGACACTGTTGACACTAAAGATAAAGTTGGTGCACTTTTAATAACAATAAAAATGGAATCCGAAAATACAGACACTGCTAGTGGTCTGATTCTTTCAGAACCAGTCTGGCTGGTGATGACACTGGTGTTGGCATTGGTGGACTATCATATATAGCTTCTCAAACAATCAGTAACTGCAGTACAGCGCAGTATAGTATACTTGATGCATTCTCATTGCTCTCATTATTTCACCCATGTCAAGGGACATTATTGCTGGTTGATCCAGTGGGATAACCAGATAGCCTGTTTCAAAAGCACTCATGCACCAGAAAGCAGATGTCACTTGAGCTTGAAACTAATGAAATGACAAAGTCCAATTTTCACTTATACTGTTCAGTAAATCTCCTCCAAAGTCAAATACCATTGCTTCACAACATCATTGTCAGGTAGACATCACCTTCCTTTACATTGGCATTCATACTGTCTTTATTTCATTACTAGGTAAAAATAAGAATTGAGCAATCAACTAATAGAAGTATAGCAGAAATTCTACCAAACACATTTGAAGGCAACAGACTGAAGAAGAAAGGAATGCATCCACAAATAGTCATAGCCAGTTAATAAGCCACATACAATGGTTTTAAAAATATAGATTAAGCCTGTTGTATTTGATGCATGGAAGATGTTGTACAATAATCACCAAAATGTGTCAGGAATTGAGTTCTTAGACACTGTTGAATTTCAGATGCAGACTGGGCTGTATTTAGGTCAAAAGTTTCTGTTGCAGAGATAAAGATACCTCTTCCTGTGTCAGGATCGCAACAAGGTTGTTTAATTTATCAAACTTTGTGTTTATCTGATCTACTTTTGACCAGGGAAGGCTTTCAAACAACTTTGTTGGATGGGGAAAGAATGCAAAACCACAGCATTTACTGTTTTTGACAAGTTAACACAGAAACAAAACCGGGGGTCAACCTACAGCAACTTTAATTTGTTCTAATTAGATACAAATCATTTCCTAGAAGTGTATGATAAGAAGGAATGAATGAAACAAGTGGTGCACGTTATTTACAAGCAAGGCCAATCTTTAAGTTGTTACAAGGCACGTGCAAAGTGATGGAATCACAGAGAAGTGAGTGTACTAGAGGATTGGTGCATGAAGATTTGCTAATGAATGCAGGATTGTCTCTCGTCCAACAGTTAAACTCAAAAGCGAATTTCCTGGCATGCTGAAGAAAAGTATTGTATATTTGTCCATACCACTCTATGGACATGTGTTTCTGACAATCATAAAAATAAAAGGTAGTGATGAATAGGTAGATTACTTCATGAAAGAGACACATAAGATGTGAGTCTTCTGCCACAGAGAACATTATGCGCTCTACCTCCCCTGCCGATAAGAGCATGCAATGCTTCTTTTTTTCTAGATCATCATATGTTTCAAGGTCAGATTGTAAAGACTAACCACTGTGGACTCATCTATGAGCTGCCGTTGCTTTTGACTAATTTTCAAAGTTTTTAATTGGCCCAATTTAATTGAATTATTGCTCTGGCTTGAGCCTGCCCTTGCTGCAGGAGATTTAAAATGTATTTTAAAGACTAATAGTAGACGAAATAATTTAACATAACTTTACATTTTCTTTGCACTGTTTCTTTGTCAATCTCTCTAATTCTTTCTGGGGCTTCTCTTTCAGAATACACATGTTCTTTTTTTAATAGCAGAATAGATTAGGGTATAAAAAATTTTTTTTGTTTTTTGCGGGATGTGGCCCCAATAGAAAACCACTTAAGTCCATGTCTTCACTGAGATGTGGCAGGTAGTCCTTCACAACATTCAAACGGGAATGGACCAACCATCTTTGGCATTACTTACCAACACTACATATGGTTGTGATCAAGGGGGAATATATGTTATATCAAGGGTCTGGTCTGTGTGCTAATTGACCGCCATCTTCAGAAAAATACCTATTCATGCACATATTTGTGTCTATTGCCCAAAGGGCAATTGCATCTGAGTTGTACATATTTAAATTATATGTTCCATTTTGCACCATTTCATTTAATACACTATCAGTGATGTTTGTTTTTCATTTCCAGTTTGAAAAGTGTCAGATTGATCTGTGCAATTGGCAGTGTCTTAACATCTCTAAAGCATGCACAGCTTATTTATGTTGTCTGCTGTACAGTCTTGTTTAGAAACATAATTTCTCTGGGAATCATGCATGCCTAAAAATAGGGTATCAGTGCCCTCAATTGCCAAAATGTACTTCCCCACATACTTTTTACATTTATATTTTCTTTCCAATATGCATATCCTTGTTCTGTAAATGAGCCAAAAGACTGTGTTGGAATAAATAAACCAGTGATTGGTGATCAGGTTTTTTTTTAATCTCTCCCGCTATTGAGCATGATAAAAGGCGGAACGGTGTGACCTGTCATCAGTATTGAAATAAGGAAATATTTTCTTCAAACCTCTAGGGCTATTTATGGGTGGCGGCCATCAATGCTCCCACTGTGTATAATTATATACTTCTCTGTGGCTGTTTTATTGATGAATGTGATGGTGTACATAATGGTGTAAACAAAACAGCTTCTGGTGATTTTCTGCATTTAAATAGGGTTCTTCACTGTCTATGGAGGCATAGCAATTTAGGTCAGTCATTAGCTGTTTGACAGGATTTAGGTCTCATTAATTTGTGAAAGGGTTAGTAATTATATTGTTACATCTACAGAGAATTTTAAAACATAAGGGATTTGAACAATTTCTTTTGGATCCATAATTTGATAGGGAACCCTTTCCTAAACAACACAAACCAGTAGAGGATATATGGTGGTTTTCACAGTATAATAATCCTATTGTGCTCTGTGAGAAGAAGAATGTGACTGCAAATCCTGTACCACAGAAAATGACACGGTTGTATCAGGAATACACTTCCCATATGCTAAAAGCTAAATCATAGCAAACATTAGAATTCATATTAGAATTCATGAAACTTCAGTAGCAATCCAGATGTATTTTCATGGTGGAAAAAGTATCTGTCATGGAACAAGTAACAATTAAGAAGCTATTTGTAGCGCTGACTGGCTGGAGGAGAGATGATTGTTTCTTTTCTTTCAAATCTATATCAGTGTTAATTTCATATAACACAATTTCATGCAGTGCTATAATTTCAATTGATGTGGGGTCTGTTGGTGGTTTGTAATAAATGACAGTTACAGAGGTTTCAATTGGTGATTTTACAGCATCAGGTTCACTCATTGAAAGTGGCACTTGGTATAAAAAAGCTGGAAATACAGCAGTCCCATCAATCCCATGATTTGGATTTAAGACTTCAATGTGGCTAGACTGTTCTTGGGGGTAGTTTGAACGTGGCAGGATTCCTCTTGGGGTAGTTCCAACATGGCTGGAGTCTTCTTGGGTTAGTTCTTGGGGTAGTTTCTCCATATAACGTGCTGATCTACTGTGGAGGAACCTTGGAGTTTTGCTGACCAGAATCAGCCACATGCTTTTTAATGTGACCAGTCAACACCTTCCTATCGTTTTTGCACAAGGACAATGGGATAAAATTACTGTTTGTGTGCCTCCTACTCCAGGAACTGGAACAAGTGGCTTATATGACAGCCCAAAATCGTGCTTGTGAGGGGACTTTTCCTGAACTAGCTCTCCCACCTTGGGGAGCCACCTGTCAGCATCTTTAATAACCATATCTTTGTTGGTGTCAGAGTAATAATTCTTCACATTGGATAAATTAGTTATAGTTTCTTGAACAGTCTGAAATAAATTCAAGCGGGGCCACAATCAGGTGTTGGCAACTTTGCCACTTTTCCAGGGACATCATGATCAGGTGCATACATTGGTACTCTGAAGAGTGAAGTTTATGGGGTGTGTCCACCTAATAATCCTGTAAGCAAATTATTTAGTAATCTATGAATACCATAAAGGCTATGCAGCTGTGGTAATCCTATACAATACCCTAGCATTCAAGGCTTATTTAAGCATACTGTTAGCTCACTCTATTATGCCATTTGATTCCGAGCAGAACAGGTGTAAATATAGTAATCATACTCCAAGAGCAGACAGCATCCATAAATGCCCCAGTGGTTAACTCAGGATCATTGTCTGAATGAAAGGTATGAATTGCTGCCATTGCTACTAGGCACTGGAAGTCTTTTATGGGACCGCTGGAGCAGTGGCAGTTTTTTGTAGCCAAACCCATAGGAATTTAGGCAGGAGATAGCCACAGCCAATATGTACTTCTATTGATTGATACTCAGGAGTGAACCAATATGGTTGCAATAATTACCCCGGGTGTATTATCAGAGATAGTTAGGGCCAGAGGTGCTGATCTTACAACAGTTGAATTTTTTATTTGTTGACAAATGTTGCATTGCTACATATTTATTAGTAAGCTTTGGTAAATATGACCACCAGTATCATTGCAATAGCATTAATACAGCAGCGCTGATGCCAACATGAGCTATCCCCATGAGCTGTCCTAACTAAATCTATCTAGCTTGCTCTTTAGGAACATGCCTTTCCCGTACCACAGATATAAAAACCATAGGAACATTATCTTTAGAGAGTCTGCAAAGAGTATTTGTAAGGGAAACCATCAGGAGTTTTTTTTCCCCTCTCAGCAATGCTTGTATTGCCACTAAAATATCTGCATCAATTTTAGTTTGAGGCAAAATTACAGCAGCTACATTTAAGGTTTGCACAACTGCTTTTGCAGCCATGTGTACGGCAGAACTCCCTTAGATGTGAATTCCTTCACTTTTATAGGCCATGGTGTGCTGTACACGAACCAAAGGAAGCTTGTCTAGCAGAACAGGTACCGTTTCCCAAAGTTGTTTACTTTTTATTGGTTTACCTCTTGAATCTTTTAATATCTTTAAGTGTCAGTGCTGTAAATCTAGTTATAGCCCTGTACACAGAATGCTAAATCTGGCACAATAGGTATGGAAACTGACAGATCAGCCTTCTGAAAGACAAGTAATAGGGCATGCATTTCTGCTAGCTGTGTAGTGGAAAGGCTCAGAACTTTAGTACGAGTATGTACTGATTTTAAGTCAGCATATTCATAAGTTCCCTGCATTGCAGCCCAAGCCACAGGTTTCATCTGTTTAGTGCTAACAGCAGGTTGTGCATAACCGTCTACATAGAACATGCTCTTAAACGTATGTATGGGTAAAATATTTGGAGCTTTTGGAACATTTGTGTGAACTGCAAAAATTCTTGAGCACAAAGTGCAGGATTATATTCAAACCAGTGGTTCCCAACCTGGCGGTCTGCGAAGCCTCCTCCAGGGGTCCGTGACTGCGTGGAAAACGTAATAATTTTAACAAATTAGGGGCCAGATGTAGCAAACGGTTTTACCCATTTTGTGTCTATGGGAAAATGTGTTCGTACATATGGCCCTAGGTCCCCATCTTCGAGTAATGACTCAGTGGGGGGGTCCTAGCATTCCAATAATGATTCAGTGGGGATCCCCGGGTTCTAGTATTGATAAAATGGGGTCTACAGAAGTCAAAAGCTTGGAAACCATTTAACCAATGCCATTTAAAGAAGTGGTCCACTATACTCAACACGCATTAGGAACAGCTGCTTGTATTGCTGCTTGCCGAGTAGGTATGGTGGAAACAATCATAATTTGTTTTTCCACGTGCTAGAGGAGGCTCATGTAGTATAGCTGTCCGTACTGCAGTGACAATTTTCTCAGAAGGAGTAAATCTTGTCTCAGCAGAATACAAGTGTGATCTTTATGCTACAGGAGTTGTTTGTCCCTCATTATATACTACATATGTGTACTCTTAGGTGCAGACAACAACCCTAATTACTAGGTTTTGTCTTATTGTCCTATGTCTGTAAATATTTAGGACCTGATTTGAATCTTGGTGGACATTAATCTGCCACAAACGTGACAGTTATTCGGTCTGCTGTATTACAATTTCCATAGGATATAATGCAATCATAGAATGGCGGGTGGGATATCCATCACATTTGTGACAGAGTAACCCCGTTAACCAAGATCTAAATCAGGCCCTTAGTTGCTAACCTTTCTGCCTGCAGTCCACTTAAGATAGCTGATTGTATCTTTGTCCAGTTCTTTTCAGAAAAAAGGTTCATGCGAGGACTTAACACGTGCAGGATAGTGTGGCAAGTAGGCTCTTTCAAAGTTAAGAAACCCAATTAAGGCTTCTTGTGTTTGAAGGTTGTAAAGTAGCACACTTCTGCAAGATGCCTGGTGCCAATCCTCTACCCTCACTGGATCATTCGTATAAAAAATGATGTTAAAATAAGCAATTTTAGAGTTCTTAAATTGTTTTTTGTCCATGTCAGGCTAAAAGTGTCACTGTTAGTCAGGTATTCAGTCAAGTAATCATCTGTAATATAGATGCCATCAATATTTGATAGTGCCTTAGGATAATAGCTCTATCTTCTTTGCTACAAGAATTTAGGGCTGTTATACCATTGAGGCTATTTTGTATTAGTGTATTGAAACCCGCAGAATGACAATCAGTTAAATACTGGCATTCATGTGCTATATTTTAACAGAAAAACTCAATTAACTATAGCGAATGTTGATTTAAACTTTTTTCAGACTCGATTAGCCATGAATTGAGTGCTGTATGCATTTTGTACAGCATGTGTGCGTGTATGTGCATTTAAATTTCTATTATATAAAACTACTCTTTATGAATCCTCAGGTTTTAACATGGTGAATGGCATGGTACTATTATGCCCTTATATTTTATTGGCTGAAAATAGCTTTTTTACTGTGCTTAGCTTCTCGCTTTGAAGGATATTGAGCTTGAACTTGAGGTTCACTCTGTAAGGTAATCACATGTGGAATTCTTTGTTCCACCCAGCCTGGTTTCTATATAATGCAGGAGTCTGCTTAAAGGCCCATACATACACATATTTCTCCCTGAGGTCTTCAGCCACTAAGGAGGGGAATGCTCACATTATTAACTCATCACTTCAGGGAACATCCCTTATAAAAAACTATAGGCAGTCATAGTCTGCAAGGATGATGTCATAGGCATCCAAAAATGAGACCAAAATATTGCTTTGATTTTGCACAATATATCACCCTCAACTTGTATCTCTATGTCATAAACTCTGGAGAGTTCACATGGCCATTTTGTGTTTTGACCTCTGTATATCATTTAGTTGGAGTCACCACCAAATGCTCCTTGAGAGTCTGGCAAACTGTTGTCACTTCTGCTGTGTTGTCTAGAAGCTCTACTGCCCAAGTATCGTTCTGCAGAAGTATTTGTAGTTTGTAGGTCATGGTTTTTCGCTAAATATATATTTTTCTTAGACTTAGTCTTTGACACTGAACTATACTCTTCCTTCCCTATGCTAATGTCAACTTCATGCATCGGCTCGCATTTCTGTTTGATGGACTTCTCCGGCCACTCATTTATGTCCTTTTATAGCCCCATCAAAATACTGGTACTGAAATGGTTTTCTGATTTTATTCCAGTCTGTCAAAATATATTCAACCCTACAAGACTCCCACTTTGGAGGAGGACCCACATTAGTTTTTAATTCATATTCCGTTTTTTCTCTGTCTTCGGTGCAGCTTTCTCTTTACTGGAGGCCTTATTCTCATTTTTTGTTATGAGTTGCGATTTTCATGGCTCGTGAACCTAGAGTATCACAGCCCACACAGATGTAAATTTCTGAAATAATGTAATAATAATAGAAGTTCTCTTTTGCGATCTTGAATAGGAATGGCTGTCAGCCACTGGTGCACTGCCAGAACTGTGGTTTCCCCTCAAATGTTAGTCAGAACGTTTGAGGAAACTGTCTCAGAATTACCCATTAATTTCATTCCTAAGCCAAGAGCAAGTGCAGGTCCATCCTTGTTTTGTATTTGTTATAACACCTCCAGTAAAACCGCTAGTGAGGATGCGCTATGCTTAGTAATATAAATGCTCGAAAATATTGTTCCTCAAGTAGTATACTCTTCTACAGGTGGTACCATGCCAAATAGAACACAAATAGTTACTACCCTATGTCTATCCTGGGGTGTTGTGTGATAAACTGCTTCTAGCTGCTTTGTTTTATGAGTGATCTAAAGAGGAATCTTGTCTTGTTTTAAGGTTGCTTTACACATGATGGAATTAATAGTCTGTAAACCAATTACCTGCACTGCTGGTTGTGTTAGCTTTCCAGGACTATGAACAAATGCTCCCGTAGCAGTTGATTTTCATACAATAATGTTGAAGTCACTATCTGGATCAGTAAATGTTCTACTTCAGCATATATCATGTTTACTGCATCAAGATGTGATGCGTACCCAGCCAGACGGGCCTGTAGCTTCATTGTTGTTCAAGAGACACAGTGTAACATTTTGTACTACATGGGGTAATTGATCACCAAAGCCATGCTTGATGCTCTTGATATCCTAATGGGAAGTCACAACAGGATTCATAATTAGCTGTGGTTGCAGCAGCTGTGCATGTAAGAAAGTTTCCTGTGTTGATATCTACAGCACCATACTCCACCATGAGTAAAATATTTTCGAAGGCAATGCAGTATGTGCACTTACAATGAAAGTTAACCCTCCCTTGAGTTTTAAGACAACGCCTAGCAAAGAGATACAGTGTAACTGATGCTCCAAAGTTTACCCCTGTCGGGATAGGTGGCTGCACCATTATAAGACAGATTCAAAATATAACACCCAAAACCAGAATCAAAACAAGGAGCCTTTTGTGATTCAAGCGGTTGACAAACCCACAGCAGAAAGAAAACATATATCTGGATTGAATGTGATAACCCATATTGTGGATGATTTCTTTGTTAATAATAATAATTGGTATCTTGAGTGCGAGTGCATCATTCACAATTGCTGAAAAGTATAGAAGATCAAGGCCCATGTTGGGTACCATTGATACATTTTTTTTGGATTTCTATTTAGAACATGGCCAGGTAGTAGGCTTTCTCGACCCCCAGTACCAAGGACTTTGTCAGTGCTCCAGCCTGAGACAGAAAGACAGGTGAACTGCAACCACCCCACAACCTGCTAAGCATTACTTGAATGAAATGTGTTTTAGGTAACAATTAATACTGTGACATATCATATGGATAATGATGGACCAACTCCTTTTCATCGTGGAGAGGCACCCCAAGAACAATAGGAGACTAGGATTTTTTTCCACTATTTATTTAAAATCAAACCCATCCCCTGGTGCATACCAGGTGAATACTAACTCTTAGGAAAGCAGGCAAAATATTGGCAGTAATACTTATAAGGAGGGTAAACAATAAAACAAATTGTTACATGGTAGTTACATCATAAAGCTTATTTATATTAATATTTCCCACTTCATCTTACTTTCAGATAAACTAAACTTAACATCAAAACCTAAAATTAACACCAAAAGCGGCCTATTTCAAGTTTCATACCTTCATACTTCCACAGAACATTAGATCCAGTGTTTAGCAGAGTAACATCACTGGCTATTCTTGCCTGTGAAAGCAGGCTGGCAGATAAACATATCCAGTAAAGGCTAGATGCATCTCCCTGTAGCCTTTAGCTGAGGAAGCTGAGTAGTGCTCTGCATGGCCCTGCTGTCTCAAGTCTATAATACAAAGTTCCTCTCTCTCCTATTATGCTCTGTTCTTAGTTTACATGTTGTATATGAACATTGTTGACCATTTTTAGACTGCAATTAGGAGAAAGGCAGTGGCAACCTTTCACTTACATTCTGGAAAACCTTGCTTCTTGTTTCAGAACAATAACTAAAAGTTATCAACTTCTGTACAACCTTGTTAATTTTTCAGTAGCAATCGCTAGAAAACAAGCATTTGGTCCAAACAGAAAAACATGAAGATATTCAAGAAGACCTTTTTATCGAGTTAGAATGAAGAACATCATTGATAAAAGTGCATTTATATTTGACACTTATCCCTCAAATTCAAGAAGAAGGGTATCCAGAGGGTAACTTATATGCTAATTAAAGCATGGTCATTGCCTTCCTGCACTTATCGTTGCATCACTTTTTCCTGCCACCTTCAAAGTATACTTACTGGCTCCATGGCCTGCCCTTTGAGCTCTCCTGCAACCTCCAAGCTGCTTGAAGAGCGACCCCTGTGAATCACAAACACTGAAGTCTGATCCTTCCACCGCGGAAAAGTGACCAACCAATATGTATCCAAACTCCTCCTGGCTTCCCACTACTCCTGACACCCACAAGAGTGGCGGGAGACCAGGTGACCCAGTAAAGCATCCCTGTCCACAGTGAGAAAATAAAATAGGCTGTCACTGCGCATCTTGGCTGGCCATTTCAATACCTGTCCCTCTCCCTACACAGATAAACCCCTTCCAGTGTTAAAGGTGGTAGTGGGTGGGAGTTATCGTACCTCTTTATAAGAAGCAGCAAACACGCTGTGCCATTTGGGGTCAAGAGTGTGCTCTGACTCTCCAGCACACTTTAGTGGACTGCTCAATGCCTGTGCCACCTGGTCAGGAGAGATAGAAACCTCAACATGCCTTAAGACTCAAAGCTTCAGAACACAGTGACATGTCTTTAAGTGAACTGAGCAAGACTGAGATGGCTGGGGATAAGTGGTTTTAAGTGCTCAACGTTTGTGTTCCCTTCCTAGCACTCTACAGGCACTGAAAAATCACATTATGTGTAAGAAACATGGAAACCCCAGCTGTTCCAATGCTCTTCTCTGTTGTGACAACTTGCAGAGTTCTTTTACAGGGTGTAGTCAGCCACATTGCCATGTTTAGATTTAGTTTTCAGCAGCAAAATCTGGTTCGCTTAATTAAATCTCAGTACCTTACTCATACAAGGAAACTGGCCCACAGTTGGAGAATGTCTACAATATACGAGACCCTTCCCGTGGTCCATCTCAGGAAAACATGACCCACATTTCCACACAAGATCTTCATTAAAGACTAATAGGAACTGATTTTCAGAGAGATAATGCTATTGAAAAACACCTCCCTTCCATCACCCTTCCTCTGAACAAAACACTTCTCCGAACACCCTCCACCCCCCTTTCATAGACCACCCAAAAGAGTTGGCTAATGCCAGTTTGTGTCTATAAACACAAGAACTCCCTTCACAAGATCCTCCTTTGAAGACAAAACCCCCTCCATAGAGCCATAAAAACAGTGTACCTTTCTCAGGGCACGGCTCCATTCACTAGAATCCAGCCCTACCACAACAAAAGCCTCTTACACAAAACATCATTGATAACGGGACCTCTGTCAAGGCAAGCCTCTGAACACAAGGGCCATTGCGCTTCCCCAACACAAGACCATTTCATTGAGCACAAAGGAAAATTGGGCCACTATCAGTGTATAAATGACACAACCCAAACAACATGCACTTGGACACACTCCTCTACAGCTACTAAAAAAAGTACATCTAAGACCATCAACCTTAACCCTTCACATCCAATGCAAATACGCACATTGTTAGAGACGATGTTTGTGATCATACATATGTGTGGTGCACAAATTTACAATAAGGTTGGGCCTAAATGTAATGGTGTTCAATGTACATGAGGTACCTTTCTGGAGATGACACATAAGGGTGTTTGGGTTGGGGTGAATGGGATGATGGGCTCTACTACCAGAATATTGAGCCCTAAATATCGCACTACAGACATATTGTACCACAATGAACAGTGAGTTACAAAAAAATTATTCATAAATATTTTTTAAATTAATGATACATAACTGCTTCAATGTGTCAAAACCCAATTAATCTGTTTATAATTCTCATTCAAGTCAGCCTTAAATAGAATTCCATTATACAGCCTAAAAAAATGATATAAAAATAGTAATAAGACTTTTGAAGACAGTTTCCATGCAAATGATTTTATTATATTTCACCATTCATCTAGTAAATCAATAGAGAGTTAAAGCCCAATGCTTAGAAAAGTGTTTGTGCAAAAGATGAATCAAAAGTAAGGAAGCTCACACATCCTATGTACAACTGGGAAAAATAACTATATAAAACTATATACAAAATATCATCTGGGCATTTAATTAAAAAGATAATATAACATGAAACAAATATATGTTAAAAGTTCCATTGGTTATATGTCTAGGTTTCAACAGTTATGGACTAATTTGAGGGTCATTATCAGGAGGGGGTCACTTGACAGAACGTCTGATGATTGAAGGAAGAGCTGATTCAAAATTAATAACCGTAGCAGCCAGTCACCATACAATAATCAAAATTCTGTGAACAGATCAGAGAACAGGGCCTGGTGAAAACTGTGGTCCCCATCTGGGAAGACATTAATTAATTGTTTATCCAAACCAAAACAGGTGTCCTGAAAGGACTACGTTTCTAGAGGTCATAACATTGGGACATGCACAAAAATACTGTAGCCAAAATATTAACTACAAAGATCTTGTGAAGTTAATTATATATAGGTAAGAAAATATTTTCTAAACTCCATATATGTTTGCACCTTGTCAAGGTACGCAGATGTGGAGTTAGGAATAATTATTATATATATATCAATATATATATATATATATATATATAATTTAATATGATATAATGATCTTTACTTACCTATATTTACACACCTTCACAATAATATGGTCGTTGGTATTCTGACTGTGATATTTCTGCAGCACAATATTTTTATATAGGATATTCCATCAAAGAAACACTTAAGAGGTCATTTGAAAGGGTGCCCTACAGCTCGGATCTTGCAAGTGAACACTGATTGTTGAGGTTGAGATGAACAGTAGCAGGTTCTTGCTCAGATTGCATAAATTAAGGTCCAGCTCCGTGATGGTTTGTGGTTGAGTAAAACCTTTGATGAAAGTGATTGCTCTTTTCTGAGGAGGGCTTTGATTTAGATATGTTTCTTTGGTACAGTGCATGTAGGTGATTTGGTTGTTAGTGATAAGAAGTGGGTCCAGCTTCCCTCTATTTCACAGACCGTGATTTTGAAGGTCCCTTGGTTGTGGGAGTTTTGTGGCAGATAGTTCCCGATCTTTGCTTCAAGCATCTTTAGCTATATGTTTCCAATGCATTGGATGGGTTGTAGTTCTCAGCCTCAAGTTGCCCCGTTGTGGAGCTGAGATGACAAAATAATTAGTTTTTAATTGTAATGTTAGATAGTAAGGAATTGTTTATTAATGAAAGTCTTGATTAATTTGTGCAAGCCACCTGCAGTTTTTCACTACATTTTTAAGTTGTTCTGTGTGCCTTTTTTCATCCTGTTGGCCCCAGACTCATGTCCGTTAGTGGGGCCATCAAAATTCCTTCCCTTAGTCCTCAAAAGGAATAGCCCCCTTGGCCTTTTTGGGTGCAATGTATCCGTTTTTTGGGTGAGGTTCAACCTTTTTACTGTGCCTAGTAGTAAGTTCAACACACAGCTGAGTAAAAGCCATGACATTCCGCTCTGAGTGTGTGTGCATGTGTGAAACAGAGAGAGTGAGAGAAACAGATAATCCTTCTCTCACAATTGAATCAACTCAGTGAGTTCCCTGCTGGAGCGTTGTATGCCTGCAGGTATGGAGGCTTGCCTCTAGGCAGTCAGTTTTAAGTAGGGACCCACATCCACAGAGTCTCTCCCGGAAATCAACTTACCCTTATTTGGAATTGTTTTTCCTCTGTCTGTAGCTGGTTGAAACACACAAACTTTGAGCTTAGTCTTGCTCCCTCAAGTTTCCTTAGGAGGTACCCTGGAAAAATGATCTGTTCTCTCATTGCGAGAGAGTTCACATTTCAAACAAGGCTCCTTTTTGATTAGGCACTGTGCATGGATCCGGTTCCTGAGCACAGTATGAGCAGCAGATCTTGATGCTGAAATGCGCTTTATTGTGTTTGGACCTGCATAGCACCAATTCCCCTTAAAACAAGGATAACCCTAGATTAAGTTTTTAGACTACCTGCCTGATGTTCTCAACCATCTATGAAGCACCCCAGTGCTCAAAGCAGGCAACAGTCGGAAGGCCAGATCTAGTCTGCCAGTCATCAAAGGATTGTGAATCTGCCTTATGATAAAAACAAACCAACTCCAGTCGAGAGTAACCATATTGGCCAGCATTATACGATAAAAAGTGCAGCTGAGGAGTATGATTGGTGTCCATGGACTATGCTTACTCCATGAGTGTTTATTTTTGTGTGTTTCTGTGTATGTGAGATGAGACAAAGTACACCTCCACCTTAGAATCAGGCTGAGAAGCATTGATGTCCGGTGCTGGCGTCATGTTTTATGGCACCATAACAACTGTTCACATACTGATGGCTGCTTCTGTGAAACTTTTTAACATTCCATGCTGCTTAGCAGCTCAGAGCATCACAGTAAGAACACAGTTGCAGGTTGGTTGCACTGGGGGGAAAATGAACCTGTATCTGTGGAAGCTGTGGTACTAGTAATAGAATTTAGATTGTGGGTTGTTCCATGGTTTTGATGTCATGCTTTGTGGATTCTATGTGATCAGTTCACTTACTATATCCCAGGATTGGCAAGGATACAGTAGGGGCATATTGCTCAGGCATCTATGCCCACACATGTAGTATAGTGCACTCTGCCTTAGGGCTGGAAGGCCTGCTAGAGGATTGGCTTACTTATATTGCATGTTGTGTGTAGTGGACAGGTCACACATGCTGTGTGCCATGTCAGTTTTGTATTTTGAGATTGCACTAGGACACTCAGCCTGCAATGGCAGTGCTAGGTGCACTGGGACTCGTGGTCCCTGAGGGTAGCACAATCTGTGCTGCTGCCCTGTGGGCCTACCCTTAGTACCCCCTGCTCTGGGTACCTAAGTACCGCTTACTTGGAACTTATAGTGACAGCTAAAGGTGTTGCCACTGGTGACAATATTTTTATTCGTTTTAGGGGAAGAACACTTGCACTGGGGACCCTGTTAGCAAGTACCTAGTGCATTCCAGTCCAAGTTGCATTCAGAAACCATGCAAAAATAATAGGGGGGCTACTGCAACAGAGGCAGTTTCCCACAATTGCAACATAACTGCAAAAGACAGAATGAAGACAATGCCTCCTCTGAGAACGTAACCCTAACTTTTAGGTACTGTTGGTTCAGAGCACCCCAGAGGAATCAAAAAACGAATTGCATGATCTATAGATGCTAGACTACTGACTGATTTTTGTTTGTCTAATATGCTTAACTCAGATACTGAGGTGCCAGAAGCCTGGGCCACCACCACTGTAGGCCACTGTAGGCACAGATAGAGATGAAGGCAGCTTAATCAACCTACCTGGTGCCTCAGATTCTAACTCTGAACTGTGGGCCTGATGTGCAAAACAACATTTTGCGGGTGCAAACCCTGCAATATGCAAATATGCAAATGCAAAGGGGCATTTTCATTAGTAACTAAGGGTCTGATTTATGTCTTGGCTTTATGTATACTCCAATCATTGAAACTATCAAAAGAAATGTGGGCTTGATGTACAAAACAACCTTTTGCAGTTGTAAACCCTGCAATTCGCAAATGCAGAGGGGCTTTTTGATTAGACACGATTAATATCTTGGCATTGCATATACTCCGTTGCAATGGAGACAGTGCATAAATGCCGCCAAGATAAAGGTTGGTACATCAAATTTCACAGAGGGCAGACCTTAGGTTTAGTTACAGTGGAGACTACCCCATCTCTGCCAAGACTGAACCACTCATACGGCCCCGTGGAGTTAGGGCCATAGAAAGCAGACATCTAATTCCACCCAACTAATTTAGATGGGTGGAATTAGAGGTCAGTTTTCACTGTCCATTATCGCCAGGAAAACCTGGGTGGGAAGGGACAGTGAAAACTGCTAATTGCTCCCCTCGCCATGGGAGTTGACTCCCATGGTGAGGGAAAAGCAAAAAGAACAGATAATGGATGAAATGCAGAACAAATCAAAAATTCACCCCCAGTCACAGCTCTGGGTTTAATCCATCATTTTCTGCTCACCATGACACCCCAGTTTGGACCCAGCCATGCAAATCAGTTTTGACACTGCTCCCCACAGGAACAGTCCTCCCTGGACCAGAAACAAGCATCCTGGGACCAGTTTTGGGGTGTCACCCATCACCTGCCAGGCTAGCTTGAATCCAGCGGCAGAGTGAGCACAGGACCGAGTCTGGGCATACCCTTCCCACTTAGAGCGAGAAAAGCAAAAAGAACAGATAATGGATGGAATGTGGAACAAATCAAACATTCACTCCCAGTCACAGATCTGGGTTTAATCCATACATTCTTCTGCTCACCACGCCACCCCAGTTTGGACCCAGCCATATGTACATCAGTCTTGACCATGCTCCCCAAGGGAACAGTCCTCCCTGGACCAGAAACAAGCATCCTGGGACCTGTTTTGGGGTATCACCCATCATCAGCCAGGCTATCTTTAATCCAGTGGCACAATGAGCACGGGACCCAAATCTGGGCATACCGTCCTACTTAAGATGACAAAAGCAAAAAAAACAGATGATGGACAGAATGCAGAACAAATCAAACATTCACCCCCAGTCACAGATCTGGGTTAAATCCATCATTTGTTCTGCTCACCATGCCTCTCCAGTTTGGCCCCAGACATATGCAAATCAATCCCATGGTTAGGGAAGCATTTGCTTTTTTATTTTCAAAAAGATAATCCCGCTTGTTGCAGGCGTCAAAATGATGGAGCTCTGCACCAAACTGTAAACAGCAGTGACAGAAGCTGTCATCAATGTATTTGAAATGACCGCCAGCTTGACGGCCATGTCTAAATTAGGCGGGTGACACCTCAGCTGGAGTAATTTACAGAGAATAGAGCAACCAGCCTATATATAAATCAGGCCCTGAACCTGTTTTGCAGATTGGAAAAGCATTTCCATCTCACAAAAGGTGGTTAGTGTCTCTTTCCAAATTGATTGTAGGAGGGGGCGTGAACAGGGTATCGCCTTCTAACTGTGATTAGCAATGACATGTATCAATGATTTGCGCCAAGAGTTGTGGTCACAAACAATTGATCAGACATCAACACTCATGTTGGGGTGGTATCTGATTTGTAGAGGGGAAGCTGTCCCAATTGGACAGCTTCCAATTTGGGAATCGTTTCTGGAGGCTTTGGGATGAACAGACACTGGTCCAGGAGACCACTGCATACTTACCTTGATATCTTTCCAAATAGGAAGACCAGAACTTGTCCTTTAAGGGACATGTGCTGCTTTTAAAACTAAAAATGTTTCCTGTTTAGGAGTGTGAATGCAGGGATGGACGTCTGTGGCCCTTGTAGGCTACCATCCGTATGTTCATAGCCAGTAACACGAGGTCACAAATAGAGACCTGCCTATTATAATATTTATTGTGCATGTTGTTTTGCAACCCTATCCCAGTGCACATTTTGCAGTGCAACCTATCAGTTCTAGGTTGCATCACAAAATGCCAGGCAGATAGTAAAAATCAGTGTGCAGTTTACATATGGACAAAGAATACAAAGCTAAATCGGGTGCAACTGGGTGTCGCTTTTTCTTTGTTCTGCTGGAGAGAGGCCCCAGCTGAAAAATGGTGTGTGTATTCATCGCCCTCTGCTTTTAAGCAGAGAACGAAGGCGCTTACGGTGGTGATTATATAAGTTTCTCAATATCATTTAGGGCAGTTGTTGGTTGATGGACTGGGGACATTGGTTCAAAGCTTTGTGATGGTAGGTGCACCCTCTATTCCTGCACTTGTACGATATGGAGAGAAAGCATGTGGTCCTTCTGGATAGAATGTAATGTGAGTAAGCAATATGAGCTGGAGTGATTGTCATTTAATCCACAGTTGTAGAATAGTGTCCTTTAATGGGCTATAATTGCTGTAGTGTAAAAGGTGTACAATCTTGACTGATCTGGGCTTGAGAACTCTATCTTATCGGGTGGCCCAGGTGTAGACGTGGGCTGCTCCACATTTACGTTTGTTGTGATTATTAAAACTGAGTAGGGAGTTTCTGGGCATTTGTCTAAGGAAAGCTTTTTTGTCCACAAGATAGGCTGTTCAGTATCCAAACAACAGTATCAGCTCAACAAATTTCAACCCATCCCTGTCTCAGTCTGCAAGGTGGTATTAAGACTGTTAGATAGGATGCTCTTCGGAATTTTCTTGGACACTCGGGCTATTGTTCAGATGACACGTTTACCGTCAATAGAGCCTATTATATTGTCAGCTGAAAGACAATTTTGCTGCATACTTCATCATTGAGCTCCTACACTGGTGAAGGTTGTCTTCTAATCTATACAATTGGGAGCCTTGTCAACAACCTTGGCTAAGGTAGTAACAAATGAGAGTGTGGTATGCATTTTCTGTCAACTGTCTTTCAGTGTTGTATGGACCCAGCAGGGGTAATGACGACATATTAAGCACCTGGAACTGAGAGCAGTAAGATTATCGCTCAAAGATTTTCTTCCACTACTCAAAGGAAGCAGGTCCATGTCCAGATGCACAGCTCCTGCACGGTGCATTATCTGAAAAAAAGAGAGAGGAGCTGGATAACTTCCTCTATGTCAGTAAGCCATCAGGCTCTGACATGAGCCATAAACCAAGGGATTGGTCTGTGCGCATCTCATCTAGCCTGGAAGTACACCTTGACTGTTGATTAGCTCATCAGAGTACTCTCTGTGATACATGAAAAGGAGATGATGGAGGAGGAATTACAATGCATCTTCCAGATGTGGATATTTCCAAAGATATAATTCTTTGTGACAGCTTTGAACTAGAAATGCCCCTTGTTCTGCTTCAATTCGTATCCCCCTCACTATTTCTGTGGAATGCTGTCAGTAGCTTGGAATTTCCTGTCACATTGCTTTTCTTCTTGTTTCTTTGCTGTAGGGGACCATTCCAAAAAATCCACCTCCATAATGCTCAAGTGATAATGAGTGCACCTGGTTAGGCCCAGAGGCCCCGTTACCCCGATTTGTTGGCTCTCAGTCTCTCCCCTATAAGGCACGTTCCACCTCAGGAAGACCTGCCCTCACAGAACAAAGGAAACAATCAGCATCCCTATACAGAGAATCTACTATTGAATGCTTGGCACTTGAGTGGGTGATTTTGGCACCACAGGATCATGTGGAGGCGATTTAAGATGATAATCTGTCTGCCAGACAACCATTCAAAATGGCAGTGCACTCTAGAAGGTAGGCCATGCTTATGCTTGATGTCAAGCTAGGTCATGAGATCCACTACTACAGAGGCAGCCCACATTGCATGGTTTGCTGTCTCTGAGAAATGTTTGAATATGGCTACAGTAAAGGGCAGATAACCTGACTCTCCTGTGAGTTTTTTCACTTCATGAGGGCTTTCTATTCAAATTTCTTGTTAACGTTTGTTTGTGAAGGGTAGCACAAAACAAGTTTCCTTCATCTCTCTTCTATAAACTGTGTTCCCCCCGGTCATCTTCAAAATAATCTCCCATAACATTCTGCGAATTCAGTTTTGGATTAGGATTAGGGATGCTGCATTTGACTGGATTGCTTCTTACCTCCAGGACAGAACTCAAGTAATGAGGATCTATTTTCATTATTCTGAACCCAAATCAATGCCACACAGAGTACAACAGAGTATATCACTGAGCCTTAACATTGTTTTAAAGTTTATGTCACTCCTGCGACCCGTTTAAATTGGTCATTTGAGAATATACAACTGATAATCTGCTTGGAAGATCTCTTGGATCAGGTCAAAGAGAAAATTAAACACACTTTCTCATCATTAGCCTCGTGGATGCGAGGCAGTGCTTTAAAACTCAATGCAAACAAGATTGAGATTCGTATCATTGGTGGCTCCGATGACACCTGGTTTGACAATTTGGCCCTCCGACTATTCCAGTACTTTTAGTCAAGAGCCTGGGCTTCTCTCTTGGCAGTTCTCTTAAACTAAGATCCCAAATAGACAGATTCCTTTTCCTAATTTCACTTCCTAAAAATGCTGAAGAAAACCGATCCGTTTTTACTTCTGGGATATCAGAAAATTGCAGTTCAGGAGATAGGCATTTCGAGGTAGGACTACGACAACACAATGTTCTTAGACTGTCGTAAGTGTTTGATAACTATATCACAAGTTCTTCAGAACTGGGCCATTTCATTGTTTTTGACCTTCGTAGATGTAAGTATATTTCTCAGTTTAAAACTCAGCTCCACTATTTACCCATCGAAAAAAAGGGTTTTGTTTAAGGCCCTCTGCCTTATTCATAATTCATTCTAACATCTTGGTCCTAGGTACATCCACGCTAAATTTCAAAACTACCAGCCTGCCTCCCCGAACCCCACCCCTTAAGAACTTCATTCTGCTTCCTGTGACAAACTGATTATTCCTAGTTATAATACAGAACCACCTGTGGTTATTTTTTGCAGTACAAGCAGCTAATGAGTAGAACTCTCTCAAGCATGATCTCCTCTTGAAAGCTGTTTCCAGTTTTGAACTTTTCATATACAAATCATTGCTTTCAGGTATGAATTAGTTCAGTGGTCTCAAAGCAAGACTTCAACACCCACAATGCATTAAATAATCATGCAAATGTTTGGAAAGGGAAATAGTGTTCATAATTACCTGGAAAGTCGCGGTCATGCTAAAGCCCTCATTGATTAATTTAGAATAATCTCCTGAGTTTCAAGAAAGCATTGAAAACAAAATATACATCTGAAATGCAGGAATACAGTGGTGCAATAAAGTTGATGTGATAAGAAATACAAATAGCTCTTCCACATAATGCTTCCACGGGAATCTAAATTACTCACTGTCCAATTACTCTACAGATATTTATTTTAAAAAACACCCTCCATCCTGCAGCTCCATGAAATAGTTGATTTTGTCTCTGCCTGTATTATACCATGAAGTCCTTATTCCAAGGCTGGACCATTGAAACCATTAATTAAAAAACGCCATCTAAAGGGAAAAGGTAATACATCCTGCGGTTCCATGAAAGAATTGATTTTGTCCTTGCATCTATTATGCTTTAAATGTCTTATTCCAAGGCTGGACCATTAAGACCATGCCTTCTCTAACATATGGTGTTAACAATGGATTAGCCCTTAATGGGGTCAGTCCTGGCCATCTAAGCCATCCGTCCTTGAGTCTTACTCATGAAACAGAAGATTTTTAACAAGCTCCTAATTAGGCAAACTCAAACTTTCCTAAAGAACATGAGTGCTCACCTTTGTATAAGAAACCCCAAGGCCCAGGCTGTTCAGACTGAATTGTCCATTCCGGGAAAGAGGGATAGGTCTTTTAGCGACCAAATATACAATTATGCAGCACCTGTTTAACATTAACAACGTTGGGTGGCAGCCACTCCCTCATAGGAGACCTGTGCAAAGCCTCTTTTCTTGGCCAAAACAAAGTTAGGGCCTGATTTGAAGTTTGGCGGATGGGTTACTCTGTCACAAACGTGACGGATATCCCGCCCGGCATATTGCGATTTCAATAGGATATTATGGAATCATAATACTGCGGATGGGATATCTGTCATGTTTGTGACGGAATAACCCCATCCGCCAAACTCCTAATAAGGCCCTTAATGATTTCTTACTTAATGTAATAAATATCTCTACTCCAGGAAACAAGGAAGGGCTTGAAATAAAAACAGGAATTGCAAAAGAATAGTACATTTAATGTGGTGTATCATCTTGATTAAAGGACAGGGCATACTACACATTAAGCTGAGTGTGGATCCTGTCCAACAAAGTAGTAAAATTCAAAAAATATGATTTGACTCACTCAACAAGACCTTTTGGGAGCATCTCTTACGGAAGGACTAACATCACCTTGTCCATCATTCAGTTTAGCTTGTCAACAAAGCTTTAGTTTTCTCACTGTTTAACCTATTTTTTGCTAAGGTGGAAGAATACGAAATTTCCTAGCTATCGTGAAGGAAAGTTTCAATTCTATTAAGGACACGGAGGCGAGGATTATGCAAATCTTTCTTCACTCTTTATTCAACAGCAAGTTCAAAGTTAAACAAAACATGAACAGAAAAACTACAAGTTCCATGAGCCCGCCGCCATGGTAACGAGTATCCAATGAGGTGCCCTCCTTCACGTCAGTATAAATGGCCCGAGACACGTCACACTTCCTCGACTTCACTGCGGAAGGAATCCTGGTAGAGTCAATTGGTCGTAGTTTCGGAACCTAAAAAATAGGTGTAATTAGATGCAAATCCGATAGAACACAGGAAACCTACCAAAGGCAACAAAGTTATGAACTCTAAAACACATATAAATGAAAATATATCTGAATCAAGTGTTCACCTGAAAAATTAAATATGAGCAGAATAACCAATAAACAAAGGCATAAACGCAAGTATACTACCTTGCTACGCAGATAGATGTAATCGGGAGGGAACATATCCGCGAAATGTATGTGGGTGGGATAATCCTCGCCTCCGTGTCCTTAATAGAATTGAAACTTTCCTTCACGATAGCTAGGAAATTTCGTATTCTATCACAGGACCGGAGGCGAGGATTATGCAAGTTCAAAGCTTACTTACCACCAGTGCGGCTGCGTCGTGAATTGGTTTAAAGTAAAACTTCTTAAAAGTAGACTCTGAAGACCAGTCAGCAGCATGCATGATGTCCTCCAACCTGCCCCCCACTTGTATGGCTTTGGAAGCCATAGCTCCCCGAGTAGAATGAGCCCCAAAAACTCGAATATCTATACCTGCCTCAGAGAGAATCCACCGAATCCATCTGGCAATGGAGGGAGAAGAAACCGCCCTAAACGGCTTCTTAATAGAAATCAACAATTGAGTCTCACCTGGAGGTCTACAAGAACTGGTCACTTCCTCATAGACTTTGAGACATCTAACCACACATAGCCTCGGGGAATCAGGAAAAACGGGATAGGACACCGACCTGGTATTATTCTTTGTTCTCCTTGCAATAGTAAACGTGACTCCTTCTGGAGTAAAGACTCGAGCGGAAACATCCAGTGCTCTGATATCTGACACACGCTTACAGGAAATGAGGCAGAGAAGCATGGCTAATTTTGCCGACAATTCCTTCATCGACAAATATTGGTTGTCCCGCCAAGAGGATAAGAGATTAAGAACCAAGTTCACATCCCAGAGCTCCGAATATCTAGGTTGTGGAGGTCTGGAGAGTCTAATACCCCTAAGAAGTTTACAAACCCAGGGATGCCCCACAATCAGGAGATTATTCAGGGGAGGATGGCCCGCAGAGATGGCCGAGCGAAAAGAATTGATGGTGCGATACGCTAAGCCGGATGCAGCTAATTCCGCCAGGAAATTGATGATGTCGGCAATGCTGGCCCCCATGGGATCGCAGTGTTTGCCCACACACCAACTAGACCACCTATTCCATGCTGATCTATATCGTTTGCATGTACCAGGGGCCCAGGCCTGTGCGATGAAGTTATTAGCTTCCTGCGAAAGCCGGTTGTTTTGCCAATGATGCCGGAAATCTTCCAAGCTATGAGGGGAAGATGACCTTGAAGGACTAGAGGGTGGCAGAACCCCGACGGATCCAGGAGTATCGAGGGAAAAACCGGGAGGCGAAGAGGACACTCTCACGAGAGTTCCAGCAGAGTCGGGAACCATGCCTGTGATCTCCACCAGGGGGTTATTAGAATCACCGTCGCCTCTTGGCGGCGAACTTGAGCAGCAACCCGCGGGATAAGAAGAAACGGGGGAAAAGCATAACCCTGAAGAGTGCCCCAATGTTGGAGAAACGCATCTACTGCCATCGCTCCCGGATCCGGACGCCAGCTGAAGTATAGGGGAAGCTGGGCATTCCAACGAGTCGCAAAGAGATCCACTGAACAGGGACCCCAATGATCCATGATCGCCTGAAAAACCGAGCGATGTAGTCGCCAATCGCTGGGATCCCGGAGAAACCGAGAATTCCAGTCTGCCCACACATTCTGGGTTCCCGGAAGATACTCCGCTGTGACTGAGATTTGGTGTTGAAGGCAAAAATGCCAAAAATCTATCGCTAGCCCCGCTAGGGCTCTTGATCTTGTTCCCCCTAAACGATTTATGTATTGCACTGCCGATACGTTGTCCATCCGTAGTAGAACTACGCATAATACCTTGTTTCTCGTGAGAGACTTGATTGCAAAAGAACCCGCCAGGAGCTCCAGGCAGTTGATATGCATGGTTAGTTCCTGCGGGGTCCAGCGTCCCCCCAACGAGATGTCCCCGCAACGAGCCCCCCATCCCTGGCGACTGGCATCTGACTCGATCACCAGATCCGGGGCCGCTCCAAAGATGGCCCTGCCATTCCATGCCTCCATGTGGTCCAGCCACCAACACAACTCCGTCCTTGCCTCTTGAGACAGGGAGATCAACTCGGAGTACGTCACCCCTCGGCGAAGGTGAAACGCTTTCAAGCGTTGCAGGGCTCTGTAGTGTAGGGGACCCGGAAAAATGGCTTGAATCGAAGACGAAAGCAGGCCTACCACTCTGGCTAACTGGCGTTGAGAGATCTGGTCCCGTTGCAGGACCTTTCTCAGTTCCTTCTTTATCTTGGAAATCTTCGTCGCCGGGAGACTGAGAGACGCTGAGCGGGAATCCACTAGAAACCCTAGGAAGACTAACGATTGAGTCGGAGTAAGTTGCGACTTCTGTTGGTTGATCACAAAACCAAGGTCCTGGAAAAGCGCAATAGTTGTGTTCAGATTGAACATCAACCGAGACCTGGACTGATCCATCAAAAGGATGTCGTCCAGATAAATTATGAGGCGAATGCCTTGTAACCTCAGAGTTTCCACTACTGGTTTGAGAAGTTTTGTGAAGCACCACGGCGCCGACGACAGGCCGAAGGGGAGTGTGGTGAATTCGAACACCTGGTTGTTCCATAAGAATTGCAGGAATCTGCGATGGGGTGGAAAAATAGGGACCGTGAGGTACGCGTCCTTGAGATCTAGACGAACCATCCAGTCCTCTTGTAAGAGGAGGTCGCGGAGCATGTGAATACCCTCCATTTTGAAATGTCTGTAAACCACCCACTCGTTGAAAGCACGAAGATTGATAACGGGACGAAACCCTTTGTCCTTCTTTTCCACCAAGAAGATGTTGCTTACGAAGCCTGTGGGGTGAAGGGAAGTAAAGGAAATGGCACCTTTGTGAAGAAGGGCCTGAACCTCTAAATCTATGAGTTCTGAGTCTTCTGCCGAGAACGCGATGGGCTGAGGCAGTTTCTCCTGAAATGGGGTACCCCAGAATTCTATTTGAAAACCTGAGACAGTTTGCAGAACCCATGCGTCGGAGGTAATGCGCCTCCAATTGTCCCTGAAAAAACTCAATCTCCCGCCAAAATTTGTTGGGGAAAAAGGGATAAGCCTCACCCGAGGGACCTCCTGGGGCATTATATGCTCCTCGTGCATTTCTGGAACCTCTGCTTCTTCCCCTGCCTCTGTTGGGGAAGAAGGTTCCTTGTCTGCCGTCCCTCCAACCGTTGATGCGGAAGGAGCTGGGGCCTTGCTGGAAAGGACGGCCGGAAGAGCGACCCCTGCCTCGCCCGGCCCCGCCAAAAACCTTGTTGGGGAAAACCTTCTTAATCGAAGATTGCGCTTTATCCAAAGCTGAAAACGTAGCCACAAATTTTCCCAACTCTTTCACAAAGGGATCGCCAAATAAATTGCCTTGGGCAACAGCCCCTGCCTCCGAGTTAGACAGTTCCCCTAACTTGGGGTCGATTTTGATCAATAAAGATCTGCGTCTTTCTGCAGAGATGGCACAGTTCGCGTTGCCCAGAAGACAAACAGCTCTCTGAGCCCATCCCGCTATGATGTCCGTCTGAAGGGGAGTGTTTGCTTGCTTGGCCCGCTCCGCCAATTGAATAATCTGTGTGAGGGGACCTAACACATCAAGAAGTTTATCCTGGCATGCCCTCCAGGAGCGATCAATCCCTTTTTTGGGATCCTTGGTGTACTTGGAAAAAAACGTACACATTTTTGGGTCAATAACTGGCGTGAAAGCGACCTTATCCGATAAAGACGGGCGTGGGCACTCCGCCCGTAGACGAGTGCGCACCTCTTTGTCCAGAGGTTGCCTAATTTTACTGGCGACATATTCAGCCACCTTGTGGTCTGGACGCCACTCCGAGGAACGCGGATGGTAGATACCCTCCGGCTCAAACATATCGGAGTCAGAATCAGCAAGGGCGACCCGAGTCGTCATCTAAAGATGATGAGTCCTCATCTGAACCTCCCATGAAGCCTTTGGGGGTCCCAGATCAGGGTTCCATAGGTGGTGAAGCTTGTCACCCAGTACTCCGGGCAAACGGTCCTCCCGGGAGGGTACGCGCTTATGCGCGCGCGCACTCTTGGGATTGGGTGAAAATACACCATCCCCCAGGTGCCCCGCGTCGCGCTTGCGCATTTTCCTGGGGGCCGAAAGGGTAGAGGAATCACCCTCCGCTCCCGTCACACTAAACATGCCCGTACCTCTGGACACCTGTTCAGTAAGCTTAGCTACAGTATCCCTAAGAGGGGCTAAAGCGTGAGAAATAGCCTGGGAAAACAAAGTGTCCACTCCGGGGGGAAGGGTACGGTGAGAGGGACCCTCACCTGGGGACATGTTGGTAAAAGGTTCATTCTCTTGGGAGGAATGCATAATGAGGACTATGACAGAGTGTACACCCAACAAAAAAATATACAATATATAGGGTAAAAAATCCCTACCCTCTCTGTCTACCGATAGCGAGCCAAGAAGTAATGCCTTCCCTAATGGGGTAATTCTTACCCAAACGGGTGTCGGGGTAGGGAATAGGAAAAAAATGCACCAAGGTGCCAAGCATGTAGTAGAGGAGAAGCCCTCAATACTGGAAAAAAAGAAGCAAACGCTAAACGCGAGCCGCGCACTGAGAGGCACGCTCTCCGACAATAAAGAACACAGCGCGCGCTCCCTCTGGTGGGCCCGACGTGTATTAAACACGCCGAGGGCCGAAAGGAAATTAAACGCTCGAGCGGCCCGTCCGTTCCGGACCGCTCATGGCGATAAAGCTGCTACAACAACAGAAAGCCCCGCAAAACAATTGAGCGGCAGCGCGCCAAGTTTAGGAAACAAACTCCCAACGGAGGCAGAAAAGGCACTTATCTGAGCAGTGAAGAAAGAGGAAGTGTGACGTGTCTCGGGCCATTTATACTGACGTGAAGGAGGGCACCTCATTGGATACTCGTTACCATGGCGGCGGGCTCATGGAACTTGTAGTTTTTCTGTTCATGTTTTGTTTAACTTTGAACTTGCTGTTGAATAAAGAGTGAAGAAAGATTTGCATAATCCTCGCCTCCGGTCCTGTGATAGAATCACCAATTACCTCAGACACTCACTCAATATTGTTGATATTGGCAGCCAAATATAATACAATAGATGTGGTAAGTAATGGCTGGGGCCTTCAGGTAACCTACTTTAAGTCTTCTTCTCAGTTATTATTTTTATTGCCAAGGCCTTTATAAACAAAGTGAACAGCATGGTAAAGACTGGACACTCATTCTGTATCCCCAATGTAATACTTATCAGAGGCATAGCCCAAGCCCTGCTGTCTATAAATACATATTAGCTAGTGATCCGATGAGCAGGGATGATATAGCAGTTCAACCTAAGACCTCTGACAAAAAATTTCAGTTCACCAGATCAAAAATATTTTCAGCATTTATAAAGTTGATTAATCCAGAGTCTCCATATCCTTCAAATATGGTACAGACTCAATCAAGCAATGCTTCAGGGGAGATAATGCATGCCCTGGAGTAAACCCAATTTGAAATTTCACTGCAGTGCTCCCAATACCCTTTGAAGATCATTAGTTAAGATCTTTATACATATCTTATTGTGGGTATTGAGGAATGTGATATTGTGATATGACCCGCATTTCTTAAAGTGCTTAGAGGGGGTGAAGAAAATACACATCCTCCTTTCCTAAAAAGTTGGTTGGCAGACTTCTTCAGCAAACAGGTTATTACAAAGCTTTAACAAGAATGGAGGTAGTTTCAAAAAATGTATACGTTACTACCAAAAACATTAACCAAGCTCAGACAAGTAATTTTTCCGTTTGGGCTGTCTTTACACTGAGGTTGCCCTAATAATAATAAAAGACTTTACCCAATTCCTATTTGGAATCAGTGTGTTTTTGTAGAGTGCCACTAATACTTTTGATAAAAAGTGGGAGGCTGCCTTAGGTTCCTTGCTTGTTACCATTGCGTCTCGAACCTTCCACTTCTTTAATATGTTCCTGATCCTACTTGCCAGGTCAGGAGTTCTGTATCTTACTGTTCTATTCATACATGTTTGCTAATATTGGGTCAATGAAATTATCTGCTCTTTTTTTGAAAATCCATTTTAATTATTCTGGTTAACTTTTTTTGGTCTTGAGAAAAGAAGCATCCTGCTGCCTTGCGGCAATATCTTCCATGTTTTTACTTCAAATTGTATTTCCTTAGCACTCCAGGAGACCTACTTGCCTTTAAGCAATACCATAAAACAGTCCTAAATATAACAAATGCTAAGTGATTCTAATTTTAGTTCAAAATACTCTTGAATACAATATTATATCTTAGTTTCAAAATCGGTTTGCTCTAATAGAAACCCCTTAAAATGTCTTCTGTTAAAAGACTTAGAAAATGTCATTTTCACACCCTTGTGATTGACACCTAAGAGTAGTCTGAAAATATCATGAACTCAATATCAGATTCTTTTGCCACATTTACTTCCACAACTAAAACTAAGGCTTTGTAGGGATAAGGGGTGAGGGGATTGAGGAGATTGTGCAGACAGCATTTTTCCTCACAGGGTGTGAAGGCAGAGAGGGAGTATGATGAAGAAAAGCATTACAAAATCACAGGTAATTTATGGTTTTTAAGGATTCATGAGAGAGAATGGTTTGTTAAATAAAAGGAAAGGATTATATACAGCCTTATCGTAAGCAAACCACCTTTCAGATTATATTGCTGCTGGAAAGCCAGTTTTTAGAAACTAATGGTGGAAGGGATTGGTGGGTACATCAGTATAAAAGGATTTAAGCAGTTGAATTTTCGGGGGCTTTGGCCACTCAAAGAGTGGTCACTGTTATCGTTAAAACCGTAATGGTGGCTTCAGATTTTAAAGCAGGAAACCGACTTAGGGCCTGATTTAGAGTTTGGCAGAAGGGGGTTACTCTGTCATAAACGTGATGAACATTTTGTGCGTCCTTATTACGATTCCAATATATCCTATGGATATCATAAAACGTCAGATGGGTTATCCATCAAGTTTGTGATGGAGTACCCCTCTGCCAAACTCTAAATCAGGCCCAAAATGTTTTAGCTGTCTGGGCTTGCACATGCTACTCACTTGAGTGACTTGAGTGCCTAATCTTCTCTTTCCACTTAGTGTGTTACATATGTCTACTCATAGCATACCATAGCATCTATTATATAAAGGTTTTGTCATACGTGGTGTATATTGTCACCCTTTGTGAAGGGATAGACTATCATAATGAAAACAACATAAACCTCACATAAGTATATCCTAACAAAAAGTTGACCTACATGTTATTCTAAACGCAGCCAAATTTCCCTCCAACATATATTAGGATTGTTTTAATTTATGGTTCTAGCTCCTGCTTTATCTTGTTTGTGGATGAGTGTTTGAATTAAAGTGTAGGTTGAAATTTTGTAGAAGCATACTTTGAAGCCTATGGTGTGGAAAACATTTTTCTTGTAAACATACTCACACTCTATTTACATAAAGTGTCTAGCGAATCTAAACTTGCCCTTTGTACTTGGTGTATTATTTCCCTCTGCTCAGACCCTATGTAACATGGATTAGATTACTGCTTTGTAATCTCTAATGCACAATGATAGCCTTTATGAAGGGGGGAAGTCTAATAAGATCAGAATTGTAAATAAATTGTCAATCCTAACTCTGCCTATTCACAAGGAGGCCTAGGTGTACTGCATTGAACACTTCAAATCAGCTTAGAGACAGACATATTAGAAACCATGCTTGGCATAGCACTGTGATGGGCATTTGTCCACTGTTGTACCAATAGTTATTAGTAGTATTCTCTAGTTGCGTTGTGAGGTTGGTAAATATTTGTTTCCGCAAGCTCCACCTCGAGACTTGTTATGTGTTGAAGTGTGGGACAAGTGTGTTGATGAAGCTTTTACCAAGATAAAGTCGAAGCTAGTCAGATTGGTTTGGGGCAGTCATATCATAATGGGCTGATAGTAAGGAACCAACAGTGGTTTGCTTCCTGCTGTTTGAATTCAGCTGAGCGGAATTATAGCACCATTGAAAGAGGTGCCATAGCTTGTTGTTGGACTGTGGAGAATTTTAAGATATTTTGTGGGCACTGAATTTGAGATTTATATGAATCATAAGCCTTTGATTTATATGTTATAAGGTAACAGAGTTGAGAAAGCACCTTGTGAGTTGTCAGACTTCTGTCATGGTTACAAGAATATGTGTTTTCAATCAAATATATTCTTGGTGGCAAGAACAACAGAGCGGACTGCCTTTGCATTTGAAATCGGACTTGTCAATGGAAGATGCTGATGAAGTTTAATGAACTGTAGCTTATGTGTAGGATTTATTTGAAGGCAAAACGTCTATATCTGTGTCTGATTGGTTGGAAGATGTGGGCTTGGATGGGGCTTTGCAAAATGTTATCTCTTTTATTAGGTCTGTTTGGCCAGATGAGAGGAATCCGGACGTGGATGTGACCTTTTGCCAAAGTTTCACAGGAATTGTCCATTGTTAAACGGGTTCCGATGAGAAATGATTTATGTATAACTCCCATTTCACTTTGTGATTCTCTAATTAAACTAGCCCATGCTGGTCATATAGGCACTGGGAGCACATCTAAAAATGTTAAGCAATATTTTAGATGGCCGTCATTGTATGGTCATGTCAGTAAATGGTTCGCTTACTGCAGAACATGTCTCCTGTCTGATTAACATTGGGGAACTTTTGAATCTCCCCTGCTTCGGTCCCTTTACCTGCGGATGTTTGGGTTTAAGTAGCACTAGACTTCGCAGGGCCCTTTGAGATGTTACCTGCAGGAAAGACATTTTATTGGTCTTGATTGATCACTTTTCCAAGTGGTTTTATTTTGAGTTTGAGGCAGCTCCCAATACCACTTCTGTAATTAAGTTTTCTGGAAATAATTTTTCAGATTGAAGGAGCACATAGAGGATTAGTCACCGATAACAGGACATATTTTACATCTAATCAAATGAGAAAGTTTGTGGAGAGTAATTTTAGCAAACATCTACGAGTGGCTTTGTATTTCCCCACCTCGAATAGCCTGGTGGAAAGAATGAATACATTTTTAAAGAAGGCATTCGAACTGCTGTGGCGATTGGTGCGGATGTAGAGGAATTCTTGAGGAAGAAAGTTTGGGCATATTCCATCAATCAACTACTGGAATGTCTCCATTCACTTTGTTATACAAAATAATTCATACAGTGGATCTGTGTCCTGATTGGTTGAAAGATGTGGTACATAAAGATGTTGATTGACATGACAAGGATGTGACTGATTAAGTGCTGTACATACAAGAAGCTGCTAAAATTATTTTTGACAAGAAACAGAGTAAAAGAGATTCGCATTGATGTTGGTGATTTATGTTCTCATTAGGAAGCCGTATATGCTTAAAAAAAGGGGAATCTAAGTTCAAGGCTCCAATGAAAGGCTTTAAGGTGTCCAGAGGTGCCATCTTGATTGAAGACAAAGGTTGCAGTACGTGGGCTCCCTGCTTGAGGTGAATAAAAGATTTCTAGGAACTTACCTCTTCATGTCAGTCCTTCTTCCCTCATCGATCCTATCTCAACAATGGTGCATGAACAGCACTTAGGCCACGCTAGAGTATTTTCCAAACTCTGAGGGTGAACATTGGAGGTAAGGGTAGTACAGGAGAGGGAGGGTTTAGGACAGCAAAAGGAATGGTATATGAGAGAGAGAACGTGGGAACGTGATTTTATGGGACATTGGTTGCTTGAATTGTGCTCAATGTCAGAAACTGGACAAGACCTAGCTTCATGGAATATTGGATCCCAGCTCAAGACAAATGTCATTGAAATAATTGGAGGTGTTGCTCTTTTTTACTTGATATCTCGTGGTCTGTGGACCATGGGCCGGAGAGCTGAAAGTGTATTTTTTGCTGGCACTTTCGATGTAGCTCATAGAGGGTGCGGCCTTAGGTCACATGAGGTCTGTTACAATGACACCATCTTTGGACATTCTTAGTTCTAATGGAGTGTGGAGGCAGGGGGGCTTTTGTGTGCACTTATAACCTTCA